>NC_134055.1:10045665-10345665 GCF_965140245.1 Athene noctua
TGTGCTTGGTTCACAGATGATGTGAATGCATGTTAGCTTCCAGCTAGGGAACATGCTATTTCATTTTAAACTATAAAGGTTCTTGCTCTTAATTCTACAGATCTTTCAGTGACAAAGATCATGACCATTGGATCACAGGCGAGTGGTGCAGTAGGAAAGAATGCCCTGTGCAGTCAGATAAGGGCCAGAAGATGCAAAAGCAAAGTTTACTAACCTAGAATTTTGAAGGAAGCCTGCTTAATGTAGGATATGCAGTTTAAAAACTTCTGTGGCATGTCCTTCATGAGAGGTAAGCAGCCCTTTAATTTATCAGAACATGTGCCTGCCTTTTGGATGAGATACAGAACCAGAGGCTATTGAAAAGACTATTCATTATAAGATTATTCATATTAGGAGCGTTTCACCTCTTAGCATTAGTGCCAGTGGTCATGGTATTGACCCCAGGTTTTGTACAAGTTAGATGACTTACATTAGCAGGCATGTATCTCGCATTAAAATGAATCACGAACTTCTGTTAGTGAGCTACAACACAAAATGTAGCAGGAACGATTGGTTGTAAACAACTGCTTGACCAGAGATCCAATCCCTCTGCAACATTCTAGAGCAGCCAGAAGAAGTTTGGCACATAGACAAAGGTCTATTCAGTGACAAGTCCTTCAGTTTTGGTGCCTAAAACATTGTCTGGTAGGTCAGTCCAGAATAGGGTCGCATGTTTTCAAAGGTCTGACTCAAACTTCCCTGGGTTACTCATCAAACTATTTAACTTAGAGAAATACTCAACTCTCGTTTGTACCTGACAAAGATTTTCCTGAAATCTCTAATGTTTATAGCTAGCTGTGTCAATCTGCATCTGGGATCCAATTAGTGGGGTCACCTACTGTTTCTTACAGAGAGGAAAACTTAATCACTGCTCTACTTTTGCCCTCTTGCCAAATTCCTTGCTTACGTTAAGGCCTCTTACTACTCAACTTAAAATCATACCACTAGCCTTAAAACACATCACTGCTACAACCCACAACATGTACTCATTTGTCATGTTTGAGCTGAGCTGTACCTACATACATCTATGCTAGGATTAAGTACACTTCTAAAACCTGCATTTATAATGCATCAGATTGTCGTATGAAGCGTCAGTGTAGCGAAACCTCACTGCAAGTTACCTTAGCTGCTTACCTGCCATCACTTTGATGGCAGCCATATAGCTATATGTTTTGCCAGGTAAACCACTGGCTTGGGGATGGTAAGGAACCTGTAGGGTCCATAAGATTCTGAGACCTTTGGCCCATTCCTGAACAGAGTGCCCTACAAAGTGACTACCCTGGTCACTCTGTATTTCTATTGGTATTCCGTAGGTATATACCATCTTTTCTAATCCCTGGATAGTAGAGGACTGGTTAGTGTGAATAGCAGATGTGCATACCTGTATAAAATGTCCACATTGGTTAGCATGTATTGTAATCCACCACTGCTTTCCATTCTTGCAAGTGCTTCCTCACCCCCTCCAGCAACGTTATCATGTCAGGTACAAGGGTCAGGAGAGGTGGGGCTACTTTATTCAATTCCCTATAATCTACTGTCATTCTCCATGAACCACCCATTTTTTTCACAGGCCATATGGGACTGGTAAAGGCAGGCAAAGCAGCGGAAATTATTTGGGCTTCCAAAAGGGCATCTATTGTTTCTTGGATTTCAATCTCTCCTTCTGGTATTCTATACTGTTTTGCTCGTACAACAACCACTGGTACAGGTACTTCAACAGGGTCCCACTTAGGGTATCCTCTAACCAATGTAATTGATCCTGTTTGTGGCAGAGAGGAGTTCTGTCCAAATGAAAACAATCCTTGCACTTTTTGTATGTCTCAACCCAGCAATACATCAGTTCTTAATATGTATCCACGGATTGGTGCCAATAACACAGGGGTAGAGAACGGAGGATTTTTTCCAATAGCTAGGGTGACTACAGTCCTTACTGCTGGAGTGGCAGACCCACGCAGACCACAGATATGGGTAGTGGCTTTACATGGATTCACCGTGCTGTGTAAGAAAGTCACCTGTGCCCCAGTATTCACTAAAGCTAAACCCACTCTCTCTCTGCCTGAGTACCACTGAATACATAGGGGTACATAGGGGTGGGGGTCCCCTGGGTGGTAGGCTGCAACAGATGCTTGGACTTTGGGGGATCTGCCTTCCCTTTGCTGCCTTTTTCCAGGTAACTTCCACAGAGTACTAGGAGCAGGGGGGACTGAGGGTTTAACATGATTTTGTTGATTAGCAGGCAGTCTCTGCCATCTCTGAAAAAGCTCTGAGGCTGGTAAGCCATTTATCTCATCTTTTGACACTCTTGCCTGCAATAAATCTGCCCACCTTTGTCTTCTGGTGGCTTTGCCAGTAATTTTCAATGCTCCACCTGACACTTTGGCTTTACCCTTCCGAACAACTCTAACCTGTTTCTCAGACCCCCTGCTCACTGTTATTAGGTCCCTCATTTGGTTTACCAAAACACCTGCAGTTCCCATAGCAGGCATCACAATTCCCGACAGAAATGGCTTTAACCTATTTGGGGCCCCTTTAAGCAACTGTCTTTTCACTGGTTATCACCACCCCATCAGGACCAGTGCCATCTGTTAATCCAATAGCGACTCCCAGTTGTCGTAAGGTGCTTATCCCTTCCTCTGCGGTTTGCCAGACTCCTACCACAGCTGCTAGTTCATTTGGTGTAGGATAAGCACCCACCCCATTATCCCAAGCTCTAACTATCCAAACTAATAAAGACTCACCAGATTGCTGTCAGAACATGGTTAGAAACTCATGTATTTCTTTCAGGGTACATGTCCTGTGCTGCTCAATCACATTACCACCTATTTGCCATTCTTCCCACATTTGTACCAATGATTTAGCTTGCACAAAGGATGGTCCTGGTTCCATATCATATTCAATATCAGAGAATGAATCTGAAGAGGTGCTTCAGATATTACCATCCCACTCTTCAGGATTCCATAAGGGACACGACACAACCGCCCAAACTTGTGCAGCAGTTGCCAGAGCCTTATCATACCCCCTCCAACGGTTATTTGCTGTTCTCAGCATTAGTTGCTCAATTTCATGGGTTAAATCCTGCCTCTTCTCTGCTTGAGTGGTAATAACTTCTTGTGCTATGGATTTGCATCCCATATATCCCCAGTTTCACATTCTAGCTGTTTCACCCATTGCTGTAAAACTAACATATCATCATCCAATGCCTATATTCCAGTTATCAGATCCCAATCTAACTTCCCTGCCATCTTTCATGATGTTTCTGAAGGGTCACGAAAAGGCAGGTTCAGTAAAGCCATATCAAGGGCCCCCAGGGTTACTTCTTCCCCCTTTGCTAATTCTGGCCAATGTTCTGGGCTGGCCAATTTAGCAAGAAATGCAGCTAGTGACCCCCACTGCTCCGTCTGGGGCTGTCCTGGCATGCTGTGAGAACAAGCAGCTTCATCTGAGCTCTTGTTTTCCCCTTTTGCCTTTTTTGACTCCGACATTGGCATTGCTGTTTGTGTATCCTGCTAACTACATCACTTGTCAGATCCAGGCAGTGACACCGGACTGGCCTCCATCAGTGGTGACACCTCACTGGACCCAAGCAGGCTTGGATACACAAACACAACACATGCAAAGATGATCACAAGGCTTTTATTACCTCAGCATCACAGAGGAGGTTCCCCAATAGGTACCTGGGCGAGGTAAACAGCAAGTGGGAAGGTGCAGGGCCAGTGGAGTGGCCATAGAGTGGCAGTCCAGAGCCAGGAACAATGGGTGTGGGTTTATGAGGTTTTTATGCAAAAATGCATATGCACAATAAATCTGGGTGACACGATGGCTGGTGAAGAGCCTTACAGGTGGACACGTATGGGGAAACCCAGCCAAGAATAACATAAGCATCAATATGCTACAATGTGAACCAGACATCTCTGCTGCCTGAACAAAGCATAAAGGGATTTGTTATAAAGAATCTGGGGAATGTCTGTACCGACCTCCATCACCCATCTCCTCGCCATTCTTCCACACGTAACTGTACAGACAAACAAAACCCTTTACTTTTGTCTATATTCAGTTCCCTAGTGCAAGGGGAAACACAATAAAGGGACCTGACACTATTGACCTGGTAAGGCAAGATCTCATCTATGATCCCTTCAGGTATACATTAGTGCCCAAAGTGCAAAGGAAATGAAAACTGGACTACTGATTTTAAGTACAAACCATCCACATGCTTCACAGAGCCTACACATGGGACAGCAACTAGGTTTCAAGCCAGTATTTTGGGATATTGTTGAAAGCACAATAACAAATTTAATGCTAAAAACAGATAGCAATTTTATTTGCTGCCAATCTTCCAATCTTCCCCTCCCCCCCTTTTTTTTTGTTTTCTTACTAGCTGGTTTTGATTCAGAAGCTGTGGTTTAAAAATCATCTAACATTTGAAATAAGAAATACAGAGTTTAAATAAACTGATTTTCATTTTGTTTTCATATTTCAGAATTTTTAAAACTAGACATGCTGATAAGACATCTTTCCTTCCACTTCTTTGCAAAAAACTTCCACATTGAATTATACCAGGATTTAAGGGAAAATATTAGGCAAGCTTAGACACATTTTGATGTGTATCAAAAACTATCATTGTGTTTATCTTCATGTTGCAGAGCATCCTATATACAGCACTGTGGGAAACCTAGACTGGAAAGCATTTGTGCTTTCAGTATGAGCATTTCATTTGTTAAGGCTCACAGTCCTTCGATTTACAGAGGAAAACATTCACCTAAAGTAAATACCTATCTCAACCACTGAAAGCCATCTCTGAATTTTAAAATAGCTATCAGCTCATGGGAAATTATTTCCAAGGAATAAGAATTTAGAGTGTCCATAACATTGTAACACCCCCACAAAAACCCCACACCCCTTTATACACGTAAATAAATAGCAGGCTGTATATTAATTAACACCCATTATCTACCTATTGCTTGGTGACGTTGTTACAGCCCAAACAAGTCAATTTCTTCAGAGTGATTAGGGTGTAATTTTCCATTTAAAACATACAGGATGCATGCACAGACAACTAACATCCTATACCCCCCAACACACCAAGCTTTGTCTAGAACTGGAAGAACTGCAGCAGGCTAATGCTGGTTTAGATGACCACAGTCAGCTGCTCCAGGGCAGCCAGAGGCGCAGAGTGGAACGCCTCCACTTACAGATCCTCTGTACAGCCATACATTCAGCCTTAAAGCAACTTGGCCAAAGTGTAACATAGTTAATAGCAGTCACTGAATACATGCATTGAAACACTGAAAACTTTCCTCTCAGAGACACTTCACTGATGTATTTGGTCCTTGTCTCCTCCAATCAAAAAAAAAAAAAAAAAGCATTTGGCTGTAAATCCATTCTTTATTTTACAGTGTTAGGAAAACATTTTTTCTTTCCTTTGAAGGCTATTTGCTTTAAAGATCAGGTGAGATTTTGCCAGTTAGTGAAGATGACTTCCACTGCAAAGCAGAGGTTTTCAATTTTGCTCATATTTCTTGTATGCAGGCACCTACTTTAGAAGACACATTGGTTTGGGAAGCATTACGTATCATTTGCCTATAATTAAAGACTGCCTACATTTCTTAATGTGCATACATATAGAACACAGAAAATAGATCACAGGGAGAAATGAAGAAAAAATGCCTGATCTATTGGCAGAACAAACAACTAACTTTCCCTGGTTTCTCTGATGACACACTGCCTGGAACATACCAGTCATGTACATTGCAATTAAATACAAGTTCTTGTAATCCAAAAAATCATTAACAGAAGAGGCCATGTCCTCCCATGGCCTGGGTTGTGGATGGTAGGTTTTAATTTACTAAATTAAGACAATCTCACTGAGAGGAATATCCTCATTTTGAGACAGGCATGCTTTTGGGCACCTGTGTTATCATCCAGCTTCTCTTGCCAAATGCAGCTGAAATCAAGGTCAAAAAAGCATATCTCTCTCTCAGAGAACAGCTTGACCACTCCCACCTCTAAGTTTCAATCAGTCCAAACAAACTGACCTCCAGTTTGTTTGAACAAGGCTGAATAACTACAAAATAATCACCTCCTTTAAAAAGAATGCAATGTTGAAGCCACTTAAGAGGTTAACTCATAAGAAAACTGAGGCAAAGAGAGGTAAGTAATTACACTGAAGTCTGCCTGTCAGTTAGCAGCATAGACAGAAACACAAAGCAGAACTCTAGCTCCCAGTTTTATCCTCCCACACTTGGAGTAATGCCTCTCACTATCATCACTCAAGGAGTAACGAGGATCAATGCAGGGGCAACAGGCAGAAGGTTGTGCAAAGTAAATGAAACATAGGACAGTGCAGCATACACTTCAGGGAGATGTGAACAGGGAAGTGTTTAAGTGGGATACACCAAACTCAAGATAGAAAAAGGGATGAGAAGGCCATGAAGGCAACACTAACATGACTAAATATTTTTAACGATAACTTGCATGTGTTCAGAAGATAAGACTTACAGACAGAAACAGGCAGGCAAGAGATTCTATGCAACATATTGATCACCTGGATAAGAAATGCAATACCCTGTTTTCATGGATACAATTCTCCTGATGTAACAGAGCTCTGGATCTCAGAGCTGAGTGTACACAGTCTGTCATCCTTCTCCTCTTCTGCTGCCTTTGCAAAACTCACATAAGGGTTTCAGGTCTTCTTTAGAGGCCTTGGGCTATTTTACCATAAACAGACCCTGAAATAAAAGTTATGAAGTTATCCAGTTAGCTCAACTATTAAATTCTTATCCTTAATGGTAGCATTAAATCAGCCAACATCCACCATCCTCGTCAGCTCTCAGGTTGAAAAAATTCCAGTTACACCAGGTTACAACCCAAAACATACAGCAAAGCCCAGAAATTACTGTTATATTTCCTTCCCCTATTCTTTCTGGAAAAGTCATGGATATGACCTGTAACACTGTGCACTGAGGTATTTAACCTCAAGGTGTTACAGGTATCCCTGATGATCAGCTCTGTAACTCTGACTCCTCATCACAAACTTCTCTCTCCTTCTGCTTCTTGTTGGAGTAAATATCCTGCGGAGCAAGTGGGGGGATGCATTTGGAGATCCAAGTTCCTCTCCCATTAATATCTGCTCACCAAACTACTGCTTCTGCATGAGCAGTAGCCAGAGGTGCTCCCAAGAACACAAATGTTGGCAGCAACACTGACACTCAAGCAAGTCTGCTTTTCTGGGATGTATAGTTACTTTGAACAGAATCACTGTAGTTTAATTCTTTACATGAGAACAGGGCTTGAGCCAGACATTTGCTGAATTCCTCCTTAAATAACAGATGCAAACCCAAAGTATCACATATACATCCTGCTGCTGACATCCCTTTTCCAAGGCAAGATAACCCATCTGACTGACAGATCCACGGCTTCATCATTGGCTTTGATTCAGAAGGCTGTATTCTGAAGGGTGAGCCATTTGCTCAGCTGCTGTTAGGCTACAGCTGATAATTCAAGTGCATTCAGAACAGAACATGTGCCGAGTTCACCTCTGTGCTTTTCGTGACTCTGAGATACAAGGCTTTTCCATTCATCAGGTTTGTCAGCTTATTTGGGCACAGCAGAGGCTGGGCGACTTATCTTTGCTCTACGCAGGGAAGCAAAGATCCATACTGCAGTGCACCCAGCCAATTTTCCTTTCTAGTTATCTGTGCAGAAAATACACCACCTTCTGCACTGCCCTGAGCTGATGAGCCCCTACCAACTGCCTTACTTGAAAGCAACCTGTCACTTTCATTACACAAGACACTTGAAAACATATTATTCCCAGGCAAAAGATGCATTACACGAGAATACACTTACTCTAATTAGAACAGTCCTTTTGTCTATTAAAAATGACAGAAAGTATCCAGCAATCAGAATTTGGCTGCAAGTTTGACCTGCACAAGCTAAAGTAGCACAGTTCACTGCTGGCTACGAAGATTAGAATGATGAGATCAAACCAGCATCTGTGAAAGCTAGCTCATCCTCCTTGTAAACACAGAGAAGGCCAAACGATCATTTGCTTGAACAGTGTAAGTGCCATCAACCAAATTCTTTACAAACCAATTTTTATTAGGTGTATTTGTCTACATTATTTCAGGAAGATACAATAAGTAATGCAAATACAGAGATAATCATAAGCATATTTAACTGCCATTTTGCAAAAAAGCATACAATTTTTATTAACAAGTAAATATTGGGTTGGGCTGCACTTGTGATTAAGATGAACCAAGACATTAGAAATCCAGTATTTAAACTATTTGCCTGATTAACTTTGATTCTCTGAAGGAGTTCTCACATCTAAGAAACTATTAACCACTAGCAGGAAACAAGCAGGTCAGAGCAGAACAGGAAAGCTAAAAGAGGATCCATTCTGTCTGGTGACCCCGAGTATATCTACTCTTGTGACACGCATCATGTCTCATGCCAGAGGACAGACTGGTAAGAAAATTTTAAGTGAAATGCATGTCTAAGAATTGGGCAGGGAACAAAGTATTGGTTAAGTATGTGGAGAAGCAAAGGGAGAGCTTGAAATGGTGGCAGCTGAAAGAAGCTCAGCACACTATGCATGCAAAGAGTTTCTGGACATTACAACCAGAATTGTGATGCTGCAAATAAACAAGGTTGGTTAGATTTCTGATTGCCTAAGTTAAAATGAGTAGTATCACCCTATATCTGATTTTATTACCCTCACAGAGGCCACCACTGTAGCTTCCTCCTATGCTACCAATACCCTGCCACACCCCCCCCCCCGACACATCCACTTATTGAGGAAGCCTACAGCCATCATTTAATTAAGCATCATTTAGACTTCGTAGAATTTGTGTAGACTGGATTCTCTACTGCATTATACTACTTCACACACAGCTCCTGTGAGGTCAGGCGAGGTAACACAATGGACCTCCGAGTAGTGGAAAGGAAATTAGACCAACTGTCTTCATAATTTTGAACAGCCATCTGACCATTCATCTATGGCTCATACCTTTATAACTTACTGAACTGATGAGAAATATCTTTGAAGGCATTAGGTTCTCATTTGAATCAAGATCTTTATGTTCTGCTTGCTCTAAACAGAGAGTTTGCCTGTGTTTGTCTAAGCAAAAAGTGGATGATCTGAAGTACCACCAATGAATGTCCTTGCAACAGAACTCAGTTTGCAGACTCTGTGGTTGCTCGAAGCTGATATAGCATGGGTGACTATCATTGTCCTACCTACATGACTTCAGAAAGTAGGAAGTGTGCATGACAAGATGGTTAAGGGGAGAAAACCAACAAAGGGCAGCACAGTGCCACTGGAAGTAAGTAAGCAAAAGAACAAGCTCCGAGTCTTCCAATGTGTCCTTATCGCTTTTCTTAACATACCAGGAAACTGTGTTTCATTCAAAATAGCAAACTATGTATTTTAAACTGCTTCATGAGCTTGCTGAGCCTGGTATTTGAAGAATGAGTCTGTTCAGCATTAGAAAATTACAGTGGTGGAATTAGTTACAACATACTTGTAAACTGTTGACATTTTACAAAAAAAATCCACCCAAACCCAAAAAAAGAAACAGAAAGCAAATGTTGCAGATTTACTGGAATATTTGCCACAAGAAATAAAAACGTGATTTATCAAATTTGGGACCCCTATGAAATTCTAAAGAAAGCTGCAATTAGAGATTTAATGATGCAACACCCATATTAGCAGCTGTCACACTCGATGTAGTAATTAAGCGACTCAAAGCTTTTGTTAGAAAGGTATAAATATAACCACCCCTGTTTTACAGACAGGAAAGGAGTAGCAAAGTTAATCATTGTCATCACCTAAATATAAACTCAGAAGTATATGACTCCAAGTTTCATTCTTTGGATCATGCTTACTAGATCAGCTCAGTTAAATTTATTCTACACTCATGACACTCACAGAGAAGGGCAGTGAGCATGCAAGCTACCTAACTCTCTGTGCAGTTAGTACACAAAGCACCCCGTGGTTAGTAAAGTGAAATAAGTAGGGATTCTATCAAAATACAATATCAGAGATTAGAAGTACATCAATGAGCAGAGAAGCCTGAAACTCAATTAACTAAATTCACCAGTTTGTCAGAAATACCTTCCCCATCTGTAAAAAGGATAGCTACACTCCTCTACTTCGTCAGAGGGCCCAAAAGCATGCAGAAGTAACATTGTCATAGAAATTATGTAAGCAAGTAGAATACATTTACAAAATATTTTTCCTAAATTCAACAGCCACTAGATTTTCTGCATCTAGCTGAAAGCACTCTCACAGTCTTGGAAGAAGTCCATCAGGTTTTCACCTGACTTCCTGGCCTAACAGTGGTGGGATGGAAGCTGTGAATTCATCCAGGAAGAACAAAAAGTAACAAAAACTTTATTGAAAATAAATATGCTGAATTGATTAAGAAAGAACAGAGAAATTAGCCATAGTATGTTAAAAAGCAGATAAGCAACTTTAATTGTAGCTCTTTTAATATGTGCTAGATACATTTCCCTCTATTTTGGACAAGCACCCATAAAAAGAATAAACAATTTAAGTAATATTAAAAAATAAAACTAGAATTAATTATGACACATATTAATTACATATTTTATTAGAAATTTAGTACTAGAACTGCCCATATTTATCCAAGCTGAAGGTGGAAAAAGGAATTGTTGTACATGTTTATAAGAGCTATCACCCCATGACTTTTTAAGTACGGTTTATGTTGCTGCCCTCTATCATATGCATAAGCAAGTCTCAAATGGGTGGCATTGCTCCTAAGAACAATTATAGATACGGGAAAATCTTCCAAAAAGCCCTGTCTATAAAAAAGAGAAACTTCTAGTCTCTGGTTCTTGTTGCAACACTGAGTAATCCTGACACTTGACACTGGCAAAAACCATGAAGTTTGTGTGGCCAAAGGCTATCAATACTATAATTCTTTAAATAGACATATACATATATACACCTTTTTTTTTTTTTTTTTTACAGTGCAACTGTTCTATCCTAGAAATTAAACTTTTAAAAGAGAAAAACACTCCTTTAAATAAAGCAAGGAACCTGGGAGAGCCTTAATCCAGTAGTTATGTATTCTGGTCAAGAAGCACTGACATTAGAGATCTTGGCATATACAGCAAGCACTTATATTCAGCCTCTTAAATCCAAATGTATCACTAAAATGAAATTAAAATTTACAGGCACAAACAGAAGACCAAATTTTGTCCAGATTTAGTCACTGATAAAAGAATTATATTTATCAACATGTGGCACATCTGGAAGAGTTACAGCCATGAACTGGATGGCGAGTAAATCAGGACAGAATTAGACCTCTGGAGTGCACGGCTGAATGGCAGCCAGATGTGCTTTCTGTCAACAAACATAATCCCTTTCGAGTCATTGACTCCATCACCAGCAAAAGTGGCATTATTAGCCAATGCTGTGCATGCAGTTTCACTAATGTTCTCCCTCTGTTTCAGGGATAAACATATGCATAATCCTGCACTGCACGACTGCCCCACACTAAATAGGAGTCAGGCAGATTGGTCAGACCACACAAGCTGAAGGTCAAACAGTGCAACTTGTAAAATGTCCAGACTACAAACCCTCTACTCCTACTGGTAAGCAGTCTCCTTACTTCCAGTTCCCTGAGTCAGTGGGTAACTGCTTGCCAGAGGATACGCCTCAGAATAGCATAAATACTTCTATCTTAAGAAACATGAAGCAATTGCCATAGTATATGTTACAGTAAACTGGGGTAAAACAGACAGAGAATTCATAACTAGAAATAACACAACCATCACGAGAGATTTGTCTCTGATAGATATAGAATAGCAATGATTCTTCTCTGGAAGGTGATGATGTATCAGACAACCCTGCAAACTCCCTCCTAGTCTGTATATGGCTTGATATATGCTAATTCTAATTTTCAGTGGCTACCTAATGCATGGAAAGGAGGGCTAAAGTTTTACTGCTCAACACAGATGAAGAGTAGAACAATGAACTAAAACAAAAGTTCAGATTCCTCTAATGATAATCAAGATAACCAGCATTTCACTTATGTTACTGATGCTGCCAGTATTATTGCTGAAGAAGACTATCACCCTAGTCTGTCTAAGGATGACAAAACACGACTCATGGCAACTTTATGCAACTTTATACAAGTGCAAGTATCACTTGCACTCTGAAAACAAAATAATACAATGCAAAACCCTTTTAATAATGGAGAGCAAGTTTAAAGCTTCATGACTGACACTGCTATGTCTATGGAGGCAAGGAATGAGAATGCCTTGCTAACTGATGAAGAAAAAGAGCAAGCATCAAATCAGTTAAGTGAATTAATGTTCCCTGGAAATGACATCAAGGTGGCATTTAGAAATATTTTTAAAGGTGCATTACACTGAAGTGACTAACACACATTTTGTACTGAGCCACCAAAAAAATTTAGTGCATTCAGTTGCCTGGCTTTAGGGATGGGAGTTTCAGTCTAACAATTTAAAACATGAGAGCTGCTCTTATACACACAAAGATTACCTAGGTAGCATCAGAGGTATATAATGTCTTAGCTCATAAAAGGTCACCTCCGTAGTTCATACTACATCCGTGGAAGAAAGGTGAATTACTCTAAAGTAGGTGAATTATGCTGACAGTTTTATTTAGCAGAATTTATTGGAAGAGATGAACAATTTTCTCAACTGGTACAGAAGAACAACAAAGCAGCAAGCTTTGCCATTAAAAGCTGTATACATTTAAGATTTCCTTATGGATTTACATTTTTCTGGGTTTAATTCTAAACTATTTTTACCATTTTTCTTAATGGGAGAATTGTTCTCCTGCTGTGTGTTGAACAGTGTGTCTTATTAATAAGTACTATGAAAAAAAGACACCCAGCTCCTAGGTGGAGTGAATAAAGCATGAGCTTTTCCCAAAACCCTTCTGGAAGAGCTGCACAGTGTACCTTGTTTACAGTCAGCTAATTAGGGAGACAAACACACTGGCTTGGCCTACTCCTGATACAGTGTCTTCTCTCAGCTTTAAAGGCATTTTCACTGAGCTTCACCAGTACAGTGAAATATTAGTGCTTGGTTTAGAACAAATTAGCAAGTTGCCAACCAATGCAAGTAGCACTGACTTATGTTGCTTCCCCACTGAAAGTTATTATTTTAATAGCTGGTATGAAATCCCAGGACTATCTTTTAAATTCTATAGGTTAAATACAAGTAGACAATAAAAATCGACACCACTTTATATCTTTCCTGGGCAATCGAGCTCTAGAATATTTTATACTATACAAATGACAGCATCACTCTGCCATACATAGAAAAAAATCAGAGTGATTATTAGTCAGGAAAATCTTTAGCAGTGCAATACATTCCTTGCTGCAGCTGTTTTCAGAATGGAAGTGATCATTACTCAGACTTGCCAAAATCCCTAAAGGGGCGGAAAGTCATTCACAGTTCACCATTTTCTGCCTAGAGACTGTAGGAGTCATGGTAAGCATGGAAAAAACCAGCACATTGGGGAGGTTACGTAGGAGCAGAATTCTCAACTGGAGAAATAGGTAATTTTCACAGCACCTCCTTCCCTATTATGTAAGTGTTCCTAAAATAAGTACTAGACAAACAATTTTTGGGTGGTGTCTACTAGCGTAAACTGCCATTTATTTTAACTTTAATTTTGCATCTTACAGCAGAAAAATAAGTTTAATGCCTGGTGATATGACAGCAGCTAAAGGGCAATGATAAGTCCCTTACAGGGCTGTGCACATGGCAATAAAGACTACAGAAACAGATAGGTATGTTTTCCCTATAGAATTAGATCAGGTGATTGGCACAGGAGACAACAGCACAGGAAGATCAAAAAAATACACATTAAAAAAATCACACTGGAGTTCTGGAATAACTTTGGGTGCTGTGCTTGGTATTGTTTCTCCCTAGTACTTACCATGGAAAAACACCAAAAATATACCATCACGATTTAGAGTATGTCCTCTGTGCACAGTAGAAGCACTCCTGGCCATCGTGAAAGGAACAGCTGATCTTCAGCTTCTAGCCTCAGGAAAAACAGTCTGCTTGGTACTGAAGGATTTCTCTGCAAGCTCTAGGCCTAAGTCTAGTGCTCACTGTACAGCTTATGAGCTGTATCAGGGCTAGCAGCAGTCATACGGGAAAAAAAATTGTTGCGCTAGAAACAACAGCGCTGGTTGTTTTCCTACACTGACTGCAATACTGTTTGTTTTTTTAAAAAATCCCCAATCTGAGAATTTTATAAATAATTGGATTTCAAGTAACAAAATTAGAGAGGAAAAAACAGTAATAGTATCAAGCCCAGTTCATTTCTTCCTTATTTGCATCTAAGCAGTATCAAGCAACAGAGTTGTTTATTTTAGAAAATGCCTGTGCTGTTTCATTGAATAAGATTACTGAAAGAAAATTAAAAGTCCTTTGGGCTAGATGAATTTGGCCTGAAACTATCACAAATGAGCCTTATCCATAAACCCTTTGATTCAAGAACAGAACATTTCTGATCACAAGGAGCAGCAAGCTCAGCATCCTCTACTATCTACAGCTCCCAGAGCCTCATTCCTACAAGCCAGGCCTATGCACAGGCAGGGCAAAGCCAAGGGAATTTGTTTGCCTTAGGCTTGTTATTGGAGTGAGGCTTTAATCTCTGAATGCTTGCAAGCTCCTGGCTAACAACGGCAGCCTTTATACCTTTTCCCTCCCCTGACAGCCATTTTGTTTTATTAGGGTTATTGAGACAGGATTACTTAAGAGTTTATTAACACAAAGCCACCCACAGCATTGAAAAAAAAAAAAAAAAGGCAACACAGTTATCTATATAGCTATCACCATCCTAGACTAACAATTATTTTCTAGCTAGGGATTCACATTTCCTTGTTGGCACCAAAAGCTGACTCACCTGCTGAAGCAGGCCAGGCTGCCATTCCAGCAGCTACTGCTGTGCCTCTGCTGACAGGACACAAGGGGACAACACAACCCACCTCTTTAAGGAACTTTCTGGAAGTGTCAGCAGCATTTTAAGGATTTGGCGCTTTAACTAGCGTGGAGAGGTGGGTTCTTTAGCTGAGGCCATTTCCCCTCAGGAGTCAGGCTCGTGACCCCACCCCATGCCCCAGGGCAGTGTTTGGTTTTCCCTTCTCCTCCCTTAGCTCCAGCCGGCCTCGGCTCCTGTGGCTCCCCCCTGCCCTGCCGAGATGTTTCCTGTGACACAGGGAAGGTGTTTGCGGTGACAGGTTGTTAAATTGCTTCCCTGTGGCCCAGGTACTGGGAAGTAGAGGCCGCTCCTGGCGGGAGGCCCGTGCTCGATGCTGTTACTGAAATGGCTGGAGAGGGAGACCAGCCCCCAGGCTGTGGCACGGTTGGGGCCGGAGCGCTTTTAGCTCCATCGTGTTATACTCGTTGCTGTTTCCTAAGTCAGAAAACCCTTATGGGCAGCCCCGTGCACTTGCAGCTGTGCCAGAAGTGCCAGTGCGCCTCAGCGCTGTGAGAAGGTGGGTGCGGGGCTGGGGCTTGGGCCTCTCTCAGCTCAGGGATGGCACCTTCAGAGGGTTTGGGTCTGCAGCCTCTGGGGGAGCCTCTCTGCTGACTTCTTGCTGTGTTTTAAGGGACTCCCCCTTTGCAATTTGTTGTGCCGGTATGAAAGGTTTCAACCTGAGGTAAATGAGAGTGGATGCCTAAAATACACATGGAAAAAAAAGTCACCTTTCCCAGGTGAATGGGACTTAACAAAAAAAAAAAAAAGTTTGGAAAATAAATCCCAAATATAGCTATATCTTTGCCACACAGCATGAGTTAGTGCTGGATTTTGCAGCATGTTACATTGCTCTTAAGGCCTACCTCACCTTTATTTCTGTGCCTATCTGATGGATTTCCAGTGCTTTATTAGGCTTTCCTGGTTGGAATTGATTTTTTTCTTTAGAAGTCTTTTCCCTGATCAAGGATTTTTCTGCATTAATGAAGCAGTATGTTCATGTATCTATAAATGGAATAGCATACGCTATGCAGCAATTGAGTGGGGAGCAATAGAGAAACCTCTAAGAAAAAACTACTTCCACTAGCAAAATCATCAAATGCATGGAGTCAAGAAATATTTTGTAAGACTGTTGGTGTGGCAGGAGCATTGTGTATGGGCAGTACCTCATTAGCCTTTGGTTACCATAATATTTGTTTTGTGACCTTTGTGCTGTAATTCAAAAGCAAAGCAATATCACTTTCTTGTAATTTTTGGTGTTAACTTAGAACAATGTGATATTTAAAAGTGTTTTTCAGTTTCTGTATTCTTTTTAAAATCCTGTTCAAGTTTTCTGTTGGCAGTCCTGTAAATGTTACTAGCAGTGTGGTGTTGCTGATCCTGCTAATTGCTGTGTAGAACTCATGTTGATTTAGCGAGCTCAGTTGTCATTTTGCTACTAACACAGATATCCATTCCCAGTTTCTGGCTTCCTACCAACCTGTGGTGGAAGCTTGCTGAATAAGAATGTTTGGCTGCCCAAGTTTAACTCATTGGAGTTATTCTAAATATAAAATTCACAATGGTGCTGTGTGTGAAACATTCAGCTTTAATCCTTCAAAGAGATATTAAAAAAAAAAAAAAATCAAACCTAAAACAAACCTCTTGTGTTAGATACTTACAGCCAGAGAATCCTGAAGCCATCCCTGAGGAACACTGTTTCAGAGAGAGATGGCAGTACAGGACAATTAGATAAGAATTTGGTCGCTAGATGAAAGGAAATGTGAACTCCTAAACCCTCATAGGAGCAGCACAAATTGATTTACTATGAAGTGCAAATGATCAAAATGAGTAAAATGGAAGTATGGAGCAATTTTGCCTTCCTCTTTCTTCCTTTTTCCTTTGTCTGGAAGCAAAAAGGTAACACTGTGCACTTTAGCAATTTGTTTTTTAAACTGAAGATTTATATATGGTTCTAAGCAGTCTATAGTAGTTACTTCACCCGCAAGTTACCATTAGGATTTCACCCTCAAGGCATTTGTATGTGAAAGCAATTCTTATTAATGGCAAGAAGACCTATTTGGTTCACTGAGCCATACCTTTGCTTGGTGTTTGTATTTGTTGGTAAACTATACATACAGAATTCCTAGGAAGGTTGTAGTCTGAGGAGAAGGGAGATGCGCTTGCAGGTCAACTCCTGACTTTAGTCAGTATAGCTTTCCAAGGGTCTAGTTCAGACAGAGGGGACACGGTGATCAGGATGGTGTTTTGTTTAGGGTGTTATTAATACCTTATGTTTCAGCGGTGCTGACACTAAAAACTTAGCGACATGGCTTGTGGGGGGTAAGGATGTTCAGAGGTAACAGCAGGCTGCCCAGGCACTAACCCCTTTTGCCTAAAGCTAGAGTGGGTTTTCATAATGGAGTAGGTTTTGCAATGCTGTGGCCAGGTGAAGGCCTTCAGACTACTATGCATTTGAAAGAAGTCGCCTTGTAATTTCTGTGCTGAATGAAGTGTTTGAAACTTTAAGTACTCATTATGCTGCAGGATGAAAACAAGTGTGAGACTTAAGTGCAAACATTCCCTGGGAACAGTATAACAGGCCTGCTGTTTTTCAAATAGTAAAATTTTTCTTAATTGTTTCCCTTAAGAGACTAGTTAGAACAGCTTAAGCACCTTTGTAGCCCTGTTCACAGCTGTGGGAGGCGTGGCACAGCTGCGCTGTATTATTTCTGAAGCTAGGACACTGTACCACTGTAGATCTTGTTCAGCAGCTCAGCATGCCAAAGTTAACCTAAATGTTTAGGATGAGAGCTGTGTATGTGTTTTCCTGGTGTGCTTCCTCTTTCTCCTCCATTGTTCAGTGTTTTGCTAAGGATGCATATTTCTGTTTGACAAAATCCTGCTGGGTTTGTCTCTGTGTGGAGATGCTTGGGCAGGCAGTCTCTGCGGTGTGAGTGATACCTGAGTTGGGCTCTTCGCGGCTGAGGCAACTTGTGACCCACGTCCTGTTTCCTCTGAGAGGCTCAGCTAGAGCTTTTTGTGTGGAAACCGTGTGTTTTTGAGCAAGCCTGTGAATGAACTGCTTGCACTGTGGGAAGTAGCGGCTGAGGCAATCGGTAGAGGAAGGACATAGTCCTGATTGGTGCTGATAGCCTATCCAGTTTCCTGGATTTCTGTGATGTTAGTAAGAGAGGATGAGGTTCAAACAGATTTTTATATTTATATTTTAAAAGCAACACGAGCTTCCAGGAAGGTAGAAATTGAAAAAACATAATACAAGGGATGGAGAATGGCAGGAGGATTCATTTGCTGTACAAGTTAGTGCATAACATAATAAAGGTTAGATGACTCATCGGGGAGGTGCAAGGGGTTTTCAAGGCCCAGGTTACCTAATGGGAAGCTCCCACTGATTTTTTTAACTGGTTTTGGGTCATGCTTCTACAGAGCAGAACTGAGACTGCTTATGGTGTAGTTCTTTTTAAAGTGATACACATATACAAAAACTCTTCTGTGGGATTCCTCTAGGAAGTAACAGGAATACAGATGAAGCTTTTAAAACAAAGCCATGTGAAGGCAAGGTCATGTAACATGAGAAAATTGTGTATGAGGTCTCAAATACACATATAATTATGAAACCAATGATTGTACACTTGCTGAAACAGGGGTAATGTGAACAAATTTGTGTTTGGACAGTAGCTAGCACAAAGGCTTGTTGATCTTTATACAAGACTTTATTTGTGATTATTAACAAATTAGCAAATTTACTTGAAGAAACTACATTCTTCAGGGTTTGAACTAACAGTGTATGTAGCCTTGTAGCCTGTACAAATGTTTCTCATCAGGCACAAGGACCACTAATCAGTGGCTCTATTGTGTAAGCCTGATAGGATCCAGGCCTTGCTGAAAACTTTACCATTGAAGAGGAGATAAAAAATAAGGAAGAGGTGAGCATCCTGCCCCAGAAGCTGGCTGATTGCCCAAGGAGCATAAAGTCAGCAAAAATTCTGTGTCAACCAGCGGAGAAGCAAAGGTGGCAGGGGGAGATTGTGACCACAGACTCAATTCAAGACCAAGAAAACTTGCCCCCCACCTGCAAGGAGCATCCATGCTAATTACACAGCAAGTGAGGCTAATTTAAATATAATTAACCAATAGCAAGTGGAATGGTTGTTATGGACCAATGAATGTAAACTTAAATAGGTTTTTACTAATCATGTAGTAGGATAAATAGGTTGTAGTTCT
Source organism: Athene noctua (assembly GCF_965140245.1). Classification (NCBI taxonomy): domain Eukaryota; kingdom Metazoa; phylum Chordata; class Aves; order Strigiformes; family Strigidae; genus Athene; species Athene noctua. Next base: position 10,064,921 of record NC_134055.1, read on the forward strand.
GTTGAGTAGTGTGCTAGCTTTATGGAGTTACCCCCCCAACACACATCTTTGTGTGACTATAGAATAAACTCATACCTTGGTTCTGTGTGTGAGGTTGGCCTTTGCACGCCAGATGATGAACCCTCTTTGAGGGACAATGAGAGGGCATCCTTGAAGATGTGCAGAGTTTAGATCATTGCCAAGCTCTGTCTAACAGCTGGAAGCAACAGAAATACTTCTGTTAACATGCAGGTTATATGAAATCTTTTTCTGTCTCTGTATTGACTGGGTAGTTCTGCTAGGAAAGTTTTGTCTTAATGGTGCTATAATGGTAGCATGGTTTATCCTGCTTCTTTGACTGATGCTTTTTGCATTCTGTTCCTGCTCTGTTTTTATGCGATCCTGTTTACCGGGATTTGTGTGTCAATTGTTTGCAAACATATGACTTGGAATGGTGTAACTGTCACCAGCATTAGTAATATTAAACTATATTGTGGTGTTCCCCCCAATGTATAAACTCCAAAGCAACTCAATGACCATTATTTATATGTAGTCAAACAGGATGGTTTATAGATCTGTGGCATCCAGTGCTGAATCCCAGAGTATGAGCACAGGAGACTCAGGAATTCAAGGTGACTACCTGATGTACTGAACAGAGGTTTATAGAGGTGAACTTAAGAGGCAGAGCAGTAGCAACACATACCTTTTAAGTAACATTTATTCCCAGGTAGGCCTTAAATCTGAAAAAAACAGATACAATAATTTTCCTCTTATTTTACAGGTGGAGAAACTGAGGCACAGAACAGTGACAAGTATTGTCTATCACTACGCTGGAAGGACGGAGTTGGTAAAATAACTTGGATTTTTTGAGTCTTAAATCAGTGATTTCTCTAATAACATTGGAACATCATGGTGGACAGTTGTTTTCAGTCTCAAGTCTTGGAGCCTCCCTTCCAAATTTCAAGGGACTTGTGTGAAACTTTTTATGGGTTCATATGCAGGTTGCTATATGATGTGCACAAACCAGATTTTCTCAGGTGCCTTTTGTGGATCTCTTCTGAATAGTTTGTGGTCCCCCTCCCTGCCCCCCAGAGGAGTGTGAGCCACAGGATGAAAATTGCTGGTGTAGGAGTGTTATTAGCCAAGACTGTAAGGACTGAAGTGTGAAGGAAAATGTGTTTGAAAGCAGGTCTGGACTTGCTAGATTAATGCTCTACTTTGCTCCTCAGATAGCTGCAGTTGGAGGAAAAGCTTAAGTGAAATTCTGTTGTATACATCTGACTTTAGGGTAGGTCAGAAATGGAAGTTTTTGAGCTTTTGTTTGTGGATGCCACCTGTGTGACCACAAGTGATGCTGGTTGGGGCAGGGATGCAGGTCTTCATGTGGAGCAGCTGTGCTTGTTACAGGAGGCAAAGCTGGGAGGAACTTTTATGATGACAGGCAAACACCCCCTCAGTGTCCTGGTACTTCCGTAGCAGTTCGCAGCTTATGTTCAGGAACAGCTTTAGCAGGCTGGGCTGTTGCTAGGATTATCACCCTCGTGGAAGTGCTGACAGAAAGCTGCCTGGCATGTACCACGAGTGTTGGGTTTCAAGGAAAACAGGCTGTGGGACAGTGTGTGGAATTGGGAGCAGGGGTTTAAGCCTATGTGTGGAGTTGTGGGGTTGTGGAATGAAGGGCTGGACAATGGTGTCTAGGCTTTATTAGTGTTTGGGGTTTTTTTTTAAAAGTGTATTTTCTGGAAGATGAAAACAGCTTTTGAGGTGAGGCTTTTAAGCTCTGGCTGAAGCAAATATTGCTGCAAGAAGCAGCTCCAGACAGTGTTGTATTTGTTTGGGTTTTTTTTATTATAATTTATTTTTCTGCAGGTTCTGTCCTCTTCTGCCAGATTGTTTGATACCCTCAGTGTAGGGCTAGGAGACTGCATTGAAACTGTAGCGCTCTTGCTGGCTGTTTCTGCATGTTTAAATGAGGTCAGTGGGACATGAATCCAGTTATGAAATAAAGAGGTTGCCCATGGAAGAATGGCACCTGAGTGCATGATCCTACTGTGTTTGTGTATTTGCTGTTAACTTAGGCCAAATAAAAAATGGGAACAGTAAATCATTCCTTGTTGTTATCTATCTGCAGCTGGTTCTCTTTGCTCTGAATTAAATAGCAGGGGACTTGCAGTGAAGTACAGCACAGGTGATAGAAGGCTGGCTTGAGCAATACCTTAAAAAAACCCTTTCCCTAAAAAGCTCTTGCATGATTGTGTTATTCTCAACAACCACTCTCTGCCTGGCCCGTGCAGACCTGTTCCTTGGAGGTACCTGTGCTGCTTCCAGGGCAGGCAGGGGAGTGCGTCAGCGTGTGAGCTGCACCACACTGTAATGGCTTTAGCAGAGCTGGTGACTGAGTGGAACTGCTCTGACCCCAGTACCTGTTCTAGCTCCAGGGTTTCCAGGCAGTGTTGCAGTGCTTAGTGTAGGCTAACCTCAGCACTTTTAACAACAAAGCTGAGCTAAGCCAGTCCCAGACTGCCAAGAATCAGAGCTTTAGAAAGAGTTTATGTTTGAATATGCCTCTGGGGTTCTCCTATATCCCACATTTTAGCAGTTCCCTCCTCTGCTGAAGATGGAGCGTACTGGAAAACCATTGGATTTTATAGCAGCTGATAAAGCAGTGTTAGAAATGTAGCCATCTCGGGTGTCCTGACCAGCTTCATTCATGTCTTTTATGCTGTGTAGTGTGGCAGCCTGACAGGTCTAAGTTATGGGATCTTGGTGGATCCTCTCCCTGAATTACACTATGTAAGACCATGGTTCCAAAAGCTGTAGTTCCTTCATGGTTTTTTGAGTTCCAAGTTTGATGATGGGAGGAAGTAGATTTGGTAGAAAAGCATGGTGGCCTCTTAATTCAACACGCTACTTTTAGAAAATCTGGACTCAGTTCTTCACTTCTCATTGGAAGATTTCCAGTGCCTAGGGCTGAGACCCATCCTCACACTGAACTGCCTCCCTACCTTTGCTTTTGAGGGTGGCTTTAACTCTGCATTGCTGTCTGAAACTCAAGGGAATCCATCTTGACAGAAGCAAATGTGACTACTCTGTAATCTCTGTGTCAATTGGCATCACTTAAGTGGTTACATTTTATTCCTCTCTCACTGCATGCCTTGGGATGGACGATTTTTCACTATTTCTCTGTGACAGAAATGAAGTGGTACATTACAGTTACAAGGATCACAGTATGACCCATGTCATTTGGGGGCAATTCATACAAAGGAAGGCTGTGCACACTTGAGCACCTTTCCCCAGTTCTATCCAGTAACACCAACTGGTACAGCATGTGCTCCTGTATCCCATGATACCACTGAACAGGAGTTAAGGATTGTATTCAAGAGTTGTTCGTGAATTTATGACAGTAACTGAAACTGGAAGGTGGAAATGGCCCTTCTTGCAATGAAAATCTGCCTCATGTATGTCAGAGCTTAATGCTTTGTATCCAGAACCTGATTTCTATTCTACAGAAACAAATTGATTTTTAAACACTGAAGTATTTCAGTGTATTAATTTACCTCTGATTTATTTGTATAAACATGACAAATTTAAATTCTAACCACCTTCAACCCTTCACCCTTCTGTTGGTAATGAATTCATAGTGTGTTCTAGTACCACTCAGAGCAGGCTTGATCAGATCATCAGTTGTGGATGTTAACCGCAACATCTGTGACGTTTGCATAAAACCTATAGGAGCCTGACGCTGTATGAAATCGCTCTCGTTACACAGTTGTAAGTAGCCATGCTGCTCAGAAAACAGGATTAGGGTGAAGTATTCTATTAACACGCTTAATCCGTAACTAAAATAATATTCATTACTCCTGTCCTGTTTTAGGAGACAGATGTTTTATTTAAGCTGAGAATGACCTTTCTGAATAGGACCTATGTAGTTACATCATAAAATTGAAGTCCATAATAAGGAAGATTAGTTGGAGCTTGTAATACAGCAAAACTATGTGTCAGATAGGAAGCAGCTGTGTCAGAGATGCTACCACTTTGTCAGAGAGTTGCCCCTCTGCAGCTGGCGAGGATAAAATTGTAATTCCTTTCTATACCAGCTGCACTGTGGTATCTGTTGGAGAGGTCCAATCACTGTGTCTTCCCTGGATATGTCTGAGTGAGGCATTACTTTTTCAGACCATCGACTGCTGGTATTTCCACAATGTCTGTGTTGCAGCCACAGTTTTGGCTCAAGCTCCAGGACTGAACTGGAGGGCTCCAGAACTAAAACAATGAGCGCCGACAGCTTCAGAGAAAGAGCCAAGCTCCTGTCGTGGGTGGCTGTCACAACACATATGCTTTACGTGTTCACTAGAGGATGGACATGAACAGTAATGCTGTGTTTTTCTCCACACACAAAGGCTGTCTGTAGGCTCTGTCAGGATTACTTCTTCTGGATTGGAAACAACCGCAGGATCTTTGTCAGTGAGCATGCTGTGGAAGAGTCATGCTGGTGGCTGCCTTTAATTGAGTGAATGCAAAATGGCTGCCTGTCTCCACAGCAGAGCTGTGGCATTGTACAGAGAAAAGAAAGGCAGCTTTGCACTTACCTTGCACAGCTCGCTTGCCTGAACACTAACTTTATCCAATGGCTAGTTCCAATTAGGAATAAAAAAAATATATATTTGCTAACAAAGTATTAAAGGTTTTCTATTACTGGAAATATTTTAACAGCCTTTTGGTACCTTGGTCATTTGAGACAAAATCTTGCTGGAGCAGAATGAAGCTTCACATATTCCGTACTGCTTTGGAAGAGATTTTGTGAAAATGGATTGCACTGGGGAGAGGCATGCACATGTGTGCCTCTTTGTTTGTAGTATGTAGCCACAGCATGACTGACTGGGTTGTGGGATGATTTGTGTTTAGTTTCTGTTCTTGCTGATTCAGAGTGGAGTTGGTTTTATCCTGCATCATTTCAAATGAGGCTGAGGAGGGAATAGAATGAGGATGTCCCTGCTCAGTATACCCCAATTCATTCTACCCAACTTCACATGCCTAGATGCTGTTTTTCTGAAGTATAGAAACAGCATATAGGGGAGGAAAAGAGAAGATAGTGTTGATAAGGGAGGAAAAGGAATAGGAAAAAATAGTGGTGAATTAGCAGAACAGGTAAAGAGCTAGAAGTAACAAAACTGAAGTAAAGCTACTAGTTCGTACAGATCTTTGTTATATACATGAAGTCTTGCTGAATGTCAGTGTCTAGCACAGAACAAGGAAGGGAAATGGCAGGAAGGAAAACATCAAACACCTTAATCTGTAAGAGTTTCTAGGTTTAGGTTGGTTTTTTTTGTATATAGTATTGTGAAAGAAGAAGGGGCAGAGCAGCCCAGGGTCTGTTTTGGATAAGTAATAAATCTGGCTAGAGCCAATCCTTTGGTCAGATGAGACAAACAGAATTTTACATGAGGAGGCGGCCAATTCTGTGAAGGTTCCTGTGGCAATGGCCTTCAGAGTTTCTTTTCTGACAGTGGAGGATTTTCTGATGCAAAAACTGTGGAGGGTAGCCATAAAGCTATCTTTGAAGGTGCTTTCCAGTACCTGCCTGGGGTCAAGAAAATCTGGAGACCCTCCTGTGGCAGGTCTCTAGGGTGGTTCAGAAATGAGTACCCATCTCTCTGAGAAAGTTTCCTTTATATTCTGTTTGAGCAGTTGCCTGCCTTCCTATCTATGTGATAGCATTTAAGATTTAAAATATGTGAAAACGTTCTGGCATTTTGGGGCAAAAGTATAATTTTTGTGTTAATGCTAAGCTGCTGTGGGAGAACGATTGCAACTATGTTTTTTAAATTAGTTTTTAGTTGAAATTGATCTCAGAAACAAGGGATAAAAGTAAATAACAAACACACTTAAAAAAATACACCCTGTCAAAAATATCAATGAGACGAATGATTCTGTTAAAATGTATTAATTTTGTGTTCAGATATCCTTTCTTCTGGAGTGTGTTCTTGTGAAAAACTGTTCTCTCCTTCAGAATTTTCAAATCTTCCTCTGTTAAGCTTTCAGGGATTATTCAAACATGCTGTAGAATATCTATGATTTTCTATTGTCATTTTATAGGCTTTTGTATGTTGTTTATAAAGAAACTGTTCAATTTAATCTGTAATAAATCATACGGGTCTGTTCTAGAAAGGACTGTACATGACTGCCAAAGATCTGGAGTACCATGCAGTCCCCTTTAAATACCTTTCTGGGAAATCAGTGCTGCAAAAATCCCTCCATTCAAACTGTGATTGAGCATGGAAACAAACCCAAACCTTGCCAGCCCAGCAGTCCTTGTGAAGTAAGCTCTGGTGTTGAGTCAGTTGGTTTACTTTCAGCAAGAACCCAAACCTCTGATTACTGTCAATGAACAGGGGTTATGGAGGCTGTTGGCCTCCCTTCGGGCAGGACAGTGAGACCTGAGCCATGTTGTATATGTATGACGAGCTTAATTTCATAAATAACAGGCCACTGTTATTACACCACTGAATAGTGATGATAAAGGTGCCTTCTGGTTCCAGGGGAGTGGGGAGAGCTGACACCTGTTGTGGCTGGGGGTGCTGCTGGGGGGGTGGCGGGGGCAGTGCCCGGCCCCGGAGAGCAGAGCCCGCCTGTTTGCTCGCCCTCTGTTTTGAACATCCTAACACAAGTGTTGGTTCTGGTTTTGTGGGTTAAAAAACGAGGAAAGCAGAAAGAAAACCCTTGCTTGTAGAGATTTCATGTAGCACGAGGTGGCAGTAGTACTCTATTGTTTTGCCTTCAGCATCCTGCAGTTGAACAGACATGAAGTTAGAGCTGCAGAATGCAAAGCTGAGATTTTTTTTTTTTTCCTCGGAGGTTACTTCCTCTCCCCTTTGGTCGTCGTCCGTCCGTGTCGTGTGTGTGTGTGTGTCCCCCTTTTCTTCCTAGTTTTCCTTGAGGTCCGGAGGTGGGTGGAGTGGGACAGAATGGAAAATTCTTGTGACCTGAATCTCAGTCTGGAGCCTCCTACATCAAAAAACACAGAGAACTGAATCCATTTGAGGTTGGTGCTGTAGGAAAATGGCTGGGAGTGAGTTCCTAGGGTGGGGTAATATGTACTCACCAACACGACTGTGGCTGCAAAACCTGTGCTGCCCCCAGGGCCCATGGAGCTGTGCAGGAGTGACACTGTAAAGACAGCGGAGACTGAGATCTAAGTGTAAGGCATATGCAGTCATGCTACCGTGTAGATCTAATTCTCTGTCATTTACTGCACAAAGGGATGTTTTTCTCTGCTGAGCTTTCTAGAGATCTTCTGTAGAATGGAACTGGGTATTAACCTCTTGTAGCCTTTGCCTAGGAGTGGCACCATGTTGGCCATAAACATTTACCATTGGTTTCAGCTGATGTGTGCAGAAGTTTAGTCTTGGGGTGTGAATGCCAGGTCTGTGTCATTGCAGAGTTGCTCTCCTGCCCTGATGCCCTGAGTTGGCCTTTCCTGCTAACAACTCATTAATTATTTCCATTATGGCTTCCTGCCTGAATTTGTCAATACTGTAAAATATATGTTCCAAATTATAATTTCATAGAAAGAGGCTTTCGTTCATTCAGAGATGGTATTTGCAGCCCTATCATGAGTAAATGTGGGTTTACTTACTTTAAAAATATCTGCCTATTATGTGCAGAAGGAGAAAGAAGTACTAGAGTGATGAAGCTTGTTCACAGCCAGCCATTAGACACTGTGGTATGAACCCTGATTTTAAGACAATGTCATATCCTTTTGGCATATTTGGGTGGGTAGGTGGCACATATCCGATCGCAACAACATTGCCTATTGTTTTCCTCCCACACTGCAATCCACTGTTGGGTTTGAAGCTCAGATATGAGGCATTTTTGTTTGTATTGCTAAGATAGCAATGCTTGAAGGTGTTATGGTTTGAGGGGGGGTTGGTTTGGTTTGTTTTTTTTTCCTTGTGGCCATGTTCTCTGTTCTGCTTCTGGGGTGGTATCACTGTCCTTGTAAGTCTTGTGTGTTGAGTTGGAGAGGATGGATTACAGTGAATGCTTTTGCCCTTTCACATCCCTGCTTTTTGTGTCCGTCCCCACGCAGAGGTGGACACAGTTATCCTTTCTTCCCAACACAAGTGTAGCTGATGATTCTCCATGGCGCCATTTCCATATGGTGTGTCGACACTTTGCCCAGAAGCCTCTCGAGTGTGTGTGGATCTCTCTGGAGCACTGGTGGGTGTGGGTGTGTTTGTACAACGGGCCGTGCTGGCAGCCGGGGGTCTCTGGGCTGGGCTGGGTCCCACTTCCCTCTGGGAAGAGCTGCCCCGGGCCTGCAGAGGTCCCCACACCAGCTGGGCAGCACCCCCCAGCCCCCCCCCCCCCCCCCCCCCCCGAGCTGCTTCTCCCTTTGTACGCTGCTGTGGCACGGCCTTGGTGTGGTGTCTGGTGTGCTGGGACTGTGTTTCGCTTCAGCTGCCGGTGTCACGGGAGGAAAAGTGGATGGTGTTGCTGTGGCTGAGCATGCAATATGTAACTGCCCAATGCTGCTGGCTCTTAGGAACACAAATTCAGTATGGTTTACAGAGATAGCCACTTCAGATGCGTCCACACCGTGTCTGTGCAACTGCATGCCATGATTGAAAAGCGTCTGTGATTTCCTCATATCTGTCTGATTAACTTTCTGAGTAAGCAATTACACTTCCACAGTTATTTTAGTGCACTGGCAGCAACATTTAATTCTTGATGTATTTCAATATGTAGCACCTTCCAAATGTGCAAATGATGTCACCCTCCTTCTGGGTGGCACAGATTGAGGATTAGACCCTGAGTTTCTTGCCTTGGCTCTTGTCACTGAGGGTTATCCAAACGTGCCTAGTCTAGTTAGTGACACTTGGTTTGTAGACTGAAACACAACTGAGAAATTGCCCAGTGTCCTGCTGTGTCCCACAGCCTTTTACAGCTGTGTGAGTGTGTAAGAGGTCTGGGTTATAGGGTGGTGCCTTGGCTCTACTGTGGGAGGAGCAAAGGCTTATTGGACTCAGGCTGATTGTGGAAGAACATCTTTCTCCTGACTGATGATTGATTTTTTTTTTTTTTTTTTTTTTTTTTTTTTTTAAAAAAAAAGATTTTGCTAGGTTCTGAGGAACTGGGATGCTTTTCACCAACTTGCTTCTGTGTTGCTTAGTGCAGCCTAAAGCACTGTTTGACCATGGACAATATATATTGTTGAGTAATATCAAAGCCTGCATGGGTATTTTTGACATACATAAATGTATCCATATGTGGTTTTTTGTATACAGTATGAAAGTTGTATCACTGCTCAAAAAAGCAGACTGTAGCTATTAAACATATGCTAAAGCTCAGAGTTTCCATTAATTTAATATACTAGGCGTAGCTGGAGAATATACTGTACTAACAGGAGATTCCTGTTCTAAGCAGAACTGGGATTCAGATCTCATATGTTTTGCATCACTTCCTTGTCTTAACTCCAGCTTAAAAGTATTGAAGTGCTTTTTGGTAAAATTCCCCTGCAATCCACCCCCCCCCCCCTTTTTTTTTTTTTGCCTCCTCTCAAAACACTTTCACAAATTGTTAGCTTCAAAATTAATAGCATGGTCCTTGTGGTGCCAGAGAGTAATGGGAGAACAAGATATTGGCACTCCAAGCTGTTGGAGTGGTTTTTGCTACCTGTGGACTTCATTCTTTGGTATGCAGTCTGACTTGTGCAGGTTCCTGAAAGGAGGGGCATCCACAGAGCTTTGAGTTTTGGGCCAGGGCCTGTGAGGGCAGTCCGAGTCAATAGTTTGAGACTGTGAACCAGAGAACCCCTTCACTGGGATGTACTGACTTTGGCATGAGCCAAAGCTGCTGTGGCCACCCAGAGCTGGCTAGCCTGCTTCCTCTGGAGGAAGAGGCATCAAGGTTATGTCTGTACCTTCGAAGGAGGGCTGACCATGCCTACTCGCCAGCAGATGTGGGGAGGACGTAGAGGAGGGCACTTATGCTTGCTCTTGGGAATGTGTAGCCCAGTTGTTGGCTTGTTATTGTCTAGTTTTGTGCTGTATTGTTTACTAATGCAACTATTCAGACTGCATGGATTAAGCTAGTAGATACACCATATGCTAATAGACATACCTGCTTGAGGTTACGACCACACCTTTGTTCCTCTGTGTGGACATACCCTGGGAAGACGTGGTGCCAGGAATGTGCAGGCATGTGTGTGGTCCTTGTACCCTGTTGTTAAATTGAGCCTTTTAGGCCTGAAAGGTATCACAGAGGAACTGTTTCTTGTTGTGCCTGTGACAGGCAGGACATTTTCTCTTGTCCCTGCCATGAATTGTGACTATTGCCTCCTAAAATGCTTGCACCGCTTATTGAACATGTAATTATTTAGCATGTTGTTTTAGACTGACACCTTTTGTATATGCATTGTTGGGTCAAGGCAAACAGTGTGTTCATTCATGCATACAAACCTAAGCCTGCCTTCTGCCAAAGCAATTAAACTCTAGAAATGCACCACGACTGTGGCATCAGTCAGCAATGTCAAAATCTGCTTGCATAGCAGTGGGTAAACTGTTCTTTTCTCTTGTGACTTGCACACAGGCTCGCTCTCCTTTTTCCTTTTTCTTGGTGTAGACTAAGAGCTGGATACTTGTCAAATGCTATAACGTGAAGTTAAACATTTGACTTGGGGAAAATGACACATTGACACTTTTCATAATAATTGCTTCCTACACTGGAAACCTCCAGCTGTTTTGGTGGAAATAACATGATGTGACTGTGACAATAATACAGTCCCAAAGCCTGCAGACAGAAAATAGAAGTTTCTAGGTCCAATTTTAGTTGAAAAGTAGGGTTTTTAACCTTTATTACACTGATCATAAAGATGACTACATATGGAAATTAAAGCAATCCCAAGAAAATTCTTCCAGTTGTTCACAGATATGCGTAGGTATTTGTTGGATGGATTTATGAATAAGGATTATTTTTATGCCTTTGCAGCAGTAAATGCCAGGAATGCCCTTTGAAGAAGAATAAGTTTAGCTCCTCTTTCTGCTTTGGAGAATTACAATTGCAAATCTGTATTGCAAGATCACGCTGTTCAGTCCTGATGCTATGCTGGCGTAGGCAGCAAAAGAATCTTGAAGGCTCGTTCCCTCTGAGGAGAGTGTATGGCCCGTCCAAGTTGAATGGAAAGTCATCTGAAGGTTAGTCTGTGGTAAGACAACTCTGGAGTAGCTTTCCATCCTATAAGCAAGATTGATGTAAATAACAGTCATTAAAGTTAGATCTGAATGGGGAATAGTTTTTTTTAATACTTTTTTGCCCACATGAAACATTAAAGATTGGGCAGTAGATATGATATTTTAATGAGACACATAACTAGTCTGTGAAAGGATGACTATGGTAACTGTATTTCGTTATCTATTTCTTTGGAATTAATGTCTCTATTCCCCCCAATAAAAACAGGATGAACATACGTCTGCTAAATCTTTAATGTCTCTAATGGCCTTCTGATCATTTGCATTTCAGATCCTTCTTCATACACAGTAGCAATTTGTGATCCTGGAACATGCTGCTGATTGAAGCTGAAGGTGTTGTTTATTATTATTATTTTTCTCCCATTCAGCCCTAGGTTGCAACATACAAGACTGCTGTGATATTTCTGGAGATTCACAGCTGAGATCTCAGCATTGAGAGCGTACAGGCTCTGCTTAATTGTGTTCTAAAGGGAATATGCATTTACTCATCTTTTTCGATGACAGGGATTCAGAGAAATAATCAAAAAAAAAGACATTTGTTGAAAACTGTAGAAAGGCAGGTAGGCAATAGTGCAGTAGTAGTCATTGACCATTGTGTTTAGAAGATGATCCCAGAAGTCCCATCACGTAACTTCATCAAGAGATGGATTAAAATCACTTAAGTTCCTTGTGTTTTGTCAGTGGTGACAGAGCTGGTGATGGAGCAACCACTGAAAAAGCAACCATGGGACTTTAATATGTTATTAAACCATGGTCCAGTTTTAGAAAATACAAAGTACAGGGACTTGAGTGTAATTTAGGCTGTGTGAATATGGCCCTCAGAGGAACCTGTTCATAGAACAAGTTACTTTCTCAACCTCCATCATGCTGGGATTAGTTATGCCAAACACCACTATGAAATAACTTTCTTATATCGCAATATCCTAGTCTGGATTAAATTATTTTATACCTGTCTGAAGAAGACTGGAAGGTATTTCACTACTGTAGTTGATTTATTTAATTTTAATTATGCCAGTCACCAGGGCATATAGTATACTTTGTTTTCAATAGTAGATACTGTAAAGTTTCTTTTCTTCTTAGCTTTGTGTGGGGCACCTTAAAAGGACCCTTTTTGTTAAGGCAGAAAAACAGGGTTGTGAGCCATTTGCAAAAGTGTAGTTATCTACATCTTGAATTGGTCTTTTTGTAGGGATACCAACAGATACTGTGGTTGATGTATTTTTTTTTTTTTCTTCCAAGGCAGCAGTTTCTCTCTTTTGGGGCCATAGCAGATCCTGCCTGATCTTTCTTGGGAGCCCTTCCATATTACTTCTGCTCTTTCACGCTTCTGTGAGTGTAAAGCCATTGAAGACTGAATCTGGAATGTACCTAGAATAAACCCTCTGCTTTTACTTGGAAGGTGGAACTACATACCAGACAACCGGATACCAGATTTCAGAATTTGCTAGTTGCAATTCAAAGAATACACAGATGCTATAGCTATATCCCCTATTTTCCAGCCTAAAGTGTTAGACTGAAATGAATACTCCCCTGTTACGTAGGCTTTTTTAATGGCACAATCATTCAAAAGCCTCAATAGCTTTCTGTGTTTAGACACAGCATTTTAAAGTGCAGGGCCAGCTTTACTCCAAAAGATCTCAAGTCCCTCTCACCTTAAGGAAAGACAGCCATTGTTTACTTGCAAAACTGTCATTGTCACTTCCAGTTACCGTGAGCAGCTGTTCAGTGAGCCACTGCAGGTATATTCTTCAAACTCCTCCCTTCTGTAGTGGATCCAGGTGGATGCGAAGCTTGCCAGAGAGGTTTGTGGTGTAGTGCCCTTGTCTGCTGCGGACACGGGCCAGGTGTCAATGCTGATACTCAGCCTGCAGCCTTGATCTTGGTGCCAGGGACAGGAAAGTGATATGTCTGTTGGACCCTGGCAAGGATAGATTAGATGCCCTTAAACGTGTCTGTTATTCATCCTTTGAGAACTTGAAAGCTTCTGTGTGATTGCTAATCTGCCTTGAGGGTTAACTCTCCTGTGGTGGGATGGAAACCCATGTTGGCATCCTTGTTGTTTGAGGAAGTGATCTGAAGAGCAGTGTATTTGGATGCTGTAAAACTCTGCTTAATTTGTTTTGCTTGATCCATGTGGTGTTGACACACATATATGGGTTTAAAGTGGCCAGCTGAAATGTAACCTAGGTGATGAGGGAAGCATCCAGCAGAAATGGACACAGTCATGAAGTAACTGGTGAGGTGTGTCTGTATTTTCACACTGTAACTTAAAATCTGGTGGTTCTTCTGTTGACTGGGGTGACTTGATAGTACTCCAGCATGCCTCTTCCACTTTTTAAAGATCTGTAAAGTGACTGTTTCTGCAAAATATAAACTGTGTTTGTAATCTGGACAATGTCTGTTTTGCAACTCCCACTGGATTTTTGCAGTGTGTTTTTCTTCTGGTTGCAGTTGCCTGGCTGTGGGGAGTCTTTAAGTACCTACATGGTTACTATCTGTCCAGTTCAGCATGTAGCTTTGTGACAGCTTGTGGTCAGTGGGATTCCTGGTCATACACAGGTACAACAGTGGTGGTCAGCACTTGTCTTGTGTGTAAGGTCAGATGCTGATACAGTGACAAGGTATCAGGTGATTTTGAGGCTGTTCTGAAGGCAAGAATACTTTGCACTTTCTGAAAATAGAGGTTTGTTAAGGTGTCTGACTAGTAACAAGAGAGGATCTGCTAGTCCCTGGATGAGTATAACTGCATGTGTTTCGATCTCATTAAAACTGAAGTGCTTTCTCACACTGTAGACCTTAACTTTTAGTAATGAGGTAGACTTGCTTTCTAAAAGAACTCTGCTTTTTTCCTTATAGAAGATTAAAAGAAAAAAAAAGTGTTTTAAAAGAATAAATAAACAGTGCCCAGTGATCTGTCTGGTAGTGTAGTGCTAACATTGCCTGTTTTTCTCAAATGTATAATCACTTGCTCTTTTTAAATGGCTCTTCACATCTGAACAGCAATACAGATGAAACAGTGACCATTTAGGAACATGAATCTGATAGTTTTACTGTTTGCAAAATCTGTATTTTGGTGACCATAAGACTAATCTATTTTTCCTGTCTTTTTGTGTCTGTGTCTAATAACCTGTTTTTGATATACTATGTTCCATAGTTCAGTACTTAAGACAGATGCTTTATTATTATTATTGAGCAACTATATTCTAGAGGGTTTTTTTGATGTAGTACATCTTGCTCATTCTGTTAACCAAGGCCTTCAGAATGCCCGACCACAGTAATCGTGTCATTTTCTTCATCCCCACTTCCAATTCTTAGCTGGCGATTCGTACCACACATCATCACCATACATCCTCATTTGAGCAGTCCAATTTACATATTGCGACGATCACACTGAAAGTTCTAATAAATTTCCCTCAGTGGCAGAAAGCTATTTGAATAATGGCTGTGTCTAAAACTGTCATCTTAATACCTTTGAGCTTGTCATCTTCCTGGAGCTTATTACTCAGGTTTTAACAGTATCCTGGAACTGATGTCCTGCCTGCATAGCTGTCTTTTAAAACTCTGTGAACTTTCCATTGCCTGTGCTGAAACTGCAAGTACTTGCAGTCCTTTAGGATTTCTGTAAGCAAACTGACACAGAGTCTTCAGGTGTGCTGGATGAGGGGCTGATCACCTTCTTCCATGCCTATTTTGATGTTTTTCCAAAGGAGTGGGTGAGAGCCTTCATGAACCTTGTCACAGGATAGGCCTTTGCTTTTGTCACACGCGTGTTTTATTACAAACGCTGTCTTGGAGTGGCACATCATTTACAAATCATGCATGATCCAAGCACTTGGCAGTGAGGTTATATACAGACCTATCTCTTTTCTGTAACAATTTTTTCTTTTCCAATTCAATATTTATCTGTATTTTCGTGCTAAAGAATATGGAAATACCCCTTAAGTGAGGGGAAATCACTGGATCCACACAGAAGAGCTGAAGTGTTATTTGGTTATGGTTTGCCTTAGCTAGGGAAGGAGATGCTGGAAGCTTATAAAGCAGTACTAAAAGTTGTTGAAGCTGCACTGGGAAACAGCAGTTACTTAGGGGAATGTGTATGTGACTGGCAGCTGTTGCAGGTTCCCTTTTTTTAGTCAAATGCATCGTAGATGCAATTTTTGTACAGGAGATATTGTAAATAGTTGTTTGTTCTTTATTTTTCTTGTAAGCAAGCAATCTGTCTTGGCCTCCTCTCCTCTTTGGGCTTGTTGCTACTTGCCACATTCAGATATGCTTTGCACCCTCTGACTTGAGTAGTTAGAAGCAGTATAGAGAAAATGAATGTTGGGGTGATCCATTGCACTATGACTTTTATGAACACAAATGGCTTGCATATAATAGAGGAGCTGAAGTTTTTCTGTTAGTGCTCTAGATAGGCTATCTGCTCTTCAGCCAGAGAAAAGAGGCTGTTTTCATCTATAGAAGGGACTCAGTCTTTGAATGGCTTGATAGACAGATGCATAACAAAAATGGATGTGACAAAGGACAATGCACTTACTGCTACAGGGCTGATAAGATCCCTGATGTGGAAGTGCAGTGGAGGGGTGTAGTGGATATGTGTTTGCATGTGGGGTGTAACTGTTACTTGAAGATCGTGGTAATTTTAAAGCTAAATGGTCTCCAGTCTAATGAGAGATTGGGGAGAGGGGTGGTGTTTAAGCTTTCAAGTGGTGGTGTGGTTTGTGGTTAGATTTTTTTTTTTCTTTGGGGTTATTTTTCCTATTGAAAAAGAGTGTCCAAGCTAGAGCAATTGCTGCTAGGCCAAGTGCTCTCGCTCAAATGCAGCTGAGGGAAGCTGGTTCAAGACCCTGCTTCGGGTGAGTGAAAGTAGCAAATGAAACTGGATTTCCTGTGTCAGTGTCTTACCCAGGAGGATTTAGAGAGAGGCTTCTCTTCTGATTTTCTTGTGTTTTTAGCTTTTGTTCTGATGCAGAGTGAAAAAAAAAGTCCTTTCTTACAGAATTTATCTAACTTTTTGTAAATGGTGCTGCTTAGGACCAGATGTTGCCAGCCAGTAGTGATGTGCACGTTTTACTGAAGGCTACTTTTGGTGTTAAGGATCCGACCCAATTTCCAATGAAATTGCTGCGCATTTGGCCTAGGGAGGTAGTAGGAATAAATATGCAACATGCTGGGATAACGTTATGTGTCATGTTGGTGACTGGGAATCTGTGACTTCAGCTCCTGTTTGCTTTCTTTGCAGTCCCCAAACAGAAAATTAATATGTGCTTGCATATACAATGAAAATACCCAATATACTTTTAAAAAAAAATAGGTTATAAGGGTCATCTCATTATGAAACACTTGCACAGGCTGCCACCTTAGCTCTGTGCAACATTGTGGAATTGAGGCCAAAGCTTTAATGTTGTTCAGGTGCTCAAATCCTTGTGATGTCTTCTGGAGTCATTGATTTCAGTGGGAGTGAGGGGGGTTTCTACAGTTCTGGCTCTTGCTCCAGATCAGAAAATGCCTAGTTAAACAGACAAGTGGTCTCACTGATGTTTCAGTAATGCCTTGGTGACTGTACTATGCAAGCCTGCTTTCAGGACAGACAACTGGTGATTTCTGGGGCTTTTTGAACATGCTTATCAGAGGGCCTGATTTCTATGTACACATCCCCCCTCCCCCCGGTATGCTGAAAATAAGACCTCTGTAATGCTCTTCAAGTTAAGCACTTCCATATCAAAGATCAGTTTGAAAAATTGTATTTGGCTTCACTGTTTATTATTTATAAGATATGGATGTAAACACCCTCACAGACTGATGATACATTCACAGTGCCCACAGACCGAAAAATACGTTTTTTCAAAATGTTATATCCTAGATAAAATAAGGTAGAAAACAAGTCTAGAAAATACCAAGGAACAGGAACATTGCCCATCTGTTTGTCTCCTCTTCTCTGCCACTAGGTATTGTTTTTTGAGTTGCATGTAGAGTTTTATACCCTGGATGTAAGTAAGCAGACTGCCTCCCTGTAAGATATTTACTGCAGTTTGTCACCCTGTGCAGCATTCCAGTGATTTCTGTACCTTGGCTATACAAGCACATGCTGAGTTGTTGGAACACAGACAGTCTGGCAGGTGGCTGCACAGTGCCTAATTACAAAAGGGTAAATAGGTTTCTGTTGTACATATAGGTAAACATAAATCAGGCAGGAGATAATGAAAAAATATTCTTTGTCCCAAATCGGGCAGCAAACCAGGAAAAAGAACTAGGCAGCAATGTCTGCTGAACTTTTTCACTAACTTTGCTGGGTGTCTCCTCCTTGTATGGCACACTTGTCTCTTGAGCAGCTTGCATCAGATGTGGAAAAAGTCAGACCTGCTTTGGTGTGGAGGGATATCGGTGAATCGGCTGCAAACTCTTCATGTTTGACCTTTTTTTTTCTTTAATATGTTATGGAACCCAAAGCTAGATTGTTTTATGCATCAGCTAACTGTGTTAGGAAAGGCAGTCTCTGAGCTACAAACCAGTACATAGAATTCATGGTGTAGTAGACTATCCCCAGCTTAAATTCTGGTTTGTTATTTGTATGACACTGGTACTTTGAGATTCCAGTGAAAAATGGACATTTGTTGCTCTGGGCACTGCACAGAATATACCCAGATAAACCTCTCTGCCACTGAAGAGCTGCAGTCCATCATCCAAGATAAGCAAAGGACTGGAGCCTATAGCTGGTCAGATGTCCGGCTGGACACAGACCCCCAAGTCCAACAGCTCACAGAGTGGAGTGTATTACCTCCTAATTAACATATTTGTGTTTGATACAGCCATTGATCCCTGAAAAATCTGTCCTACAAAAAGAATGCAATAGAGAATAGGTAGCCAGTGCCCTGATGCTACATACTTGTTAAACTTGAAGGAAAGGTCTGTTTTTAAACAACCTGCGTTCTTGGTGCAAGTACTAAGCCAGCTGGCATTTCCACACTCACTTTGTTTCTAGCTTTATGCAAGACAAACCAGACTCTGCCTGCATAGATATCTCTCCGTTGTATTACTGGAGGTAGAAATACGAAGTTTGGGTTGTGCTAGTACGTTGGAGGATAGTATGAATTCAAGTGCTACCTTTGATGCTAAGGCAAAAGTGATGGCATCTGTTAAAATATGTAGCCTCTGAGATGTCTGAGAACTGTTTTATTTTCAGATTGAAATCTGGCAGTGGGAGTGCTAGGGAATATTTTTCTTCCGCTTTTCATCTGTGACTAATTGATGAATAAATTATTGTACTGTTGGTGTGAAATGAGAACTGAATTATTCATACTTGGGTTTTTTGGTAAAGACATGTAAGTCATGAACAAATAGTGGTAATAAATTTTGGTTGGTGTAAAGTCAATAACTGACTGAAGTACTGGAGCTAGATGTTTTAATAATGTGCCTAACCAAGCAGAGCGTGTGTGTTTTTAGGCAGGAACTTCATGAAATTGCTTTTAAAAAGTATCTGATAACTTGCAATGCCTCACTGAATCTGTTTGACCCAAGGACTAGCAGAGGAGTACTTCCTGTCTACAGGAAAGCTGTTTACATAGACAAAGATTGTCAAATCATCTCCTTTTTTTTTTTTTTTTTTTGACACATACCTTCAAATAATAGGATGTGTGTCTTTGATTTCCACCACGCTTCCCCATTTGTCATCAAAAGGAGACCACTAAAATACCAGCAAGTATCAGTGTGTATGCACTTCCAAAGGTAAAGAATTTTTTTTTTTTCATTCAGGCCATTTCCCCACAAATGTGTGAAAAGATTAAAGTATGAGATGCTTTAGTGTATCATACTAAATATTAAGGCTGTATCCGTGTTGTGGTTCAGAAGACCAATACCAAGTTGTAGCAGAAAGCACTGTCCTGTTCAGAGGGAGTCTAAGTGGAGAGGAAACATGATGCTGTGGCCCTGAGCTGCACTTAGGCCTGTCACAGGTGCTCAGGGAGACCTTGAGGCAGCCTTGGTGGAGTTTCTGTTGCAACTTCCTAGCTCTAGTTTTGCTGTTATCTGTTTAGGTGGTAAATATTCAGAAAATGTTCTGTCTTGAGATATGTACAGCAGCTAGCACATAGGGTCTTGCTCTCAGGGCACTGTGGCAGTATGAATAATAATCCTTAGCCTGGGAAGCAAGGCACGTTTTCCCTTTGCAGCATAATAGCACTTTAAATTCCTCTGCTGTCCTAGGTTAGATGCATGCCGACTCAGCAACATAAGGAGGCAGTACAGAAATATCTTTACGTATGCTATGGGTTTGTGACTCTGCTTCCACAGCCATGTAAATCAGAAGTAACTCTGCAGAAATCAATGTTTTATGTACTGGTGTATAACTGTGTGAGAGAAGAACAGATTTATTTTGAAAAATGGGAACGGCAGCTTGCTTAACGTTTCTTTCCTTGCATTAAAAAAACAAAATGTGTTGATGATGTTTTTCTAATGGGCTCTAAAGACTCAGTCCTTAAAATGAGTGGGTTCATGAATAAAAGAATTGTTCCTGGCGAGGGAGAACTGCCAAAAAATATGCTTAATTTATGACACTAAGAAAGAAATACTGAGGTAATAAATGAGTTAGTTTTGCCATTCGATTATGCAGCTAACATTATGGGTACTATAATCTTAAAGTTGTTTCCAGTTTCTATTTTGTTTCCTTCCCACATGATATAAATACTGCAAAGTAGTTTCTAGTTTAAAATGGGTGAGTACTGTGAAAGGAAAACTTCCCTTTGGTCTTTCTCACGTTAACTTTCACAATGCCACGTGCACATCAAACACATGTTGGCTATCAGCATGCTGACCTAGCCATCCTGGTTGTCTGTTCTCATTAGATGATGTGAATAATGTCCATGAGGGAGAAGGCTGCATCATATTGACAGGTGTCCTTGCAACATGTTTCTCTAAGATTTTACCTTCTAATTATAAAACAAGAACATTCTTCCGTTTTGTGTTTTCCCCATCTAGTGACTTTTTTTCTTTTCTGAGGTAAATGATTTCTGGTTTTCATATTTTGATATGAGCAAAAAGAAATGTTCAAGGGCTCAGGGTTGCTTTGGACTTTGTAGTATGTTCTACTGTGGACCCTGAGCAGTCAGCATTAGCTCTTCTGTGGCATGATGCCCAAGAGAGCAAACAATGGTGTCTGCTCTTGTTTTGGAAATTAAGAGAACAGGGAATGGGACCAACAGATTTCATGATGGTTACATAAAACTGTGACTGAGAAAACATGATGCCTGGCTGGCAGCTACTCTCTTTGCTAATTACCTGGTTTTGTTTTCTTTTAAAATTGAAAGGCAGTGGGTCTTTTGCCAGTGTTTTGAAGGAGTGTCTCCTCTACTATGAGGTGCTGATTACCCCATAATCTTACTATTATGTAGTTCTCAAAGCGTGCTATAAGAGAGATTATATTTACCTCCATTTATCAGATGGAGAAATGGTCTGAGAAACAGGAACTGATAGCCTCCCTGAGGTTTAAAAGCATGTTCTAAGGCGGAATTGGGAAAGAGACTCAGTTTGCAGACAGTGCTCTACCCACAAAGCATCCCTCCCAACTCAGCTTTGAACACCAGTTGAATTCTGTTGCCTGACATTGTTTTTCAAAGTTTGGTGTATTCTTACTGCACAGCAAATAATAATCTGATCAGCTAAGACTGTCTGCTGCTAAAAGCTGCTGGAAACCAAGGTGATTTCTGATCAACCTTTTTTCATTAGGGAAATAATACGAGTGCAGATTTATAGAAGTGGACTAGTTTTGTCAAGTAGAATAGGATGGAAGTTGGGACTCGGAACACTGGGTTTTGGTCTCTAAGATCTGTTAGGAATTGCTTGAGAAGCAGTCCCCAAAAGCTTTAAGGTGCTGACACTGGGATGTAGGCAGAGTTCAGGTATCTAAGCCAGGAAGCACAGTCCTTAAAATCCACTGTATTAGCCTGCAGACATCTGTTGTCATCAGGGAGTTTCCCCAAGGCCCCGTGTGGGCATGTGCTCTGGTCTGTCTTGAGAATAGCTCAGCACCTTTCGTCTCTGCCTCACGAGTCCTGCACTAAGCTGCTTGCAGCCTTTATTGTTCCAAGGGACATCTTGCAGCATATGCTTTAAACATTAACGCATACTACAAGATCAGTTAAATGTCTGTTCAAAACTGAAGAAAAATGAGGGTGAAAAGATGGTCACATTCTTTTATGTGTGGCTTAGCATTTAAGGCAGTCTACTGTATATGGAAAACTCAGAATTAACTTCCCCCACCTGCCTGCTTCCAGCTTAAATCTGCATCATCTGCCCAGGTCTACTGCGAGTTCCCAGCCTCTAAGGTCTCCTGGCTGGTAGGGCAGTGGAAGGTGCCAGTTTGAACCTCCCTCAAGCAGAGGAGGAAACTGAAATTGGACTTTCTACATCTTGGCCACTTGCTCAGATCGCAAGGGCATTGGCTGAAAGAGAATGTCACTACATCCCATGTCAGCCATATTTCAGGGCGAAGAATGAGAGCTGACTGGTCTTCAGCAGAAAGATCTTCAAGTGGACAACTCACAAAGATGTTGTCAGATGTGTGAACTCTAAAAGAGAAATATGGACTCCTGCAGGAAAAGCAAGACACACCTCCTTCTGATAAAGGCAATTTAGATGGCATTTGGCTCAGCGTGAGGGTTGCTGTGAACACCACTGGAGGTGCTGACTTTCTCCAGGGAGCACTCGGTGAGCTTAAGAGCCTCATTCACATGATGAATGGCACTGGTGAAAATGGGTTGGGTATCTGTGGTGCTCTTCATTGCAAGAAACAAGCTGTCTTTGCAAGAGCTGGTCCTTGGCTTCTCTGCAGTTCAACTGCACACTTATGAAGGGAGTAATCGGGACTGCAAAACCGGAGTGTTTTGCATACTCAGCATGAAATTGGTAGAGAATTTTGAATCCAGAAGACCTAGAAATTTCCTTAAGCAGAGGAACTGTCAAGGTCTGTTGGGTTTGTTTGTAAAAGTATGTCTGGAAGATGTCATGAATGTATAGATCTGAGGCTGTGGAATGGAAAGTTGAAGTCCTTATATTAGGTCTTAAAATCCATTTTCTATGATCATACAGGGGTCTTACAAAAATTGCTGGAATTTCATATATGTGACTTTTGCATTATCTTAAAGTAGAAAAAAGGCAGACAACACCTTATTTTCTCTCCAAAATAACCTTCCTCAATTCATTCCCTGTAACCTTGACTGTTATGAGCTTCTCTGAGTAACATGAGGGATAATTTACATTAGAGTCCCTGCTCCTGTTAGTCTTCAGGTCTTTGCCTTTGATTTTGATGGTTTGATGGTTTACCTTCTGACTTGCTTTATTTGTAAAAGGAGGTTGAATGTATGAGCTAAGGGCTTATATTTACAAAAATGAGCTATTAGAGTGCTAGAGAAATCAGGATCTGTAATTTACTCAAATGTAGTAATTCCTGAATTTCCTAATAAATCAGGTTATGGTTAGTCTTAGGAGAGTGGTTCTTTCTTGTGGGGCCATTTAGTGCTTGAGTCTGTAGCTTTTAATTTGCCTAAGGAACTCTGAAATCAGAACGATTTTATTTGGCTTCTGCAAAGGAAGTTTCATTTATGGCTGTTGTTTTCCTCCACTAAAGAAAAATTAAAGCTATTACCTGGTAGTGTGAAGAGATGAGTGGGTAGGGTATTGCTTATATTGGCTGTGCTTGTGGTAAATATTCCTGAGGACAATGCAATGAATAGAAAGCCTGAGCTTTAATTGACAGAGTCAGACATGAAAAGAGAGACCTGTTTGATGCATTTCTCATTACTGGGCAAACAGAAGGTCAAGCTAATTAGTTCTCTTGATAACTTGCTTACTCCACTGTGGGAAAACTTGAATGTGTCTGAACAAAACTGGTTTGCAATGCAACAGAGAATTACCTTCCAAAATCATTAAAGAAACATTAAGGAAATCACAAGTGTAATGCACCTGAGTAGATTACAAGGTTCTGTTAAACCAGTGCATATTTAAAATTAGCTCTAATTTCTGCCTTCATTTAATGCACCTTCATCTCTTTAATGAGGACTCTTGTGAATTTTAGTAAAGGGGGAGCTGACAGTGTCCCAAGATGGCACTGGTTTTGCACAAATAATTCAACCACTTCTTCTCTGTCCAGATTTAATGGCTGATAGTACTTTTATCTAGTTTGATTCCAATGAACATGTGCCCTGCACTGAGGCTAGTTCTGTCTCTGATGTTTGTCGATGCATATCTCATAATTATGAAAGGTTAATGTGGTCTTGGTAAGGGGAGATTAGTCAAGCTAATGTATTGTGGTGTTTTACCTAAGAGTGAAGGATGTTTACAGCAATCTTGTGACTTGAATTTTCATGGAAAATTTATGCAGTGTACACCACTGGATCAGTGAATATATATTTATTGTTTGGAGTAATCTAGTAGAACTATTTTTATGGTTAAACAATTTTGTAACCTTTCCATAGAAGGTCTAGCACTCTTCTTCCTTGTTCTGTATCCTACAAATTCAGAGGAGAGGAAGGCTGTGTCTGCGGTATGATCTGTTGTTGTAGCTATAGTATGCCATTTCTCACCACCCCAAGCACTTGGGATTTTTGCACCCAGATCTAAACAGTGCTGGTAACTGCTGCAGGTGTAAACCCAGATGTATGTCTAATAGTTTTAACTGGTAAGGCTTTTAATATACTTCATTATTAGCATATATCAATGGGAATCAAACAGGATCAAGATCCTAGAGTGCTCCACAAATGTAGTTTTAAAATCTGCACACCTTGAAATCCAAATCAGCAACTACAGAAGGGAAGCAAAGAAATAAACTTTTTTTTTTTTTTTTTTTTTTTAATCTACGTATGGGAAGCTAAAACCAGGAGAAATCAAGTAATTTATTGTAGCTCCCTTGGGAAACCAAGTCTAGGGAAAATAAGAGGTTGGAATCCAGCTCTTCTGAAATGCAGTCTGATTCCCTGGCAGCTGAACTACTTTACACGTTGATGCACCTAGTCCAAAAATCAGAGAGTGTTTTGGCACCATGGGTTTAGGTTACTTTTTGAAGTGAAAGAATAAGTCTCTGAGAAAGTATTCAATTTGCTCTCAGAGTTACAGTTTCAGAGATATCTAGTTGTTTTTAAGAAGTTACTTTTCTTTTTAAAGCTGTTCTATGGTTCAAATCAAAAGTGGATACAGATTTTTGAAAGTAAAAGTAATGTGCAGGTAAGCTCATTTTAAAAAAATGGGAAGTATTTAAATGTATATTTTTCCGTTGGCTTGCTCTTGCAAAAAGGGCCCATGTTTTAGCAGAATATGGCAAAATTTAACACAGGAGTTAAGAGTTGATTTTTTTGAGAATCTATTGTAGGAAAGTGTGTCTGATTTTAAGTTTCTCTTGAGTGTGTTTAAGGCCTAACTGTCAGCTCTTTCATGTCAAGATCATTCCTGTTTACAGCGGAATCTACATTTGTGTTTAACATCCCCTTTGAAAGAGAAGGGAAAAATTGTTTTCCTTTTCATTGGTATCTGTGTCGCTCATCCTTCTCTTCTTAGCCCTTTCTTCTGTGGTATATTCCCTGCTGGCTCCTTCTGTTTTGCCTTGACATCTAGACTTGGATCATGCATAAACAACACCTGATGGTGTCAGTGGGACCACTGCATACATGAGTGTCCTCGCAGTAGTTCCCTGCCAGCAGTGATGACATTCCAGCCCTGAGTTTGACATTGATACCTGTTCAAAGGCAGTGAGGAATATTACTGCGTGCTTGTGTTTAAAAATACATACATATGATTTTAAATGGTTTTCTTTTTTACTTAATATGTCTGAAAGGCAGCCCACCCCACACTGCTGGTTTAATTCTTGACTATGAAACCATATATGTGTATATATATGAATTGTGTATATATAAGAAAAAATGTTAGAACTGTGCAAACATCCTACTTTTTCATGTTTAATAGTTGCATTTGACAGTTGCTAAATTAATCTTTGAATTGGCTTTGATGCATAATTTATTTTGATGCATCCATGTTACTTTTTGGCTTTTCAGACAAATCTAAAGAAGTAATTTTACAAACTTTTTTCTTGAGTCCTTAGGCACTCTTTCTGTAGCTGTTGTAAAGATAAATGGAAATCAGAGTTTCCATGTGCTGTCAACAGATATCTGGTGAAAAGATCTTTCTTTTTCTCTGAAGTATACAGTTAAATCCTTTTTTGCCAAGAGTTACATATGAGACATGAAACTAATCTGGATGTAGTTCAAATAATGATGTCACTTTATGCAGGTTTACTCTGTGGCTTGTAATAATTAGAAACCATGTGTAAAGGGTGCTTTTTATTTTCCCACATTTTGATTTGTGTTAATGGATGGCAGCTGCTATTTGTATTACTGAAATAATCACAAATTCTTTTGATTCTGTCATTAGTACTGATGAAATCCTATGACTGGTCATAGTGCTTACTACTGTTAGTGTTCCCTATGGCTCTGTGTGACAAAAACTGCCCCCGTGTATAAGTGAAGTCTACTTGAAATGTGTCACTACACTTTAACGAAGGTCTGTTAATACTGAAGTCCTCATGGAAACCTACTATTAAAAATTCAGGATTTTAATATTGTACTCTGTGTGTACTGAGAAAGTCAATGACTGATCTGAACAGAATGAGTTTGAGTAAACAGTGGATAAGGCCTAGTGGAATCGTGCTGAAGACCCTAGACCAAAAATGTTTTTACTATTTGACACCTTTGTTCTTTCTTCTGTGAGCATTTTAATAAGAGAGGAAGTTTACTTTCATATTGGATTTCAGAAATAAGTTTTATTTGTTAGATTTGCAATAGGAGTTGACTGGTAACTGTAGTGCTGGAGGTGAACCAAAGTGAAAGTCTTACTAATATTCTATCTTTCATGGTCTCATTGTGTGCAAGGTATATGGAACTGAGTCATTTCAGCCTAAGAGGTGCAACTATACTAAAATCGGTCTCAAAAGAATCCTCTGAGACTTAGTTTGAAGTTTTAGAAGGCAGGCATTCTTTATTGCAGTGCTGGATGCATGGGGGATTGTTCCACCTAATGTGCATGCTGAAAGACAAAAGCACACATTATCTACAATAAAAGAAATAACTATTCATGTAATTTATGAGAAGTACAGATCTATTTCCAGAGGATCTAATGCATATGTTAATACATTGCACAAGCATACTAAAATTTGGGGAAGGGTCTTTGAGGGGCTTCCATGGGGGTTTTCAGTGGTCTGTGGTGGTCCCAAGTGGTTTCTGAAGAGGGTCTTTTAGTGTCCTTTCCATGAACTCTGAGCCTTTTTTCATACAAGGTCTCGGCTTATTGCTCTGTCTGTAAAGTTTCTCAGCTTTCTTATCTTTGGCTCTCGCAGGTGTCTGTTGGTTTCTCTGCCCTGTCCCGGATGTACCCATCACAGCTGCAAAAATTATGTCCTTGGGTGCGTTCTTGTCTGAGGCCCCTTACAGCAATTAGCACCAACTGCTTGCAGGCATCATTCTAACCTCTCTCCACTACTCCGTGGTTAAGAGTCACTACAAGCAGAAGCTGAACAGGCAGCAACTGCAGAACTCCAGTTGTCAGCATTGATATCTAGCCCCGCCCCCGCCCAAGAAATGAGCCCAACAGTTAAATGGGTCTTCCCAAAGTCCACATTCAGAAATAGATATTCTAGTTAGTGATGTGGGACTTATTGCCAGTTGAATCTTGGTTTTCTCCCATAAAATTCTGTAGTAGGGCATCAGTTTAACAATTTTGATGAGGACAGGAGTAAGGAGAAAGAAAGAGGTGGTGCAGGCTCTCTTTATGTATATAGTGATAATTCATCCCTTTCTGGGTATTTTCTGTAAGGAGGTGACCCAGTAGAATTTCTGCCCATTCTAGAAGGCTGCACTTTGTGTGAAATGTGTGTAGCTCTGTCATAAAATTGAACCAAATCTGGCAATAGGCGCATTCCCCTGTAGCAAGGATTAACTTCATAAAATCTCATTCGAGTGGAGCATGTCTTCTTTCCTTCTCTCTCTCCCAGAAGAGGCTGCTAATGATTGATAATGGAGCATTTGCTCCATGGTATCACTGTCAAGACATAATGTTTTATTAAAGTTTTATAAGCCTTAAATAAATATAAACTATTTTGAAATTAATTTCTTAATATAATGCCCCTCATCAGTGTTGAGGGTACTTTTGCTTCTAGCTACCCCCCCAGGTAGATCAATATATACTGTTTACTTAAAAAGGTGAATAGCTGCTCATAGGGTAAATGTGTTTGCCTTGAAAGTGCTGCACCCGAGTAAGATGCTGCTGATGCTTGTTGGACTTTGTTTTCTTGCAGATCTGTTATCAGGCAACATGAAGTTTTAAGTTTTTAATAAACACTATTTAATCACTTAAAACAGCAAAATGAAAGTACTTTTAATGCTTGGGGAGAGTCACGCTGGAAATACATTAAGCAACTTTGCCACTTCAAAACTGGTTAAGTTTTTGATGTTAGTGTTTGTAGGACTACAGTTCCTGAATAGTGAAATGGTTGGGTTTGGTCCTGTTTTAGTGCTTTCCTGATGTTAGAAAAATCTTTTTTAAGAAAGTAAATACTAGTATTCTTCTTTATCGTGTAAGCCCAAGGGTATAGTGCACACAAATAGGATGAGCATCATGATAAAATCATGAGCCTGGCTGCAATGTGTGTTTGTAAGTCATCCCTGAATGGATTGTTCTGTAACACTAGCAAGTACTTTGAAGTCTTTTTGAAGTAGGCTAGTTTTAAATTAGTACATTTAGCAATAACCTGCTTCCTATTTTACTTTTCATCAAAGTTTTGAGGCCACTGTTCTGCAGCAACAGGCTGTAGGAGTTTCAGTGGATGTGGAGTGGGGACTGTATGTGACTTCTTCCAGGTCTCTTGCATGTTAGAGGCAGCTGGAAATACAAAGGTCAATTAGGAGTCCTGAGCTCTAACCTTAATATAGCACTGTTTGTCCTAGCAGTCTGCCATTTGTTAAAACTTGAAGCGCACAGTTTGCGGTTGATAGTAATTGCATATCAGTATTAAACACAAATGAAGTATGTGTTCATTCATGCAAGAGCAGTGAGATGTGGGCCTGTGTGAGTGAACAGAAATAGAGGAGGCAGAGATGGCAGCTCATGTGGAGCAGAATTCAAAATACAAAGTGTTACACATATTTCTAGGAGAAGAGAGAACTGAAGCCATTAAGTTACAATTGCTTGACTCCCTTTGCCTCTGAACCACAGAAACAGTATGCACATTTTAATAACGTTGTGGTATGAGTAAGGACATCATTGTGCACAATTCTTTTGCTGACTCTAGTAATAAAGCATTCTGCCCTTTATTTATAGGACTGCCTCAAGGATCTGACAGGAAGAATTGAGTATGCTGCCAAGATATTAAATGAAATTCCCCAGAAAGACATTCAGTGCACTAAAAGAGCCTCAAAGGCAGAAAGGGAAGGAAATGGGCAAGGTAAGTCATACATAATGATCTCAGTTGGCGTCCATTGATCTTGTCCAGCATCCTTTGAGAGCGGAATATCCATAAAAGTCTTTTAAAAGTCACTTGGATATTCTGGGTAGTGTTTGCACTCTCAGACACGCATTGTGCAGCTGTAAGGTTAACTGTGACAAGACATTTTCTTTTGACCTAACTAATTAAAAAATAAAAATAAAATTGTTGCCTTGGTCTGTTGCTGATAATCTGAAGTGGTGGTGGATACCTGGGGTGAGTATAGGAAGAGGGCAGGCGCATAGTGGTGTTCTTCAGAATCGTTTCTATCCACTGTTTGTGGTTCAGAGCCTTCCTGAGCCATGTGGATTTATCTACTTGGTTTGTGAACTTCTGTAAGCTACAAGAACCCACAGGGCCTTGCAGCAAGAAGTTCCAGAGGTGAATTACATGTGTGTAGTCAGTTACAATTTCTGTGGTTAGTGTTTCCCCTGAAGTTTCACTTGATGCTCCTCAGATCTTACACTGTGACATTCATAGGAGTTGACCCTTCCTTTTATGTTTCATGTGATTTCAAATCTTCCCACCCTGCCCTACTATCTCATTTCTCACCAAAGAAGTCCTCATCTGCTTGGGTTGTTCCTCACACAGGGTTGTTCTGTTCATGTATCTCAACTACCTGCTCATGAAGCTTTTGTGGTAAAAGGAAAATGGGTGTTTTCGGGGAAGGCTGCCTGGAGTTCAGTTTTGTAACATTCCTGGCCTGAAAATGTAGCTCTTGAGATGAGAAAACTCTTGTTCTTCCCTGTATTCAGCAGTAACCAGAAGGTCTATATTTTAAGTGACTATGTGAAGCAAAAGGTATTGATATCTATAAATCTATGACAAATATTTTATCTTTTGGAAAGTTGTATTTTCACTGAAGAAACTGCTTGTGATCTGATGAAGACACTAATAAGTTCCATTAAAAACTCAGAATGTGGAATTTGTTCTTGTTGTTCAGTCTTTTGAGTGGGAGGGAATATACATATCAAAGTTGAGTTAGTTCTTTAATGCTTGAACAGCTTATTTGAGGAGATCTGATAGTAAGCACAAATATTTTACAGAGGATCAATACAAAGTAAATCCCTGTTCCCAAAATGCACGTAATGCTTTAGGTCAACATTTTCCTAAGATACAGGAGGGCAACATAAATATTTCTTAATATTACGAAGTGCTTCTAACCCATTTCCAAAGAAGATGGAAGACATGGCTGTGTCTGTGCCTCTGTTGGTGAGGGCACAGGGACTGATCAGAAAACATGTAAACATTGTCAGCTTAGAAAACAGTTTTGTACAGCTAGCTTGAAGTTTTCTTTGTTATGCTTTATTTACTCTTACAGACTTTTAGTAGTCTTGTGCACAAATTTAATTTCCTAACTGAGAAGGATGAAAGCATGCTTTCTGGGGTTTTTCTTTTGTGTTTTGTTTTGCTTTTTTGGCTGCATGTGTGTGTGTGATGTATGCAGTCAGCCAGGATATCAAATCCAAGAGTTATCGTGAATCAAGAACCACCCTAAATCTTTTGGGTAGCTTGTGGTTCCATGAACCAACATTATAGTTGTGAATTGTGTTTCTAATCCTTCCTGTTCCCTCTTGCCGCAGAAACATAAAGGACTATTCAAGTTTTATCACATTCTTAAAAACCAATACTGGTACATTATTGTCATTATTTAAATTGTGTTGATGAAGTGCTTGGAGCTGTACAAACTCTAGAGGAAACACTGAGGTTATACTGTCTGAAAATATAACCTATAGTGTCTGAAACTCTAATTGTCTGAGTCTCTATAACCTTGCTCTAGTCATTGGTTTCGGTAACTGGCAAAGGGTGTAATATCTCCTTTTTCCTTGTAAAATCAACCCTTTCACTCTATGCTATGTAGTTTATTGTATGCATTGTATTTGCAGGCACCAGCTAGCATTAGGCAGGTGGATGTAAGCTTCATGTCTAGGTAATATTTTCTTTTCACTGTTTTTTTTTGTTTGTTTGTTTTTGTTTTTGTTTTTTTTTTTTGTATGCTCAGATTGCTCCGGGGTACAGTAACAAATAGAACATTCTCACTTTAACAGTCCATGTCCTTCTCAACAGGAATGTCACCTGTCTGGTACAGGTTTAGTGATTGATGCTATTGCTGAAAAACTGCAATTTGTCTGTCCCTTTAATTTCAATTTAAATCAAAAAATCAAATCAACGATTTGGAGGGACACCATCCCCCTTGCTGTTGGCTAAGGATTGTAATAGTCTAACTACCCTGGCTGAAAATTCTGCTAGTGTCATATGGGCTAGTCTTTTATATAAATATCATTCAAGTTTTCCCCCAGTAGGAAAACAATGTAGTCATGCTTTGCACACAAATCTGTATAGAGTTGTTAAAAAGAGCCTGTAGCTGGTAACAGGCTTAACATAGAGTCATTTCGTTCACCAATGAAGTGCAGTTACTAAGCCGGAAATACAGCAGGCCTCTTGTACCACAAATTAAACTGCTTTGGGGATCTTTATTCTTATAACGGAAACAACTTTGACTGCTTTGGCAAAGTAGCGAGCTATGGCCTGGTTGGACTTTGGCTGAAACACCTGTGTGACACTAAATTAAAAAAATCCCTCCCAAGTTTTGATGACCAAAAGATGTCCGTGCTTTAAGAAGAAGAAGAAAAAAATAACTTTGAACCTGGGCAAATGCTTTCACCCTGTTCCATGACATTTTTAGTACAATTTTTATTGGTTGCAGAGGGAACTTTAAATACTGGTGTTTGTAGCATTGGACCTCACTAAACAGCTGCACCTAAATTTTAGCAGATGTTTCTCTATTTTAGGCTTTTTGAAACCTCTAAGGATTTTTTTCATTTAAGTACATTAGGACCAAATGGTGAATTACTGAAAGTCAAGAAACTTTGTTTATATCATAAAAGTGCTTTCTAATAACAGAAAAGGCGATATTATAGGCCTTTATTATTGTCTTCTGGATCAAATTGCTACAAATTATTCCATATTTAGTCCAGTAAAACACTTGTGATTACTTTGTATTGAATATGAACTGTAACAAAGTAATGTGGCAGTTGAATGAGCTGATGAATTAAAAAGCAGAATCTTTTACAGCTGGGGAACTGTCTTTGATGTGTCATTTATTATTTCCATACTTCACCATGTGCTAGTGGTAAGTGTGGCTTCTTTATAGTCTGCCTGCATTTGTGTGTGTGGACTGGGACAATCTCAGTTTTGATCCTGATGTTAAGATGATAGGAACCATTTCTTACAGTGGGTGTAACTTAAAAACTGGAGTTGAGAAACAGGGTTTTTATTCTAATGAGCAAACAAATAACTGAGCACAGATAACAACTCAGTGAAGTCACGAGACAGAGGTTTTGATTGGTGTTTCCATATAGCTCAGGAAAGAAATATATCTAGCAAGCTTATACTTTCAGTTTGAATAATATGTTATGCCAAAAATGACTACTGTCAGTTATTTGAATGGAGCTGAGTTTGCAAACCCTACTGTTTTTTCTCAGAGCTGCAGAATCTGCATTGTGGGAGGAATTAAGTGTACATCCTCCCAGCAGGTTTCCTTTTTAGGAAAGGTTTTTAGGAACTGTCGTGTTTTGGAGGGCACTTTGACACGACATATCTTTCAATCTGAGGTGGTGGCATCTCCATTGCCGTTGTGTTCTCTTGAAGTCTTATGCAGACTACCTCTTCTTTTTTTTTTTTTTTTTTTTTTTTTGTTTTTCTCCCCCTCTTCCCCCCATTGTGTAAATAACTTTAGTTGCTGCTGTCTGTAGAGGTAGTAGTTCTCCATCCTCAGCTGTTGCATGGAAGCCCTGTCCCACCCCTGGCAAGAAGAGTTGAACCTTTTGGGTTGTTCCATCCTATGTTCTTTTTCTAAATCTGTTAGTTGACTATCTAGGATTTTTAATAAGAGCCTGCCTTTTAAGCTACAGTTATGATACATTATTGAACCGGTAGAGCATTGCATCATATCCAGGCTTTGAAGACCAGCTGGCCTTCCCTTTCACTGACATCTGTGATGATACTGCTTTCCTGATGGTGTGAAGCTTATGGTACAAAAGAATGGTATCTTAAACTTAGCAGCCTTTGTGGGTCTTTCAGGTACCTGTTTCTTCCTGAAAAGAAAATGGAATGTGAAAAGAAAAAAGGTGCCAAGAAGGTATCCTAATAGAGTGGAAAAAAGAACCTGTGAAAAGAGAGCAGCCTTCATTTCCATCTACCCTGTAGGATCCAGAAGACTCAGTCAAATGTCCCAAGCCCTTTCTCTAAAGTGCTGAGTGACCTTTCCTGGCACTGTGGCCAATAGTCTGCAACTGTGCTTTCCTGGAGCTCACAGCTTTATCTTGCATAAGTAGAGATAGAGGGTTCAGATTTAAAGGAGAACAGGAGTAACCGTACAATTAGACCTGTCACCAGTTGGTAATGCCTTCTACCCTGGCTACATGCTTCAGGCATAGTTCTACTGGAGAAGCTGAGGAGGGATTTGCCAGCCAGGAGTATCCCCTGTTGCAGTGCATTTGTCCGGTGTTTCTAGGTGCTGGCAGCATCCAAGCAGTAGGCACAGGGCATGTGCAGCTGGTGAGATGGTTCTTGTCCATCACGAGGGTGTACGTCAGCAGTAAGTTTGACTCTCATCAGAGGATTCTGTCCAGGAATTCCCACCCTTCATCTGGATCAGAGCTCTGTCTAGGGGCAGATGGGACTGGGCCAACCATAGGTGGATGAACTCTCAAGTTAGAAACTGTCTTGCTGAGTTAGTTCACATTGAAGCCAAGCTGATAATCCTTGCTCAAAGACAAGGACTATTAGATTGTGCTCAGTGCTAAGCTGATACGGTTACATGCTTTCCCACTAGCTTGGAGCATGGCCAGAGCAAACTTGGGGTCTGCTCACAGGAAAGTGAATGGCTGTCCTTACAATATAAGGTATAAAATAAAATTCTTTCCCTCATCACTTGCAGTTAGGGACTGATTTTTTTTGTTCCTTGAAGAATGACTCTCTCACCTTTATGATGTTGAAAGTTCTTGTTCTGTATTTAAATTTCTGTTTTTATGTGAAATGCTAGATATGAAGAGTCTGTGGGGATTGTGGGGTTTGGTGTTTGTTCAGCTGGATTAAAAGCCTTTATCGTTTTACTTCATCTACCCCTTTGCAACTTTTGTAGCCTGAGTACGGAAGCCCTGGAAACTTGGTAGAAGATAGTTGCAATAGCTGTAGTCTTTGATTTATAACTAAAAGACATTAAAGCCATTTGTGTGCTGGCCTGTACCCCAGTATGGGTTAGGCTGAATGTAGCATGAGAATTTTTGTAGCAAACGCTGAATATCTTTTGGCATTTTGACTTCCTTTGTCTGTACAGGATTATTAAGGAATCTGTTCACGTACATAGGTATGAAATACCTACTCTGCTTTAAAAGAGCTAAACCGTGTTCTACTTGGAGGAGCTTAACATCCTTCAAGGAGGAGAATCTGAAATGCAGAAATGAGGAAGATAAAGAATGGAGCTGTGTGTGCAGCAAAGGTTATGGCCGTGTGGGACCAGTGTCTGATGATTCACTGAGCGTTTCCTGTGATGAGGGACAGACTTTTCCCCAGAACCAGCAGCAATGTGGCCCCTGGGAAGCTGTAGATCTAACTTTTGGGGCCATTCCTGCCAACATCCTGAATATCCAGTATTCCTCATGGGTGTCTCCTGTTTTCTAAGCTGAGAGAGAATGGGTTTGTTTAGCTGCTTTAGAGTAGGAAAGGCTAATGATTTATTCTGTTTAGATTGATTCAAGGATCCCTGAGTTCTAATGATAAATGATTCTGTCATTTGAGGAGACTGCTGCTGTTTAACGTTAGCATATATTAAGTTTACTTATGGTAAATGTGGGGGAGAAAAAAACCCCAACAACCCCAAAACCAACTATGGAAACTAGATTAGTTAAAACAAGAAACTAAACCGGTGGGCATTTGGAGAGAGGCCATGGCAAAAGCAGTAAGGGATTTTGTTTATTTAGATACTCCCCTGGTAATTTCTGCTTGGATAGGTTCTTCTATTTCTGTCATATAAATTAGAACATTTCCTTTAAATTTGGGAAGTCAACGTGTGCAATAAATTGGTGCCCTGTCTAACAGAACAAACAAATTCATTTTCATCATATGTAGGTGTTAATCCCTGTCACACTAATTCAGAATTCCTGATGAGTTTTTGGTCATCATGTTGGGAACAAAGCCAGTTAGAGGGATATATTTTTAAGTGGAGGTAATGAAAGATACTTAGAAACTGTACCAGTGACAGAACAAAGATTATTTTCCAAAATGGTATAATTTTAGACCAAAGTCTGGAAAAATTTGTACTGCCTTCCATGAATTGTTTCAGCTGAAAGAATAAGAGAATTGAAACTTTTTCCTATCTTGAATGTCACCCTGATTTAGTTTAAGTATGTTTTAAAATGTAAGATGGCAGCTGAAATTTTTTTTCACCTTAACACTGCTTTTTTGGCATTTTGTTTTACCAAGAAAACGGTGCAAACAACCTGACAGACAGCTTTTCTTTCATCCCATCTCACCTTGCACATTGTTTTGTTAATGATTTTTCTACCCCATCTCCCCTTAGTTTGTTCTGTTAACCAGAGATGTAATTTTCTTCTTACAGGATTTTAATTTTGAAAATAGTGACTGCTACAGAAAGAAGAAAAAGGTTTGATTTTTATGGCAGAATTAGCTACCTGTCAGAGTCAGACTGAAGGACTTACTCATTTCTGTGCTGGCTGACTTTTGGGTGGCTTGAAAAAGTAGTTTTGAAGTGAGTTGAGAATACGGAAGCAGTAAAAACTAACATATTTACTTTCATAGTTGACTTCTGTCCAGCAGCAGCTATCTTGAATGTAGCAGCCCTGAATCTGGAAGTAAATGTGATCTAGATATGTATTATGTAGTTTGCTTTTGCCCACAAAATTGCTTAAACATTAACTATGATTTGAAAATATGCTGCCTTTGGTAATATTCAGAGGTGGTTGTAGTTGTTATACTTGCACCCTACTTTCAACCCTAATGGTTATCTAAATTCTTTAATTTCCCTTTGAGAGCAAGATAGTTTTCATCCTGTGCATTCATGGGTTTGTGGCGGGTTTTTTTTCTGTGGTGGTGTTTTCCCCCACCCCCAATGCTTCTATTTTTATATGCAAAATGAGTTTGGGATTACATTTTTAGGAGATACTTTAGGACAATAACTTACTCTGGATTCTGGCCTTTTGGCATTGCTAGGTGTTGGGGATAGCTGGGCTAATGCTTTCTCTAAGCTGATGTTTCTTGAGATGGATACTAGATTTTTCCAGCACATGCATTTGTTTTATAATAACAAAGTTGCTTGTAATTACAGCTGCTAAATTTCAGCTTTCTTGATCAACTGCTGGGTCAAGCTTGAAGTCATTTAAACTCTGGGAAATTTCAGTTGATTTTTAAACCATTTTAAGTGTACCAAGGACCTGTACTGTTGCTATTAGAAGGAGGAATAAAAGCTTAATTTTTACTTTAAAAAAGGCAATTTGTATAGTAATGTAGACATTTCTTCCAGGGACTATATGCTAACTAATGTTCAATTACTCCTGGAAGCACAGTATTACTGTAGTAATACCAGTTCTTCTCATATATTAATGGTTTTATGATTACTGAAATGATATTTCCAAGCCCGAATGTATCCAATGGGGTTGGATATATTTAGTTAAAGTTTTCAGGTTCTCTGCAGGAAAGAATGAGGTGTCTGAGTGAAAATGTGCTCCTTGGAGATATTACTTAGAAGGAACATTTTCTCTGTGTGTTATACACTAATCTTTATTTTCACTAGCTTCCCATCCTTCATATTAGGAAATTCCTTGGAGGAAAGACTACAAAATCCAAACCATTGTAATAAGACATGAACAGAATAAAAGGTAGGAGCTGTAGCAGGTTACCATGCTAAGTAATGGAGCTTTCTCCTGGGCTGCTTCCATTAACACCAGGTGGAGATCTTAGATTTTATTGTATTTTTTATTGTATTTTATGTTGTCAGCCATATCCATGAAGGTGCAAATCATTATTTCTTTTCTGAGGAGTACAAGTAAGAACAAAGGTGTTTAAAAGCATAGAGAACTGAAGTTCCATACCTGCCTGAAAAGATATTGTTGTTGTCATGAGTTTGCTGCAGACAGGGACCCACAGGTATTCCAGGGGGTAATGGTGAAACTGCTGCCCCCTCCGCATTACAGCGTAGCAGCACAGCACAGCGGTTTGGGGTCCTTTCTGCTCTCTCTAAATATGGATCTGCAGCAAAATGCCTTATGTCAGCTGCCCCTTGACAGTCCTGTTTGCAACACCATGGCAAACATCTCTGAACAGCAACAGAGCTGTTTGCTTTTACTGTTTTTCTCTGGTTTTTTTGAGAGATATAAAACACACGTTTCTGCTTCTACCAGGAATCTGTTGTTCCATTGCTTAGCTGGGTGTCACGTTTAGAGACCTATCTGAGTTTCCTGCACACTGCACCTGCTTTGCAGAGCTTTTAAAAATTGTTTGTGTTCAATTAAAAGTGACTTGCTTGCCTTCTTAATACTTGGTAGGTTTAGGTCATACTTCAATAACTGCTTTATTAAACCTTTTGAACACAGAGGCTTTATACATAATTTTGAGTGACTTTTTTTTCCCCTCACCCTTCTGTGGTCAATGGATACCCTGAATTCATGTCTGATTTTGTATAGTGTGGTGGCATCTTCGGCACTCTGTAAGTTCAGTTGCTATCATACCAGGCTATGACATGCGGCTCTGTAATTTAGCTCTTCATACTTTGCAGCACCAATGTGACTTTGTTCTGGTAACTGTGCCTGTCAGAGTTGCTTGGTTTTTTTTGTGTGTGTGATACCAACCCTTTTGAAGGACATCACTTGACAGAATGAGTCTGATTTTTTCCTACAAGAAAATAGGTGTCTAGATGTGATGCATTGTGCTGGAATTTGTTCTCAGTATGCTTTTTTGTTGATGTTCGTTTAAATCTTTAGTTTGAGTGATGTGATTACAGGTGCTTTACAAGGGGTTATGCTACTGTGAATTGAGATACTTTTCCATTCTAAGTACACACTTAATTTTCTTTCAGAGGGAGCCTTCAAGCGGCAGCTTTGCCAAGCTCTGTAGGGGTATGGCTTCATGAAGGGAGAATGGGCAGGGTTTCTGAAGCTTTTGTTTAAAAGCAAAAGGGTCTCTAGAAGATCAGTGTGCCCCAGATGATGGGGGAAGGCATCTCCCTCGTGTGGAAGAAGTCTTGAGCAAGCAGGAAAGCTCCTGACTCCAGAGCACACATAGCTCGCTCTCTGCCTGACCTGGGACTCTGTCACTGCTTCCCAGAATAGAGATGCTTCCTTCTTCATCAGAGCATAAATGGAGGAAGGTGTCACTGACTTTCTTTTGGCGGGGAGGGGGGGTGTGGGGAGAAGAATTTTCTGAAAACTTAAAAGCCGCCAAAGGAAAATGGTGGGAGGTTGTCTTTCTGGGACTTGAGAAGCTGAGTTGAGCAGGCTACCCAACAAACAGTAGCACTGGACACTCTTGTGCTTGCAGGGAAATGCATCAGCTGAGATATTCCAACAAGCCTTATCTTGTCTGTCTCTGCTATAATTATCTGTCTTGGAAGCTCGGCGTACTAAGGCATGATGACTACAGATGTTATCTGCTACATGATGGAAAAACAAGCACTTTAAAATCCAAACAAACATGGTGGTTACAGTAATCCTCTTTCCCCACAACGGTTTGCAAATCATGCAAACATAAACAAATTCTATAGAATTTTGAGCAAGTGTAATCTGCTCCTATTCAAATAGAGTGGATTGTTGCTTTTCACAGCTTTAGCTTATGAAATCTGTAATGTAATTATAGTGTAGAAATAGCAAGAATGGAAGGAATTTAGCTTAATGTGCAGTGAGTTTTCAAATGGGAGATAAATACAGATATTGCAGGAAACTATGCACAAATTGAGCAACACGTACACTGACTGAAAAACACATCGTGGCCTGGAGAGTGTGCTGACCTTTTCCTGAGCAGGCAGCACTGGCAGGAATGCATTGGAGGTTTGCTGCCTCTTTTTAAGAGGTGTGTGAAGATCTCATGACTGACTACTTGTCAGAGGTGGATTGAGGTCAGCTCTGTTTGTCCCATCGAAGAACTGGGAGTGGAGCTGAGAGGAAGGCTGGGGGAGAAAGCCATGTTTTGCTTTCCTTATCCTAGGGCTCAAAAGCACAGTTTAATACTGGCTGCACATTAGATGAGCCTCACTGTTTTTAATCTGTCTGCTAATGGCCCTGGATAGCTATTGATCTTTGTGGGGAAGTCCCAGAGACTTTCCTGTCCTCTCTGCTCTAATGCACCATTCAGAAGAGAGCTGCTGCTGCGCCTTGTGGGGACATCTCCTTCCCCTGCTCTGTTAAAGAACAGCTTAGTTGCCCAGTAAGGGCACATGTGCATCCCTTTTCTGCCATTGGCAAGGGATCTTGTGGAGGGCCTGCATCTGGCTGTGTGAAGGGGAGAGTCTAGGTGATGCTATGGAAGGGTGAGGGTGTTAAAAATGGCTGGTGTAAGTTAGTATACTTGGCCTGCTGCCCAAAAGCATAAAAAATTGTGGCAAGACCTTAAATGTTTTTTTCATTACTAGAACTACAAATATAAAGGCGTTCTTCACAGCTCTAGAGTGCTGTCAGCTAGTAATGCTCAGTTACATGTAGCAAGGAGGTGAAACATGTCCATAAATAATGGCAACTACTGCATGGTACAAACAAGAAATTTGCCTTGTGCATATAGTCTGCTAATGCACCTAATAATGTAAATACTAAGTAGTCTGACATTATTTGATGTGAAATCCTCTGATTTGAAGTGTTGCCCCTCTTGTAGAAGATGGGCTCACCTGGTGGAAATCAGCATTGTCCTGTTCTTGGGGTAAATTCTATTAGTTTCATGGAGGTCAGTGAACTTCTGCTAGCTGGTGTTTCTGACTTTGTGGGCTCAAATCAGCATTTCTCTCTGGTGCAGCAGACAGAGGTCTGTGTGGGAGCTTACTGTAGCTGATTTGACAAATGTAGGTGACTGTATTTGGGAATTCTGGCCTTAGGTTATCTGAGAGCTGGACAGGAGTCTGGGGTTGGAAGGTTGGAGAAGAGAACTGGAGAGAGAGAAACAAAGATGAAGTCATAAGGAAAAGTGGAGAGAAGGTAAGTAATTGTTGGTGTCTGAGTAGAATAAGGGTGAGGTGTTTGGTGTTTTGGTTTTTTGTGTGGTTTTTTTTGTTTGTTTGTTTTGTTTTGTTTTTTTCAAATGGGCTTTGTCCGAATAGGATAGAACTCCTAATTCAGGTCTGGAAAGCATTTGTGTTGTACTTGGTGTTCAAATGTGTTTCAAAATTGGCACCTTTGTGTGTCACATAACTGGGGAAATCAAATGTATTTACAAAAATTTCTTCTCTGCCAAAAAAGGTCAGTTGTATTTATATGCACTGGCTGGATCTCACCTCCTCAGAGGAATCCCGTGTGTGTATTGGAACTCCATCAGCTTTGCTTTTTAATGTGTGATTTGATCTGTCCTGTGTTGTTGCTGTTAGCCTTGAGGCTAATTTTTAACACGTGCTCTGCCTGTGCCAGCAAGGCAGAGCCTGTCTGTCAGATGGCTTTGAGGCTAGGCAGGCGCCGGGGATGACACGCTCTACCTGCTTGCTCACTCCTTCAGCTACAGCAGGGGCACGAAGCCTGGCACGAGGGCAGGTGTTCCCGCTTACAATTCCTACAGTCTGCAACCTCTTCTTCACTGCTCTTTTCCTCACTGATTCCTTAAACATGAGTGTGAAGTGATGTACAGTCCTTCCCAATTCCATCAAAGTTCACCTACCTCGCTACCAAGTGGAATTGGCTTCTGTCATAGGCTGGGGGAGTTGTGGGAGCGGGTACTGTCCTCATCACGGGCTGCGTCACCTCCTCAGTCAGAAGGTTCCCTACCCATGACGTACTTCAGAAGCTTTCAGTCTTGCAGACAGTTTCTCTGTTCAGTGTTTTGTATGAGGTGAGGGAGGCATGTAAAGACTTACAGGGACAGGCGTGAAAAGTAAGCACTAGCGTTCATTCTTCAGGATTTTAACCTTTGCGGGAACGAAGCTACAGAAGAACTAGTTGTATTTACATCCCTATTAATCATATTCAGGCAATAAAATGGTTGAGTTTAAAGCTTGTCTCCACTGTGGGGATAAAAAAACACAGAAAATACCACAGAAAAGTAATTTCAAATTAATTTCAACTGTATGTTAAATATTTTAAATCTCTCTACACAGGCATTGTGTCAGAGCTGGACTGACTTTAATTTGCTTTGCGTGTTAAATGCCTCAACGCTGTTTTCATTTTTAAATGAGAGGGTTCACTCCAGGGTTTATAGGACTTTATACAGAGAAGTCCATATGCA
Organism: Athene noctua; assembly: GCF_965140245.1. Classification (NCBI taxonomy): domain Eukaryota; kingdom Metazoa; phylum Chordata; class Aves; order Strigiformes; family Strigidae; genus Athene; species Athene noctua. Next base: position 10,106,093 of record NC_134055.1, read on the forward strand.
TGTTTTCAGTTGAAATGTTTCCAGGCTTTTGATGAGCAGGTTATTTTGTAATTGTGCAGCTCTTGATGCTCTTGTTTCGTTTTAAGGTGTGTGTTAATGACCCGTGTCAGGCATCGGAGAGAGCTCTGGATGGACTTATGGCCTCTTCTTGTATGGCTACTCTTGCCTTCATTGAGATGGTAGAGGAAGGGCATTGAGACAAGATGGCAGTGAATTAATGTGCTGGCTGTGCATTTAAAACCACCTATTCTTGGCATCTCTGCCCTAGTAAAACTGGCACATCACCTAGCAAGCAGGCAGTATGCCATCCTGACAGATGGCTGTGGAAGCAGGCAGCCAAGAGGCTATGCATGAGCATCAAATGCATTTGCTGAGAGTGGGATACCAAGCTAGAAATGTCAAAGTGGTTTTCAACTCAGAGCTGCTGAACCTGTATGCAAGAGAACATCACTGATAATTCAGCTCAGAGCTGGATTAACTGGGTAAAGCTGGAATTCCCAGATCATAGACAATGAATTTCTGGAAAGTTTTAGATCAAATTTTGCTTGCCACAGGGCTTAAAAGGGAGAAGGCTATCACACTGACCCTGCTATTTTTCTCTCTTTAAATTCTCTCTATAGAAGTGACAGTAGTACAGCCTGATCTGTTTCTGTTTAATTAGATAAAGCTGCTGGGTATCTCACGGGTTACTTTTTATTCTTTTAAACCTGAACAGTATTTCTGTGGTTAAAATCCTTTGGCAGCCCTACATATTAATGCAGCAATATTACATGGTGGAGATAACGTCCATGTTGTTGTAGTCTAGTAAACTGCTGATTGGCTTTCTCAGGGCAGTTGAGTGGGACTCTGGATTTCTAAATCCAGCCCTTTGATGTAGCATCACAATGCATGAAATTATTGGGCTTCATCTTCAAAATTGTAAGCTTTTGACAAAATGTTCTGGTTGGAAAGCAAATGGCAGGAAACTTCTTCCAATTCTTTTTATATAGTTGAATTTGAAAGAATAATTTGAAACCAATCTTTTTTTTTTTTTTTAAAAAAAGAACTTTATGGAAACTCTAATTTAGCAAAATTGAAACACAGCTGGCACCTAGAGAAGTGTTGTCTGTGATGACTGTGGGTCCACAGCATGCACTTTTAAACTGTATAATTACACTGATTAGCTTTATTCATACAATAATCATATCAGTGTCTGGTAAAATGAGGGGGATTTCATTTTGTGACATAAGAAGATTATTTTCATTTAGTAGGTTTCAAAATTTGTTACTGCCAATATGCTAAAAAAGAAAATAAATTGCCTGTAGTCATGTTGGGACAGTTGGAACACAGTGAGTAAATCTGTGTTCAGACAGGTACAGATCCCACAGGGAATACTTTAGCATGGATTTCTATGCTTTGCAAAAGAAATAATGGTCTTTAAAACTGTCACCTGCACATACATTTATATTGAAGTGCTACCCAGAGCCCCCTCCTGATAGGGAACTGATCGCTCTGAGGAGCAGAGCTGCTGGTGCAGGGACAGTTGAGAACCAGACGCTTTGGTTAAGCTTCCCCAGCACGCCCTCTCTGGTACAGCAGCGTTAGGGGTAGATGCTATCACTATGCTAATCTGGTTTTCTGCATAGTGCAGTCTGAGAATCCTAATTTTTTTTCTGTCTCATGGTCTTAATTTTCCTTTTATATTATATTATAGAAAAATGAAGACTGGAGAAAACTTGTAACTTGTTGCAGTGCTTGATTTTTTTTTGTTTAGAAATCAGTTTGGATTCTCTGCTCCCCTTTTACATTTGACCTAGAGAAAGAATACCTATAATTTACATAAGGAACTTGGAAGATGCAACAGCCTCAGTCATATGTATTCAAACTAGAGTTAAATTTACTTTTTTTTTTTTCTGTTTATTGGAATTTAAAAGAAAATGAAAGCTAATTGATACCTTTTAGCAAAAATAGGTTGGTTTTGTGACAAACACTATTTTAGCCTTAATAATTCAGCTAAGGTTTTAGTATTGACCTAGGGTTTTTAAAAATTTTATTTCATATTGTTATGTCTCCATAGTGTTATGACTGAAGAGTGCTATTGTGGGTCTTCCAAAATTCAAATAACTCCATAAATCTCCCTCAATCTAGCAATATGTTAATTAACAAAAATGTATTGTTCATGCCTTTTGAATAGAGGCATTCATTATTTTGCTTGATGAAGTGACCTTAGCCAGAATTTGCTAATGTCCAAAGGGGTAAGCTTGTGACCTCAGTAACGTGGTTAATTTTAATTAGTCAAAGACACGCTCAGGCTCTCTGTAGCTTTGAAACATTTGAATTCAGTTTTGATGGCATTATTCTCATGGAGCATGAAACAGATGCACATAATTCTTGTTAGCATATTACTTGACGTTGACTTCAAACATGTGTTCACTGTAAATCATTAGACTGTGTTCACCTACCGGGAATCCAATCTGTCTATTTTTCTTTTTTTTAAAAAAAATTACTATTATTGTTTGCAACTTACACCTAGGAGCCTATGTCATGTGGTGGGCCCTTTTTATGCTAAGACCTGTATGGAAAAAGTCTCTGCTCCAAGGTTTATAGTTTAAGCCTCAGAATGTGTTGTCTTACACAAGACTAACTTCTTTAAAGGAGATTTTTTATTTTTATTTCCATTTACAATTTTTATTCTTTATTTTTCTGTTCTGGTGACAAAATGGTGATAGCCATCTGAGTATATTTTTAAAAAGTAGAATGGGAGTACTAGAGTCACCTGCTGTGCGCAGCTGTCAGCTTTGAGGTCCTTTCTTGAGTGTGACAGTTTGCTTGATGAAGATCAGGCTTTGGCACTTTGCAATAAACAGAGAATGTCTCACATAAGCAACGTGTTTCCTTTCCATGCTTAATGTGTAATATCATATTTGTTGGTCTAAATGACAATATTATGTAGAACCTGTGTATGTTCAGGTTCATATAAAACTGGAAGGATCTATTGTTAACTCTGTAGTTATTTTTTGAAGTCACTATTAGGCTGAAACAAGTTGGGGTTTTTTTAATAGGGAAGGACTGAAGAGAATTTTGTCTGTATGGAAGTAGTGGCCTTTATTTAAAGCTTTAGCAGTTCACTGAGTTTAATGTGCCTGGATGGGCTGAAAATAGGAGGAATAGGGATCAGAACAAAACCATCCATGACCAGGTCACCTCCCCTTTATAAATTCATGCTCCTGTTTCTCTCATGCGTGCTTGAACATCTTTGTGAGGCATTTGTATCACAATAGTGATGCAAAGAGTTCCATTTTAAAATTGTGTTCTCAGAGGTAGTTTCTGTTGCTTAGGTTTTTCTGCCTCTATCCCATTCAGTCTCCTTTCCCAAGCAGAAGTCTTAGAAACTGCCAAGACATCAGGCTTTGATCTGCAACCAGCCTTCCTAGGTAATTGAACAATATATTCTGCTTACTCTTTTCAAGAACTGAAATTGGGAGGAATAATTTGATGATTCTGACTGTAACAGTTTAAATCATAGAATACCAGGTTGGAACGGACCTCAAGGATCATCTGGTCCAACCTTTCCTGGCAAAAGCACAGTCTAGACAAGATGGCCCAGCACTCTCTCCATGGCCCAGCACTCTCTCCAGCCCAATCTTAAGTGTCCAATGTTGGGAAATCCACCAATTCCCTGGAGAGATTATTCCAGTGGCTGACTGTTCTCATTGTGAAAAATTTTTCTCGTGTCCAACTGGAATCTTCTCAGGAGTAACTTGTACCCATTAGCCCTTGTCTTTTCCATGTGACTCCTTGTAAAAAGGGAGTCTCCTTCTTTGTAGCCACCCTTTAAACACTAGAACACAGTGATAAGGTCTTCTCTAAGCCTTCTTTTCCCTAGGCTGAACAAACCCAGTTCTCTCAGCCTTTCCTCACATGGCCGGCTTCTTCCTCCCTTGATCATCTTTGTGGCCCTTCTCTGGACCTTCTCTAGCCTGTCCACATCTTTTTTTTTTGCATAGTGGGGATCAAAACTGAACACAGGATTCCAGGTGTGGCCTGACCAGCAGAGTAGAGTGGGATAGTGACTTCTTTATCTCTGCTGGTGATGCCCTTGTTGATGTAACCCAGCAACGGCTTTCTTTGCCGCAGCAGCACACTGTTCACTCCTACTGAGTGAACTATAACAGAAACAAATAAATGAAAATTACTGTGAAAATTTAAAAAAAAAAAGTGAAGCTGGTGGAGAATGTCTACTTTTTAATACTTTAAGAATATTTTTAAAAACAGAGATTAAATATTTATGCTTCTACATCTAAAAATAAAGGTGGAAGAAGAATTGGAGAGCCTGGAGATATCCCATAACCTATTGTAAGCTTCTGTGCACTGGTTCACAGTATGAGTTTATAAGCTTCTTTCTTCACCAGAACATTCCTAGCAAGAAATGGGTTCCAAATGAATCTTCCTTTTTTTTTTTTAAAAAAAAATTTTTTTATTACTTCCCATGCTTTAAAGACAAAAGATACTCTAAATAATCTTGCGCTGGATGAACATGCCACCTTCTGCATAGTTCCATTGATTCACCAGAGTTTCTTGGTTTTGTCTTCAATCAATATGTTATGATATCCCTGCTGTGGAATAAGACCTTGATTTTTGGACAGAAGGAAGAAGCCTGTTTGCAAAGTAAGAAATACGTTTGCAGAGTGTGCAAGGTGTGATTTCTACCTAGATTAAAATCTTGGGGGGGTTTTTGGTTGTGGTGGAGTAGTAGTTCATTAATTCCCCTGTGTGGTCACTGGTTAGTATATTTTTTATTAATTTTTTTAAGCAACAAAGTTTTCATGGTGGCTTGTGTCCTACCATAGTAAGATACTATTTTCTTGCTGAGATGCTCAGCCAATCCTTTCATACCATAGCAATAACGCTGTACCTTGCTGGGCTGGAGCTTTAATTTGGAGTCTTGGCTGTAATTCCCTTCCTCCCAAGTCTGGAAGGAGCTGTGAAGTTAACAGTCAGTTCTCTGCAAAATTTACCTCACTTTTGAAAATGATGGAAAACGTGATAGTGAGTATTAACACCTCTTTAGCTGGGGAGAAATAAGATAGGCAGCTAGTTTCTCCTGCTGCTCTGAATTGATTCATGCTTTGTATGGCACTTAGTCTTGAATGCTTTCAGTATGTGTTGTTTCTTATGCCTTGTAATGTTCTCATTAAATGTAAAGGAGAGGTTTGAATTTGGTTGATTTTCAATGACACAGAAGTTGGATTCAAAATACTGTAAGATGTGGTATTTTTCAGTAAATAAGTTTGAGGGAAAAAAAGATGCCAACTGAGTTTATGTAGTGTCTAGTGACAGAGGACTTGAAGCTCAGGGAAGTCTTTGGCATCTGGGCTTGCTTATGATGTGCTGCAGTCTCCCCCCAGCATACAAATACCTTTAATTTCCTAATGTCTTTAGAACTCTTTGAAGTCCAGTCAATAGTCCAGTCAAACCACATAGCAATGGTTTGGAAGTTTTAATCACGTTATTGGTGTGCATCAGCATATTGTTTGCACCTCATGTGAAATTTTGCAGAAAAAACAGCTAAAATATGCACACATGTTCAGAAGTGAAGATGTGCCTGATAAATTTCACCAGATAACAAGCTAGATGAAGTGCTAGTTCCTGCAAAATCTTTCTTAACCTGCATTGCTTTAATTGAGGAAAGGGTATATGATTACTGCGCTTCCAATAGTAAAAGCCATATTTCTGTAAGGATACACTTTTGAACTCCTTAGTGGAATTTGCATTCCTTGAAGATTTTCACTTGAGACAGGGAAATGAACTCTTGTAGGATTTGCTCAGTAGCCTAGCGTAGGAAGGCTGGTAGATAGCTGTGTGTTGGTCACATGATGGTGTCTTAAAATCATGTCTACTGTCTGCTCACCAAAGGATTCGAGTGCTTGGCATGTTTGCCCAGTAGAAGTGACATGTCAGGGATTCTCTAGCTGTGATTTTCCTGTGTATTGGCAAACTCCACAGAGTTTAATTACTACTGTTCGTCTCAGTGGCAGCTATACTTCATGAATGATCAATGGAAAAAAAACGTTAGTCTTCTGTTGTAAGAGAAGACTTGGCACATGTTTATTTTAAAGTCCAACATTAAGGCAGAAAAATATGCTTGCAGTTGTTTTGGAATTGTGGAAATTGACGCAGGGTGTGCAAAAGACAGTGGCAGAGATGAGGACATCTCTCTGTTGAATCCAGTGCTTAAAAGGCCTCATGATAAAGTGGGAACCTAGAGATTCACTTTCCTTTAGGGTTTTTTCTATGCTTATCGTGGCTGCTAGTGCATCAGTGTATGATTGTGTGTCTCATACAGTACTGAACACGTGACTATCTCCTGCAGTGTTCCTTCACTCTGCAAGACAGAAGCTTAGTGTTTGAGTCTGTTTTTCTAAGTGGCCATGATACATCCTGAGACTCCAAATGCACTGTTGGTTTGTCTGCTTCATTCTTGTTATACTTTATTCTGGCCTAAGATAGCACTGCTACGGCAGGAAACATTCTGCTTCTGACCACTTGGCTTTTCCCTGGGCCAGTTATGTTATGCCCCTGTGAGCTACAGGACAGAGTGGACCAAACCAGCAGTGACCCCTGCTCTCCCCTCCTGGTTCATCTCTTGGTCAGTTCTCTGATCTGCTTCCCAAGGTGATTCCAAGAACATCTATCTTGGTGTAAGAGGGTGGAGTGGCAAAGAGAGAGCAGAGGCATGGGTGATGTAAAACTGTTCCTCCTGGCCTCAGGATCAGGTTATGATGGGTCAGCATGCTGGGGGACCTGCAGCTCTAGCAGCAACCCCTGTTACTTGCTGAAGTACAGGGAATGTAGCAGACAGTGCTAAGAACAAACAGACCAACCCCATGGAACAGCAACACTGGTTGGGGGTGGGTCTTGTCCAAGGCAATATCTCTCCATCTTAACATCATGGATAAACATGTGGGCACCCAACCTCTTAGCCAGGTGGAAAGAAAATAAGAGACTGCAGAGAAAGTGTGGGCCTTCCTCTGAGGCTCAAGTCAACCTGTGAAGACGTTTCACCTGTCTATTCATTGTGCTCTCAGTCATGTATATGATTAGAGAGTGCGTTGTGTGATCTATCACATGACAAAACAGAACTGAAGCTGCTCATGGGATGTGCTGACTGGTATCTCCACCCCATGTACTTTCTGCAAAAGGCAGAAGTACCAAGTGTTGATCTCTGTTTAAACCATTCTATAGCTAGAAGGCAGTTGAGTGACTCTGGTATGTGGTTTGGCTGCTGCACAAGAGAAATACTAAAGACACTGCTTGCCTTATTTATTTTATTTCATAAACAGACTTCTGAGGACACATTAGACTTCAAAAGACCTTTCTTCCTCCTTCTGCCCTGAAAAAAGTTTCTCTTACGCATATTGCTTTAGGCCCATATTTCAAGATGACACATTGGTACCAAAGATTGTAGAGCTGAGCACATCGCTCATGATACATTGCTCCCTATCCACATAGTTCCTCCACTTTATGATCAAAATAAAACACTTGAAATATGTTCTAGTCTGCTGGGTGGGAGAGAGAACAAAATGCTGGAGGGGAACCTTTAAGTAGTATCTCTCTGGACTTATTTATAAGATTGCACTATTTTTCTCCCAACCCCTTCCCTGTTTCTCCTCCTCTTTTCCTTCAAATATTCTGACTGGTGCTGACAGAAATGATTATAGCTTATGAGTGATAATATAATTCAGTTTCCCTCAAGGAGAGATGCTATCAGGGAAGGGTTTTTTTAAATATACTGGTTGAAAAGAGCCATCTTTCTTCCTAGAAGAACAGTTATTAATCTCTTACTAGTACATTTTCATATCATTTTGGACATTTATTTCCTTGCTGTGATATTATAAAACCAGGCATTTGTGTCAGTTTTGATGCAGTGCAACATGCTGGAACATGAAAAGCCGTAATTACCACTGTGGTCATTTGAATTGCTAACCAGATCCTGACATTTTCAAATCGGACCAATTTCTTAGTGATCCAGAAGTAAGCCTGGGTGCTATATGAGCTGCATTTCAATTAGGCAACTCAACATTTAAAAAGAAAATGCAGAGCATTCACATCCCCAAAGCATTGCTAAAATGAAGAAGTGCTTTGCTGGTTTCCTATTGCCTCCTCTAGACGGAATGTTTTGTTTATGAGGATTTTTTGATAAAGTTGTAGTTCCTGTTAATTTTGATGCATTTGAAATGTTCAACAAGATCTCTTTAAGGAACTTTTTCTGCAACTGCTCTTTTTTTTTTTTTAATACATATGCTCATAGCAACGTGCTCCAAGGTTTGTATGTGAATGTGCTGTTGACTTCCATAGGTGTGAGCTCTCAGTGCTCCTGAGGCTTTGTGTTATGGACTTTGTTCCATGGACCCTCTTCATTTGGGTTTGTTGTGATGCAAGCCTTTTAACTTGAGTTTCCAAGGTGGCTGAAGAGCTTAATTTTAGCTAGCGGATGCACTTGGCCGTGCTTCTGCTTGCTGGTGTTTCTTGGAGAGGTTATTTTGTTGGAGCCCTCCAGCTGCACTGGCTGGGAGGAGGGAATGTGACAGGGCAGAGCCACAGTGAGGGAAATGTGCCAATGGTTAACAGCCCTGCAAGTGAAGGGTGTGATACCTGTGACATGAAAAGTTTTATCTTTGAAAGAGTAATTCAGAGGCTCTCAGCATCCCAAAACAGTACAGTGAAATATATATATATATTTTTTTAATATATATATATATTTTTTTTAAAAAAAATATTCAAGTGCTTTTAGCCTACTGGACCTGAGGAATGTAGCATTAGTAGATAAATGTTATCTCTTAGACCTCAGGCTGGGTAAAACCCTATAATAATCATAAGTATGAGGAGGGAAAGTGAGAAGAAAGAATATTTACTTTTATCCTGCACAGCAAAAGTGGCAGTTGCAAAAGTATCTTTCACTTCAGTAACGATGAAAATGCAGTACCAATGCTAGACTAGATGAGGGAAGAAAGCAGTAAACAAATTGAAATTTAATTAGTGGGAAATACTTGTATATGATTACTTGTTGGTTTTTTTTTTCTCCCTATTTACTTGCAAAATTTTGTATCTAAAAACTTGAAGAATCTGATTTTTTTAAAAAAAATTTCTGCCCCATCTTCCCCCCCTTTTTATTTTTTTATTTGGAAAGTGCAAGTGTTTTCCCCACAAAGAAAAGGTGAATTCTTGACTCAGTCTGGGGTGGTGTGTTGTTCTTTTCCTTGTGTGGACAGAATCATCATTTTCCTTAAGCTGTGGGTCTGTTTATTGAATCAAGGAGAGAAAGAAAGATGACAGAAACGAGCTGCAGGCTTCTTTTAAAGATCAGACTTCAACCTTTCATATATAGGGATTTCACCTTTCCTGCCTGAAAATATCAGATTTGCATATCTGTCATAATGTTTTTGTGTACTGAACTATGAAAGTGTGGCTGTAGACAAATGAAGCTAAAAACTGGCTTAAATTAACAGTTGTTTTCTTTATGACTGTTTCTTCTTCTTAGAGGATTGAGATATGCGCTTTAGTCTGGTTTAGTGAATTTGGAATACATAATTTTTATATTCCTTGCATGCAGTGCAGTAGTTGTTGGGATATTACTTGTCAAAGCTACCATTCCTGATTTAAGTCCATCTCTCCTCAAAGTGGGTTTTTAGATCTGTTGAATTTCATGTGAAGTTTGGAGTGACTAAAGCGGGGTTGATGGTGTTATGATGTGCGGTATTTAACGTAGTCTTTTAGGAGGTAAAGTTGATCTTGAGAACGCAGATAATTTGGGCATATTGTGCTTTTCACTCAAGTTAGCAACAGATAATTTTCATGCAACACATGTGTTTGATTATGGCAACCTGGGGCATGAAATTACTCCTAATGCTGAAACTAGTGGATTCAATACAGTGCTAGTCTGTGCAGTTGTTATTTCCACTGCAGAGATGTCTAGACACCTCACCCAGGGAGCCAGGCCCCCAGGTACTAAGCACTGTATGCTGATGTAGCCGAAGGCCTCTTCCAGACTGAAACAGCTTTAAAAATACACTTGAAAGCGTGTTGGTTGTTCCAAAAAGAAAAAAAAAAAAAAAAGAGTCTATTTGATTGTGAAACTCTTCTTTGGGAAAAATAAGAAAAATCTCTCTGTGGCAAAAAGTGAATGAGTCACAATGTGCACAGCTACTGACTGACTCATTACCTCGCTGGGTTTTCTCCTTCTTGCATGTCTCGCAGTCTGTTCAGCCTAGTGTGGATCACAGCAATCGCCCATGTGCCTGTTGCATTAGTGATGGAGTGCTTAGGACAATGGCAAGTATACATGATGCAAAGAGTTCAGAGGCTGGGATTTTATAATGGGCTGTCCCTGGCCTGCTTGCTTGACCTTGCACCAGTATTCTCTGGGTGGCATGGGGTTTGTTTGTTTGTTTTAAAGAAAAATGTGTGTAGATGGCTAACTAATAATATCGATGTCTGGTTCTTATGAGATGTGCAGTCTAGAATATGAAGCAATGAATAAACTTGTTGGCATTTATCATTGTGGCTTCTTCCATAAGGTGCATCATTTATCTGAGCCAAATCAGCCACTTATGCAAATGATTTTGTAGTCATGGACTACTTGCATATGCACTACTACTCTCTTGAATCAGCATTGTGCTGTTTTTACTGAAGCAGAAATAGCAAGTTTTCTTAAGGCATGACTGCAGATGGGGTTCTTACTGCTAAGAAGAACCAGAATGTGTGTTTGTGTGCATCTATAACACAGCATGTCTTCTCCAAATATAATCGAAATTATATGGTGACATTGGAGTTCCATTTCTATGACATTTTAGAAATATGCTAGAGAATATTGCCATGGATTGTGTTTTAAGTCAGCCGTGGTAGAAAATTGGAGGATTATGACCCAGCCTCATCAGGAGATGAGACAAAGGCTTGCAGACAGAGCAATGGTCACTGCCATCCATCACTTCTTCCCTCCTCTGTCTGACAGGGGACAAGGTGAACCTCTTCTCATCCCTTGTGGAGGCACTCTGGCCCCTTGTCATCTCTCCGTCAAGGAGCACTGCCACCTGCAATGACAGCGCTGACATGAGTAAGTGGCTTGCAGGGATACAAGAAAGCATCACAGTGAACAAAACTTGTCAGCTTTAATTAGCAGTGTTGAATGATGTCTTGAAAGCCTGTAGGTATAAACAGACAAATAAGCTGGTAGAATTAAAAACAGATGTTAGAATTTAACTCCTTTAATAACAACATCCCCTGCCTCCTCTCCATTAAAAAGAAATAAATATCTAAAGTCAGTTAATGCCCAATTCTATTTATGTATTTCTCATTTATATGCAGATGTAGCATAATGTCTTCAGGAAGACAACATGCTTTTTATTTGAACAGTGGTGACTTATTATTTGTCAAATCACTCTGCTTTTACCTTGTTCCTAGCCACTTGTCCAGACAGAAGGGACTTGACTTAAAAACTGACCAGGATGTATCTCAGATTCCCTAAGTCCCTGATCCTCCAGAAGAGGGTAAAAAGAAATCTGTATTAAAATCCTAGAAAAATGTTATCTGGACTACTGGAGTACACTGAAAACTCTTAATGTGAAACTCATTCAGTGCAATAGAAAGATAGTTTAACGTGAGGAACTCCTTCCAGATGTACTGTTTCCAGGTTCCTGTGCCCTTTCAAAGCAAGCTGTTAATTGTGATCATATGCAACTGGGAACTGAAGCAGGCACAGTCCTCATCTGAATGGCATGATCACACAGCCTCCGACTATGGCTGTGTGATGTAGCACACGCTAAGCCAGATATTATTAATAAGAGGGAGGAAGTGGAAAGAAAAGACATCATGGCTCCCTTAGCCCTCAGGTAAATCTACATCCACTTTGGTTTTTGCCTTTGAATTTTTCAATTTGCAAAATGCTTTATGTTGCTATAAGTCTACAGAGCATAAGCAAACTGTAGTCCTATTTATCCCCAAAGTCTGGATTTAGGCTGGAGGTACATAGTGTCTTGGAAGGAGGACCATGGAGATGAACACAATCTTGGAGCAAAAAGCTCTTTCAGCAAGCCTGATTTGGAGACATGCAAATGCTTCCTGACTGAGTGAGGACATGCTTGTGTTTTCTAGCCTGTTAATCTAAGGATCAACAGTCTGTGGCAGGGATGCCAAAAATGGCACTCAGGCAAATTTTGCATGGCATTTGGCAAGGCTGTCACATGGTGACAGGAGAGGCAGCCAAGACAAACAGGGTCTTCTCCTTATGATTTCTTGTTGAGTTGCAAACATGGCCAGAGTGGGATCCCTATCTTACATAAGCAAGAGGTGGTAGATAAGCAACAACTTCCCTCTGAGAGGCAGCATCTCCTGGCTCTGGTCTTTGTCTCCATGTTTAATGCTGAAATTGGAAAGAGAAAATATAGTCTGGCACAGGTCCTCTGAAGCAGAATGCAGCATGTCCCAGTGGTGGGAACATGACTAGGAGTGCAGTTTTTCCCCATCAGCCTCCTTAAGGGGTTCAGATCTTTGGGAACTTCTTTAAAGATAAGTCTTCCTACTGGTATATACCAGGAGAGAAAAATCACAGTCTCTGATCTAACTGCTGTTGCTATTTGAAAGTGATATATTTTTCTGGATGACATATTTGATGTCAGACTTCCCAATTGGACTTTACTGGCACCTGAGGACCAAGCAGTGAGCATGGGTGTACTTCATGATGACTAATTGGAATGCTTTCTTTCAACTATTAGTCATTGTTTTTCCTGCAGGCTAGACCTGTATTTATGATATGAGCTGCAAATGCTCCAATAAATTATGAATAGGCATGTAAATGTTTAAATCCATGTGTTTGGATGAGAGGCAAGACTGGAAAAATAAGAGCAGTTCTTGATCTACTGTGATTTTCACAATATGACAGACTGTCAAGGTTAAAGGGACCTTCACAGATTTTTATTCACTTTTATATTATTTGCTTGATGTAAAATGTAGATAGCAAAACAGGAGAGAGTCATGGCGAGGTGTCAAGTTATTAAGACTTAATTGCTTCTAGAGAGCACACAACACATACAGTGCTATGATGTAAAAATAGAGTACATGTTAAATAGATTGGCTAAATATGCAGATTAAGGACATACCTTCCATTTTTATGTTTTTGGTTTGCTGATGCTCACAGCTCGATCAGACATGATTAGTCTCAGAATCATTAATATGATACTGCTATAAAACATCGCTCCCATTTCTATTCATTTTACTGAACTATGTCCTGCTGAAAACAGAATAATGGGCAAAATCAATAGCTATTGTTTCTTCTGTTCCAAAGCATTAATATGGTAAAACTAAACAAAGACAGTATAGATTTCCTCTCAGAATTATGAGAGAAGTCGTCAGTTATAGAAGATGTCTATGTATGAAAGACTCCCACCTTTGTAGTAAATTACCTTTCAACCCTTTCCCTCAAGTTCATATGCATGTAAGTCTTTAAAAATGCAGAAAAGGAGAATGTGTAGGAAGACTTTGTGGGGACCCAAGAGGTGATGAGCTGAGATCTGCATCCCCTGGGTTCTAGTGAGTGGGGGTACTCGAGCAGTACAACCCCACCTCTGGAGGTGGTTGTGCTTTTCCCTCAGAGGCATTGTTTTGAACTGAGCCAGCAGTTTGATAACTATGCTTTTTGAAGATGCTTGTCATGGTTGAAGATTTTTGCTGTTTTAAAAAACAGCAAATGCCACCACAAAACAAAAACCACGAAAAAACCTCCTAGGGAACTATGGGTGCCAGTAATTATATGGCCATGGTTCTGCTCCTAAAATGGCTTTCACTGTTATCTTCTTATAATTGGACTGTGTTTTTCAGGGAAATGGAATCTGAAACTTGCTGTATTGAAACTAAGAACTTATAAAATTTTATCGCTGAAAGTACTTAACCTTTAGAATGACATCCCTCTAGACAAGGGGGATCCTTCACTGAGGAATTTAAGTTACTTCATTTCTAAAAGAAATAGTGCTCAACCAGAAGTTATGATTCTGTTGCAGGGATGCACAGCTCAAGCTGTGTGACACATGAAGTGCTAAGACTTTATGTTCTCGTCTTTAAAATCAAACTCTCTACTCTTTTTTTTCTTTTTTCCTGTTACTTTTTTTTTTTTTTCGTTATCCTTGCTTTCAGCGAGGAGTAGATTGGAGGGTGGGAGCCTGCAGGTAATTTTTTCTGCTTTTCCTTCCTGGGAGGTGTTGCACCTTTATCTGCCAATAACATGCTCCTTCTGTCCAAACAAGGCAGTGAGATGACTGCAGCTTTCATCTTTTGAGAACTTTCTGTTAAACAATTGTATTGTCTATTGAAAAGACTCTGATACTTAACATTTTTTTTCCCTTTGTAATTTAGAACTTGGATGAAGATCAGTTACAATAACATCGTTGTCTGTTGTGTTGATAGGACCTTATCTAAATTGTAGTTGGAAAATTATGAGCTACTGTTTGAGAAAGATGGATTCACTCTGGGACTGGGACAAAAGGACTACAGGAGTGATACGGGGAATGAAGAGCTTGTAACGGGAGACAGAATGAGCTCTATGGCACTTCCTTGTGCCCTGCAAGCATACTCTGAGATAAATTGGTTTCTATCTTGCCAGTCTAGTCTCTCAACAGAGTCCATATTTCTCAAAAACAAGTATTTGTGTTTAAATGTCTGAAACATATCCTACAGTGATAAATACACTGTTAACTCTGGGAAAGCAGGAAAGGCCAGAAAAGACTTATCTGGATCAGGTTTTCTACACTGGTGCCCCCTCCGCACCATACTTGCTGGCCATGCTGGCAAAAAATTTATTATTCTTCCTTGTGAAATGCAAAGCGCTAGAAATAATCCTTACTGGATTGTTCTTGGCTGGTGATGTTGAAAGCTGTATTATATTTCCCTGTAGTTGGTACAATTTTGCTGCCAGCTTGCTGTTCGGGTTTGTGTGTTTCTCATTCATTTTCAAGGAGTTTAATACCATGGAATGCAGAGAGCAGGACTGGGACATTAGATTCAAAGAAAATAGTTGTGAGGGGGGAAAAAAAAGACTGTTTTCAATAGAATCTAAACTACTGAGAAGTTTTTTGCTGGTTTTGGCTTTTAATAGTTGACGAATTCCTTTGTCTATTCCCTTAGCATTGTCTGGGGTTTCTTGTTGTTTAATTTATTTAATAGCAATAGTTTCAAAATCAATAAGAAATGAGAAAAAACAAACCCAAAAACCCAAGCTTGTGCCTCCTTGGCAGAGCATGCTCTGCTACACATCTGCTAGCTGAAACTTGAGCAGGCTCTGTGTACATACTCCGAGCCTGGAACCTGATCCGATGTCCATTTATGTAGAAGAGAATCTTGCCATGAGTTCACTGGGCTTTACTTCATGCTGTCTCTGTAGCAGTGGTTTATCAGTCAGAAATTTGAACCCATGTGGGATTTTGGTGGTGTGGGGTTTTTTGCGGGTGTGTTGTGTTTTTTTTTCTTTTAGAGTTCAGCTAGCTCATCTATTTGCTTAGCACTTAGTAATGCAACCGTGTTAATTCTTTAAACCTTAATTCCATATTTTAGCAAATACACGCATCTCTGCAGTTAACCACATATACTCAGCTGTTTTCCTTCTGTAACAAAGCTGGCTGGAAGGCCTGCACTCTCAATAATGGTAGAAAATATTGGTTAGCAAAGAAATAAAAATCTACTTGGGAATTTATTGCCTTAATCTTGGAAAAATTTACTTGTTCATGTGGTTTTAAGACTTGCAGCAAATTTAACATTACTAATGATGGAAAACAATGTGTATTTGAATTTTGGTTTTTGTTCAGATAGAGGGTGACTTCTACTCTGTGGGCAAAGTGACAACCCCACATGTCTTTCAGTGGTGCACACCACCTGGAGCTTTCCCAGTAGCTGCTTTGATTCACTTGCAGATAGAGTTCTGCTTTGGAAAAACTAGATTTAACACCATCCAGTGGGCTGGTACTTCCAGTGGGAATGCCCAGAAAGCCTTTTCCTAGATAGAAGTGTTTGTAGCATGTTAAAAAGTACTAAATAAAAATATCTGATGCAAAAAAAAAGTGATGTTTGCATCAAGGAGGGCAAGATGATTACTTTCTCTAGGCTGTGGGAGAACACTAACATATGCCATCCTTACATCCAGTTAGATTGATGAATACCAGATGGAAGTCATGCAGAATGTTTTCTGTAGTATGCATAAGTATTGCTGGCAGCTTTTCAGTTTTTGATATAGCAAAAGACAGTTGTACTTGCTTTTGTGAGTTGAGATAAATGCCTGCAGACTCCAAAATCTGTCTAGAAGCACTGCAACTCTAAAACTTTTGGGTGATCATTCATTTATTGTCAAAGTTTCATGACTGTGGCTATTACTTGATACAAATGCTTGACATAGACAATGTCTTAGTAGCCATTTTGCACAGCTTTATTTTTCATGAATTTTTGTTTAAATCTTAGATGTACGTTCTGGTTTTTCCTTCAGTAACCAAAGACGCATGTTGAAATGTTCACTAAATAGCCTTTCATGAATACCACATGACTGCTGAATTTTGCATTCTTCTGTTTCTTTTCCCGAGCACTTTGTCCATCTTGTCCATTTGGGTCTTGCAGCTGCATTTAATCTGCATCAGTGGAGTCTTGTCAATTGTGACATAAAACAATGAGCTGTGCAGTGCCAGCATAGTCCTCTCATGTGCATGCTCCGAACTGCATTACTGACTGTGTTCAATTACAAAATGTGTTCTGGTTATTGACCAGCAGTAACAAATCTTTGAGATACTATAGAGTGTTCCTCTATTGAAATACCTGGGCATGCAGCTGTTATATTTTGGCACTGTATTTTATAGTCGTCTTCATCAGTGGGTTTACTCTCAAGGGGCTTTAACTGACTTTGTTATTTTGTGACTTCTAGTTTTTAAGCTAATGGTTTGCAGCAATTTGTCTTTTGTAACCTTAGCCTGTGATCTGGGTCTGCTTTGGGTGTGATTTCCGTGTGGCTATTGTTTGTTTCCACAGGCCCCATTTGTGACTGTTTGACATAATTCAGTTGAGACCAGTTTGACATAATTTCAGGTGAGACCAGAAAAAATAGAAATCCATACTGAAAAACTGCTGCATAGACTGCCTTTTGTGGCCCACTTGTGCAAGGGTTCAAATGAGACTGTGAACCATGTGGTGGTTGTGGGGAAAACCAGTTCTGTAGCTCATTTTCTTTGGGAAAAGGGAGTGAGATTGTAAATGGCTGCAAATACTTACTCTGGCTGGGAAACTGCAAACTGGCTGCAGTCGCCAAGAGCAGCATAGTTGTCCCAAGGCAGAGGAGTGTGTGTTACCTCCCAGAGTCAGCAAATAAAGCCAGTTCTCTCATTCCTTTGCCATGGAAGAACTGGGCTGCTGCCGACTGAGGAGACTGCACAAAAGCAGAGTGGCCAAGTGAAGGAAAGGGTAGAGCAAGTTTGTTTGAACATGTTTGCGAAACATGATGAAATGACTCTCCCCCAAGGTGCCCAGAGGAATAGGATAGTCATTTAGGATAATAATTGGAGCTGGTTGTGAACTTTCAAGTGACTTTTTTTTTTTAATATTGGAAAATGCTGGCTTCTCAAAATGAGAAAAATGTTTTCTTGAAGCATATTGGCTTTGTTAAAACTTTTAAGGAGGGTTCCTAGTATGAGTCTTCTGAACATGAGAGAGATGCACCCCTGTAACAGCTCAAAAGCCTGGTTGTCAGAGCACTCACCCAGGATGGAGGACTGATGTCCTCAAGTCCTTGCTTTGCTTCACTGAATTGGTCCTTGAATCCAGCTGGAGGCAACAGCTGGATGGACAATAGAGACTGCAATGCCTGACAAGGTTACTGTCCTTGGCACCTCCTGCTCCCCAGGGATCAGGTAGCTGAGCCACTTCTGAATTCATCATTTAAATGCTGCATTTCACAGCAAGGAAATCAATGATGTTTACTTTAAAAATGACTTTGTAAATGCCCCGCTGCAACTTCATTAGCTACTCAAAGCTATGCAGTCCCTGCTCATCCCAAGTACTCTTGTGATTAAGGCTCATCGAACTCTGAGGCCTGGGCTGAGTCCTCCAGCGATTCGGTACCACAAGGTGTACTGCACCCAGCTTGTCCCCGGCCCTGCAGTTCTGGTAGCATGGCAAGTAAGGAAAGCAAAGGAAGTTTCAACAGCTTCAAGTCCTCATCAGGCCTTCATAAGCAGACATATGAACTAGGATGATCTGATATTTCAAATGTGTCCCAGACAGATACTAAAAGCCTGCTGCATGATTTGATTTGTTGTATTGCAACTTGTTCAATTGCTTGTGGCCTGCTGGACAACTGCAAGGCCAGACTACTTCTAACCTGTGTCACGTGTACCAAAATTGCATCCCCTCACGGTGTCTCCAACTCTCTACAGTGCTGACTTGGTGTATCCCCATCTTTCAAGCAGTAGCATGCAAAGTGCAGGTATTGGCTAACCTAAATCTTTTTAGGGGCAGTGGTGGTGGGTGGCAACAGAATTCATGAGTACAGAAGACACATAGTTCGGTTCGTGTGTTTTATTTAGAAAATGGAGGCGTCCGGGTGGACTTGCAGTTTGAAATTAAGGCTGTTGCCAAACTCTTGAAAATGTGAATAGTTAGATTTTTGTAAATGTGTTTACAAGGATGTTCTAAAGTCTGAATCATGTTTTTGTTCACCACTGAATTTGTATTTTGCCTTGTTAAAGTAATACCTGTTTAGTAGCTAGTAAGTTTAACTTAAATGATACTTATGTCTAAATCCTTTGGATGACTTAAAAAAACCCCAGTGTTTCAGTTTGCATAGCTTCAAAGGGTTGTTATGTGGTTGTCTTTGATAGCAGTGGAGGGGACTTAGTGGTCTTGGTGGTCCCATTTCACACATACCTGTGTTGGGTGCTACTGCTATTGATGAATCATATGGGTACTGCAGAGTAAGTGTACAGCGAATACAGCTTTGTAAGGAGGTCATTAAACTAGTGGTGACCTGGACGACCAAATCCATCTAGCCCAACCTGTGCTGCAGTGCTGGGGAGGCCAGGTTGGAGTCCCAAAGTTCAGCAACCTGGTAGATGTCATCAAAGGAAGCAGGAGGAAGGCTTTGCGATGCATGTGGAAGACCCTGACGTGCTGGCTGTGTGGGTGTATCTCTTTCCCTGTCTTCTCTATTTGGGTTCTGAACTGTAAAGGGGAGTGATTGATTACCACTAACTGCACACTGTGCCTGGTGCAAGGAGCTCCTGATCTAGGTTAACTCTTCAGTGCCAGCATAAGAGTGCAATGGGTAAAGCTGAGGACAGGAGGGTAGGTTGTAGTAGTTTCTCTGAGTTCTGTTAGTGCAGGATTAGAAAATTCCCTGGTTACTTCTCTGTTCCATGATATGTACATGAACGGTGTGTGTTTGAGTGGGAAAGAGGGGAGGGAGGGACGAGGAGCTGGGGTGGCAGATGGAGCAGTAAAAGTTATGAGTAGAGTGCCCTCAGGATGCTCAGGGCAATGGGACTTGAGGGGTTTTATCATCTGATTTCTCAGCTTCGAGTGAACAGTGTCTGCTTTCAGCTCTCTCTTTGGCAAGAGCTCTGTTCTGCTGTTCTCCCATAGCAGGTTTAGAGGGTGCCTCAGAGAATGAGGTAGTAGATGGAGTCATCACATCCTACTTGATTGCAAGGGAGGCAGAGTTAAACCTTCACTGGGCAGGAATGTCTCTCTAATTTAATTTAACAGTTAAGAAATATTGTAAAATAATAGTACAGGTAACATGCAGTAAAGCTACCATCAGTCTTCCTTTCCAATAGACTTCTTAGGTTGTAAAAAGACTGAATTTGAGCCATAGTTGGATTTATTCTTATCTTTTTCACCATACTAGTAAAGCTGGTTAGGGATTTATTTGGTTTTTTTTCTGTATGAGGGATTTTTCCAGAACTCCCTTGAAGATCTATTGGTTTTGAAAATCCCCTCCTGTGAAATTTAGGGGAAAAGAATTAATGAAACTGGCACTAGAAACATGGGGACAACAGTGGTAAAATGGTAAAAAGAATACTAAGTGAATTACTTGTTTCATTCTAAACATAATTACATTAAATGTGTTATAATGTAAAACCCTGTGAGATGCTGAGATGCGTATTAAAATGTTTATGCTCAAAATAATCTGGTGATAACATAAAGGCAAAAGCAGTGCAGGTATTTTACCAGATGATGGTGCTGTGGTTTCACAGAAATTTTCCCCATTGTAGTAAATTAAATTTTCTGACGTGGCTATTATTGAGCTTTCGTCCTAGCTAGATACATCAGCAATGTTAGTCCTGCAGTGCTGTGTCACTTGGGACTCCTGGCCATGACTTGCAGTGATGTGGAAAGAAAACTGCTTCCTGCTCCACAGAGCGAGACCCACAGTGAAGAATGGCAGGTGCTGCAGCATCCGTTCTTAGGGGGAATTTGGGATAATCTTAACCTTTTGAGTGCTCTGTACTACTGTGGTGTATGCATACAATCAGCTCCAGTAAATGGAGAGGGAAAATGTCCTGTAAAACAGTTTGGTGCTCTTCCTTTGGCCTCTGCAAACCTCAGCACATTGTGTCCAAGTCATGTTATGTACCACAGAAGTAAATAATCCTCAGAAGGTGGTTGTGAAACGGCAACGGGATGCAACACATGGCATCAAAGCCTGTGTGAAGAAGCATTAGGAAAAGACATGGTACCTTTTCTTTGAAGCATCGCAGAGCAACACAGGCTTCCTACTGAGGCTTGATAATCAAAAGCATCCAAAGCAATTAGGAACACAAACCTCCTGGATTTTTTCAGTGGGAGCTCTTAGGTTGTATTCCTAAGATCCTGAGTGACTATGTTATAGTGGCTTAGCAAGCAGCTCATCAGCCAGACTTCAACAATTGACCATCTGTGTGCTCCTAGTTGGTAAATGTGAATGGTTTAACTACTATCATGTGTCATTATATTGTAATAGATAGTATTTTCTTTAGTGGTTTGTGAGCCCTGTGATGGCATTCAGTAATTGCCATCATATTGCTTATAGCAGAGCAATGTGAAAAGCTCAGTAAGGTCCTAAATAATTGTTTTTACTTGATATATACAGTCAGGTGAGGCTCAGTTACACATGTAGCTTTTTCACCATCTTTTGGGGAGTGATTCTTAAGCACACAGCACAGAGCAATGATAGAGGAATGTAGATAATTAAGGATATTACAGTCTCCCTGTATACTGTACTTGGGTATCTCAGTGGTAACTTAAATTTCCCAGCTACACTTTTTGCATCCCTACAGAATTCCTTTAACTGTCTTTAGGGGTTTATCTGTGAGTAGTTGGTGCTTGTTTGAAATATCTCAACCAAAGTTGACTGTAAAGAATCAACTGGTACCCAGGGAATTGTTAAGAAGGTTACAGTTTAACAGTTGCAGAATGAGGTTTATTCTCTTACTTGAGACGCAGTAGCACTGTAACAGTCAGTTAAGTATGCAATCAAATGGGTTTGTCCAACTGGGTTTTCTTTCTAATGGCTGGGGAGAGGGTTGCCAAAATAACTGTTGGATGCTTAGTTTCTTGGTTTATCAGTTCATCAAATAACACTGCTGTTAAGAGCATGTTTGTCATCAGTCTTAATGAGTTTAGGGCTTGGACAAAAGATGCTTCCTTCAGGTAGGTTTTTGTCAGTTACAACGTAGCTGTGTGAAATTTTGGGTATTTTATGGTAATAAAGAAGCATCACATGGAGTTTTCCCTGGTTTTCTTTCAAACTGGTGATGTCTTTCATCTCTTTGATTTCTTTCACTTTGATTTAGAATTTTCACTGTTTTGTTTGCTTGGCTTATTGAAAACAGAGAGATAGGAGGGCACTGAGAGCGCACATGCAAATTAGTGGATGCAACCCCAAGGGCAGGCTGTTTGCATAGATTCAGCCAAGAAGTAGCAAGACTGTAAAGAATTATGAAGTCCAGATTGTGATAGTACTCTTTATTTAAAATTATAAAGCTATATTCTATTGCCAGTGCTTTGCAAGTCAAACAGTATTTGGTGAGCATGATTTTACAAGTGTAATTCCATACCAGCACATAGAGGACCTGCTCTGCCACGGTCATACCTTGACAGTGGAATCTGTGTGGAATCAGAAGATCTTTGGAAATGTAAGCTGAAATGTCCCTCAAGGCTGGAGTTCATTGTGGTTGTTGGAGCCCTGGGAATAACAAGTACAATAATTAGAGTCTCTTGGCAATTATGAATAGGCCTAAAGGATAAACCAGTAATGCTTAATGTCATCTTTAGGGAATATAATAGTAGTACTTCTAATAATATTGCCAATGCATTGATATTTTATGTGATTCCATTCTGGAAGTCATAGCAATGATTTGCTGCTAATGGACATGTGAGAAGATAATTTGGTTTAAGGAAAAAACCCACAGAAAACTTTTGAAGCAATAGTTGATGTCTTCGTAGTCATGCTGATTTAGCTTGGATGTAACAGGCTATAAGTTCTTCAGTGTCTAGACAGACGTAGGGATGCCAGGATCCTAAACAGTAATATGACAAACAAAACCTGAACTGATGTGATTATTGTAGGACAGACTAAAGCCCATGATCATGCTAATTCTTCTACACACTTTAATTTGAATTAAGTTTCTGTCAGTTACTGGGGGGGGAAAAAAGACACTGTTTACGTGGCATACTTGAAATCACTGTATGAAAAAAGTATGCCACTGTTGTGGTGTGTAAGAATTGGTAAATAAATAAAATTGGTTATGTTACTAACAATACATAGGACCAGAGAAATGCTCGGTCTAATCTGTATTTGATTGGAAATGCAGTATCTAAGAATTGTCTATTAAACTACAAGGTAGGTGGTTTAAATAAAACCAGAATTGTATTGGTAATAACTATTTTATAGTAGCAGATAATAAGACATGTCAGGACAGATCCAAGAGAAACTGAAGAAACTTTGCATTGGGGTGGGAAAAGAGAGGGTGAAGGAGGAGTTCTGTCTTGGTCCTGTGTACTGAAATCACTAATACACTTTACTGATGAAGCTAGTGTGCAAATTCTTTGTAAGTAATTGCTGCTATGGCTGACATAAGGTGCACATTTTCAGACAAAAAAAAAAGTTGTGAAGACAGTTATTAAAGAAACCTTTAATTTGCTCTTTCTGTCTGCCATGGGATATATTCTTCCTCTGTTCAGAGCTTTCTAACATCATTAAATATCCAAGCTGTGAACATGTATGAATTACTAGAAGAGTCATCTTTAACAGTAATGGCAGAACATAGAGGTTTAGTTCAGCTTGGATAAGCATCTGAAAATGTGTGTGCTTGCTTAATACAAATTTACAGTATTTTAGTTGTTTTGGTGCAGAAATTGAATTCTTGCAGAATTCTTGTGGAATTGCAATGTCTTGCCAGATGATCATGTGTTTCCCTCTCACCAGGATACAGACAACAAGACATGAGCTATTTTTCCTCTCTTCTGCTGCTCTAGCCCTAAACACAATCTGGAAGTTGAAACTGGAAATACAAAAGCAAATGGAGTAACAAGAATTGGATCTAACTCACATGTCAGAGATCTTGTAGAAGATTATAAAAGCATATGTACTAAGTGCCTTTATTAGGCTTTTAAACATTTGAGTGGTTTGCTCTACTTAATTCATCTGTTAGGTGCAAGTTTCAGAAAAGTCATTTTACTTCTGAATTGTCACAAGAATGTGCTCCAGTTACTTTATTTTGTAAAAGAAGAGAATAAGAAAACAACTAACGCACTGGAGCTTGCAGGAAGTTCATCTTCTCAGCAAATTGCACATGCCAAAGCCAGCTTTCAACATCATCTGTAGAACTTCACTGGAATGAACGCAGTGGGATGACAGAAAAATAGGAAGCTAAAGCCATGATTCTGTACAGCAGAACTTCAGAGGGATTTGTCCACTCCGAATAGACTGGGGTTTGCTTAGTCACCCCACAGGACTGAACAACAGTATGCCATGGTCTGAGTGGGAGGCACAAAGAGATGGAGGCAGGCAGCAAACCAGCTGTGGTAGAGGTGTCAGTACCAACACGTGTGGATGAATGTGAGCTTCTCTGCTTCTGCCTGGCAGGGATCCTGAGCTGATGGAAACATGGGGCCCAGGCTTGTGCTGGGGCCTTGTAAGTCCACCTGCCCATCTTATCAGACGTCATACTGCCACAACAATGCTGCTCCGACATCCAGGGAACATTGCCTACTGATCTATTTTTCTCTTGATGCTACCATGGCTGTCAGTCCTTAGGAAACAACTTCATTTCCCTGCAGCTTGGGCTCATCTGTAAAATGCAGATAAATGTGCTTTGTAAAGTGTTCTGGGTGCTAAAAAATGCAGAGTGCTGTGTAGCAGCCAGGGAAGTGCTGCAGCTTTCTGTTTAAGGAGCATTATAATTTTCTTCCCAGGTTTCACATGCAAGGACTTTTCCATGAGGTTTTGAATCACAGGAAGAAGGGAGGGGAAGGTCTACTTCACAGTGACTTCTACATAAAACATTTTCTCAGAACTAATTAAAACTTTGAGAAATCATCAGAACTTAAATGAATCAGTGCTGCGTAACTAACAGCTTATGTTAAAGGCTTTGAACAAATATCCACAATGCATCAGTAAACATGCAAATTACTTTTTCATGTCAGGATGTGTCTCACTACAATGCTGTGCATTGATAAAAGGTTTCTCTGTGTCTGTAGCTTTCCATACTTTTAAGTTTATTGGTTTTCCTAACCTCTCTTTCAGGCCTTTTAATATATGGAGAAACACTCTTTAAAATGATTTACCAAGCAAAATTCAGTGTGCTTCAGCAATAACTAGCAGTTAACAAAGTGTCTAAATTAAGGACTGAAACAAAGCTGGGACCAGTTACTGTTCAATCATGGCTGTTAACTTTGGTAATCTCCTTTAAAGGAGATTATTGCAGCTATAAAATATTTTCCCATGGTTATGATGGCAGTTATGGAGAAGATTCATGACTCACAAAACTTTTGCTGGGCATAGTTTGCTCCTGTGTTCGTTAACTGATACTGTAAAGTAAGCCTCAGTTTGGAGAGGGAAAGGAGGGGAGAGGATTGTATCCAGTAACGAATATAATTAACACCACTGGCTTCTTTCTCAGTTAGTTTTTCATAAACAATAATCTAACACTGTTAGGCTTTTTTGGATCACTTCATACCTTCTGCCTGTGTGCATATTACATACTACAAAGCAATACGGTTCTGCCTTTGTCTGTTGCAGGATGGTTATAAGCTTGCAACTGCTGGCTGCCAGAACTGGTGCATTTGGTCTGTGGGTAGAGGCTAATCTTTCTAGATTCTCAGTTGAGTCAGTACAACTGGTCTTATGCTGATGGTTTCCTGTTCACAGTTCACACTAGGTGGACTTCATACTGCAGGATGATACGGACTTTGAAGGATTCTGAAAATACAGTATTCAGTCTAAGGGATGATACTTACAACATAGTAGTTGCATCTACTTGTGCTGTTGGCATAGAATTTTTCATTCTCTACAGACCTCTGCAGGTTTTCCAGAATCTGTTTGTGGTTGCCACCACTTACCAATTCTTTAACCTTGGTACTTTCTGGTAGCTAAGGATGTTCTTTCTGTATGTGTAAGAGTGCAGATCAAGAACGAAATACCTACTGGCCCCAAATCTCTAGTTTGAGCTGGCCACTCTTCCTTGGTGGCACAAATGTTGCGCATCTTTCTGTGATGGCTGAAAACTTTGTTGGGACTTCCAGACTGAGTCAGAGACTGTCAAAAGAAAAGGTATAAAATGTCAGAGGAGACAACATCCCATATTTCCTAACCTGGGAGTGTCACGCTGGTAATGGACTAGGGTGAACTTTTGTCTTGGCCCTTTCAAAGCCAGTATGTTTGTATGTGAACTGTAGGAAGCCAGTGACTAGCACAGTGCATAATACCGTATTCATTTGTTAGGACCATGTGCCAGCCCATAATGAAC
The DNA here is from genome assembly GCF_965140245.1 of Athene noctua. Classification (NCBI taxonomy): domain Eukaryota; kingdom Metazoa; phylum Chordata; class Aves; order Strigiformes; family Strigidae; genus Athene; species Athene noctua. Next base: position 10,132,096 of record NC_134055.1, read on the forward strand.
CAGGACAATATTAGTGCAACGGTACTTTATGGAGACTAACCTCTGAGTTATGTTTTATGCCTATCAGGTCACCTGTTTCCAGGTCAGCGTTTGCTGCCTTCACAGTGGGATGTTTATGGGGCTGTACTGGAAGCAGCTAGAAGAATTCCAGTACCATTGCAGAGATAGTGAATGATATCCCAGGTTATTGCAGGATGAAATTGTATCACAGCATTCAGATATATTGGCACAACTGAAGGGAAGAGCAGAAAACTGCAGCATTTTAATGGGGACAACAAGGGAGAGGTGGAGTGGAGCGGAGCAGAAATTTCTCAAGCTGGCTTTGCCACCAAGGAATACACATTGTGTAACTATACTCTGCAAATTAAATGTTTTGCTTTCATGCCCTCTTATTCAGCATGCCTTAATTAAAAGCCCCTTTCCTTTGTTTCATGGGTTCAAAACTGTGTAATGATGTTAAACAAACAAACATCTGACTAGATTTTTATCTACCAGATTAATTTTGTAACAGTTTAGTGAATAATGGCATATCATTAAGGATGGGTAATGCATTTAAACCCACGTAAGACTTTCTAGTGGATGTGGGCATCTTTCTGGGATATTGTGGATTTCAGCTTGTTTTTAAGGAAAAAAAGTCTATTTTTCTTCACAAGTAATTTAAATTTTGCAACTATTCCACCACAAAAATGGCATTCATTTTGCAACTACTCTCTACATAAAATATGAAAATAGGATGGAACAACCATATTTCTTAGTAGTGGAGCAGAAGAGCTGAAAAGTATTCATACACTTCAAAAGTTGATTATGAATGAGTTTTTGTCCAGACATAGTTACAATAATATAAACAATATCATCCTTAGAATTGTAAGATGTAAGGATAAAAAGATCAGTGGCTTATATAAACTAAATTCAGCTAATTAACACGTGATGGCATTTAGTTTCTCAGTTGTTTTCTGATAGCCTGTTGGCTCTCCACTTGCCTCATTAATGCCAGACATTGTTGCAGCCTGTGTTGAACCAGAGCTTTCAGACCATGAACAGCCCTTTTTGTAGTGAATTCCAGGCTTTGGGGGGTTATTGTGGCGAATGGGTGGGTCGTTTGCTGGTGTGGTTGGGTTGTTTGCTTCATGGTCTGTGCTCTGCTTAATAGAAGAGTGCTGCTCTTCAGCTCTCATGAAGAGGAATCCTCAGTGTTAGTCTAATAACAAATACTTGTTATGTGAAGAAACCACTTGCTCCCTAACAGGTCAGAGAGTAGGAAAGAATACTTTCTGACACTTAAGCAGAACACTTTGTATTAGATTTTATTTTGAATGAGTAATTTGACAGGAGTCCTTATTTTAGGTTAGAACTTCTGCATTACGATGAGAAACGTGCTGTACTGGACTCTGCCTGTGCTGATTGTATTCCTGCATCCTGGCTTTTCAGTGTTAATTAGTTGAAAATGAATTTGTGTAGAGAAATGGCTATGGTTTTGTTGTATGTATTTGGAAGCTGCACAAGTTTGCTTTTGTGCAGGATAGTTTAGGAAGTGGAAATAGAAAATGTTTTGGTTTGTTTCACAGAGAATTTTCTTCAGTTGCATATGTTTTGAAACCAATTTCATACTTCATTTTGATGAGTTCAGATGGTGAGTCTAGGTAAAATGAGGCATAGTAGAGCATACATGCAGAAAAACATCATTGCCAGAAGAGCGATTGCATGCTCTAAGATTGGATTCTTTTTTTCCTCTTAGCTTTTAGAATCAAGCTATTGTTCCTCCATTAGTTTCAAACTCTTGGTAACAAGGGCTGACTTAACCACTCAATTCCAGCAACTGAGTCCTGACCAAAAGCACTGCAGATAGCAAAACTTGTGAATAAGCTTGCTGATGCTGGTGTTGCTGCCCTGGTTACTGAAACACCTTGATCATGATTATGAAGGAATCTCCCAGTACCAGCCTGAAAGACCTCCAGTGTGAGATTTAGCAGAAAGTGTTCCTTCCCTTCTGCCAGGACTCATTGCACAAAGAAGGCTCTACTGACTACGGCCTCAATTTTCAGGCTCAAGCCCTAGGTATGTTCATCCTCCTAATGCAACATGATGCAACACGCCTACAGGTTTTTCTACTTACTGGTGTGTGACCAACATTAACCTTCCATATTTTACCCAGCCAGGCTGCTCACACCTGTCATGTACCATATGTAAAGCACTATTCCAAAAACAGAACTTCTGCACTTTTATGTGTGTGTGTGTGACTGTTCAACTTGTCATGATTGTCAGTTCCCAGCTTCTTTCCCTTGCATTACACTGGTGAACTGGAACTCTGATAAAGGAGTTATGTACAGTGATGACAAGAATTGATTTCCAATTTCCTGTAGAATGACTCTATCATTGCTTGTGACTCAGGCAATTTAGCTTATATTACAGTGCTAGCTAGGGGCTATAGATCACCCTGACAGTCGTCTAGTCACAGAGCATGCTGATTTTGACAAGATATTGAAAGAGAGATTTTACAAGAGTTTCCTTTGTGATACAGCTTAAAGCGCTGTTTTCTGTTGTTGGATCATGTGTAAAGAGAGGCAGAATAAAACTATTGGGCTCAGTTTGTCTAATTTGCCCTTAATCTTTGCACTTGAGAGCCTATGGAAAAAAATGAACAGCCCTCTTGCTTTGGATCTGGTATAGAACATGTAAGTGTGTTAGGTTAGACAATATCTTTTGAGGAGTGGTAAACAGCAGATGCTTAGGGAAAGAGTATAAGAAATGAGGCAGATGTAAGAGTGGTCCTTTCCCAGATATGCCCTGGCAGATTCAGCAGTTGGTGATCTGGAGCCCTGCTGGGTTGTATAAATGACACTGTACAGAAATAGATGCTATTGCTGCCCTCATTCAAGAATATCTTTGCTAAATGATGATCTGATTTACTCTCTCGCTACTGGAAGCCATAGCACTCTGCTTTTTAGTGATCTCATCTTGTGATACTGCTCTGTAGGTAGAGGTGGGGGGGAGTTCAGTGGCCTGTTGCTAATGCGAACTGCTCCAAGCATACCCCTGCTCGGCTGTGTCACTGTTACCTTGAGTGCAAGGCCCCTGAGACAGCTGAGGAGAGAGAGGACTGAGGGGCAGTGAGGGATTTGGGCTTCTCTGACTTACTGTTATAAAAAGGCAGGAGTGGGCTTCAGCTTGGAAGGTCTCCTAGCTTCCCAGCTGTGGCTGAAGTGCAGGCAGGCCTTGATGGCAGCAAGTGATGTGCTATTTCATCTGAATGGGGCAGGGTGCTGCTGTGCTGTGTGTGCTCCCAGAGGGCTCAGCATAGGCAACAGTATTTTAATAGTAATAATGCATTCATTTGGAGATGAAGAAAGATATTTTAGGGCAGTCTGTGCCTGTTCATGTGAAGCGGCCCATTTTGTTTTAGGTGCTCTGTTGAGCAAGCACGCTTTTATGATGTCTTGAGCACTCCTGTTCCTCATCACTCTAATAGCTGATTGCTTTGCACTTCATCCTCACAAATGCATCTGGAACGGGAGATACCCACTCACATCCTCATGTTGTTGGCAAATGGAGAATGTAGAGCAAGACTTGTGAATGGAGATAGTCACCAGAAGATGGAGAGAATTCTTTAGAAGTTGCAATATCTCTCTCCCTATTTCTTTTTGCATCTTTATTTAAAGCTCACAAAATATTAAAGGCTTTCTATTTCAGTTAAGTCTTAAGTATTTTTGAGAACTGACCCATGTGATTTCTTTAACTTTCCTGAGATCTTCATGAGTCAGGGAATTAAATTAGGGGTTCCTAACACTGTAATGGTATTGTGAGTCTGCCCTTGCCTCCTCAGGTTAAATGGAGCAGAAGTAGCCATTGATTCTCAGTTTTGCCAAAACCTTCTTACACAATGAGCAAAAGAGTAAAATTAAAATTCAGGCTTGGACAGCCCTATACAAAATAGGGCATTGAAATGCTTAGCACACGAGTCAGACACAACTGTCCTCTGAAGTGACTTCCTTAAATTAAATCAAGTCTCTTTGTCTTTAAATGACAGTTTAGGGTTTCATTTTCCTCAGATTGTCAGGCAGTATGAAAACTAATGAGACTAAGCTTGAAGTATTGGATTTTTAATTGGATTTTCAAATTCAGCACCTATAATAAAATGACAGTTACAAAAGTAAACCATACCCTGATGTTAAGCTTCGAAAGCTTTTTTCAAAGGGTTCTCGAGGGCAAAGATGAAGATTTTAGGTGGAAGGGGGATAGTGAGTGTCCCTGGTTCTGTCCTGATGCTGTAGGAAAGTGTATTTATAAAGTATCTATCAGGTTCTAGTTAAGACACTGGTAACAAGTGAAGTGCTAACTCCATTTTGGTTTCAGAGCTTCCACCTTGTTGAGAAGTCTGTGGTGAGGAGCTCTGGGTAAAAAGTAATTTTGCTATTTTAAACATCATAGTTTAATTATATTATGGAAACTTTTGAAGTGCTACCTGAATTTAGGTGAAGCTCTTTGGGAACCTAGAAGACTAAGTTCAAATTTTTTATCTAAATGGTCTTATGTATCTTAATGGGTTTATAATGGCCATAACAGACTTAGCCCAGGAAGATGGTTCTGAGAAGATTCAACAGTAGCTTCACAAGGAAATAGGACTCTTTACAAGAGGTAGATTGAACTAATCTATGCAAAGATGAAAAAGAAAGCTTTGAAAACTGGTGAGATGTGTTTGGAGGAGGTATGAGTGCCAAAGTATTAAAAATATGCTTAATAATTATGGGGAATGATAAAAAGTTGTCCTCATTAGGCAGTTTCATTGAGAGTAGGCCAATTTTTTGTCTGAAATTCCATGAATTTCATGACATGAGTTCCATGAAATTTTCACTTGGAAGTCCTGTGAGCTGATAACTAAATATCCTTTTTCTGTTACACTGTCAGAGAACGGTCATAGCTTGGTGAAATAGTAGTATTAGTTTCAGTATTTCTAAGGATTTCTAGGATTCTCAGCCTTTCTTCATTTCAAGGCATTTTTTTAGGTAATAAAAAAAAAAATTAACTACAGGTTTCTGCTTTTGGAAATAGTAATTATGCAGTACAAATTTTGTCCTTGATTTGTGAGGTGGAAAGAGCTATGTGTTGTTTCATTGTTCTGAGAACTTTGTGAAAATTTTTGACTATTTTAGTATGTTACACTCTGGTAAATTTAGAATAAAGCTTCCTGGGGCTGTGTATTTGTCAAAGCCTATCTTAAAAACAACTTTGACTTTTAGCTCACTGTTACTATTGTAGAATAGTCTGTATTTGGCAGTTCAGGCTGGAAGGAAGGAAGCGGACTACAAAAAAATCCAGAAATGCTCTCTGCCCTTACAGGTGAGAACAATCTCAAACCACGTTTACCACTGTGGCTATATGTATGGAAAGGTGCAGGTAACAGAGTATAAGACAGTGCTACATACACATTAATTAGAATATCACAGCATACTTGTTTTTCTACATAAAGCAATGACATCCCCCCCTTTAGTAATTAATTAGTGTTTGGGAAACATTTAAGAAATGTAAAGCTCTCAGTAAGAGGTAAATGCTATTAATTGTAATTACCAAGTAGGTTATTTCTTAGCTTTCATATGGTTCCATTCCCTCTGGATAAACACCAAGAGATGTACACCTCAGGGTACCTTGATAATTCCTATTCTCATAGTAAAGCTGAGATAATAAGGTTTGTGCTTGTTTTGTCAGTAGAAGGGGGAACAAACTACAGTGTTAGAAATTTTCCAGGGATTGCTCAGGTGCCTTTTAATTATGGTGTGGTAAAAATACCTTGTCTGCAAAACAGTCAAGTTTGCTGAAATAAAATCCTAGTTAGGTCTCTAACCTGAGTGATTGTTTGACCTGCATTTCTGGAGATTGCTGTCTTGACTTGTGCAAACAGTGATTCCACTCATCTGTCCCCAGAATGCTTTATACATCTTAACCTTCCTGTGCTTCATCCCTTGTACCTAACTAAGCCTCTGACACTGTCACTCCTGTTGTGCTGCATTAATGGCTTCAGAGGATTGAATGTGACAATATAATGGCTCTCTTCATACCTGTCAGGTACAAGCTGTATTAAGCAGTGCATATGAGACATTTTTAGCCAATGATCAAAGTGATTGAGGGAGATATACCCCAGGGGTCTTATTTAATTGCTGTAAAAATTACTTTAACAGACAAATAAAGAATTGCTGAGAGAACAGCACGATGGGGGAGGTGCTCTCACTTCTGGGAATTAGGTCTGTAACCTCACTGGGATCACAGAGATGGACTAAGATATTCACACAACTGGACTGCTGCAATGGATGATACAAGCCCTTTAGGAAGGTCAAGCTGGAGGCGGTGAGAAAGAGTTGCTGTTTATGCAAGAGAGCAGCAGGAACGCATGGAGCTCTGCCTTGAGGCAATGATGAGCCAGTGGAGAGTTTGCGGGTCAAGATTAGCAGGCAGACAACATAGGCAGTATTGTGCTGGGTGTCTGCCATGGACTGTGCCTTTAGGAAGAAGAAATGGGTCAGGCCTTCTTCAGACAACTGGAAGAAGCCTCATGTTCACAGGCCCTGGTCCTCATAGGGAACTTTAACCACTCCTCTATCTGCTGGAAGGGCAACCCAGCAAGATGCAAACAATCCAGCTGGTTTTTGAAGTGCATTGTTGGAAAATTCCTGACAAAGATGGTCAAGGAGCTGACAAGGGGTAGTGCTTTGCTGGGCCTCATACTTACAAACAAGGGAGAACTGGTTGTTATAGGAATTTGGCAGGTGTCCTTGGAGACAGCAAGCTTGAGATGGTGGGGTTCAGGATCCTGAGGGAAAGAAACAAGGCAAGTAGTAGGATTGATACCATGGGCTTCAAGAGAGCAGGCTTTGGACGGTTTGGTTCTTTTTCAAGGATTATCTTCTCCAAGCTCAAGAGTGGGCCAACTTGATGACAGGAAATGGAGCACAGGTGTCAGGAGGTGTGCAATGGATGAACATGGAACTCCTGACCAAACTCAAGCATATAAAGCGTACAAGAGGTGGAAGGAAGCAGGGTCAGGTGATACTGGGCCAATAATGTTTTAACATCTTCATTAATGACATAGATGATGGGACAGAGTGCACCCTCAGCAAGTTTGCAGTATGTATAAAACTGGTAGGAAGGGTTGATCCACCATGTGTTTGCATTGCCATTCAGAGAGAAGTTGGCAGGCTGGAGGCACGGGCCAACGGGAACCTCATGTGGTTCAGTGAAGTGCAAAGTCCTGCAACTGGGAGGAAACAGCCCCATGCATCGTATAGCCTGAGGACTGATGGACAGGCAGACGCCCTGGGAGAAGAAGAGACCTTAGGGGACCTTGTGGACCAGAAGTTGAACATGAACCAGCACAGATGGCCAATTCGTCCTGGACTGCATTAGAAAGAGCGTAGCCAGCGGGTTGAGGGAGATGATCCTTCCTGCCTGCGCAGCACTGGTGAGAGTGCTGTGTCCAGTTCTGAGCAACTCAGTGCCACAGAGACAAGGATGTGTCCTTGGAGATAGTTAAAGCCTGACTGGATAGGGTCCTGGGCAACCTGCTCTACTGATCCTCCTTGAGCAGGGTGGGACTAAATGATCTCTAGAGGTCCCTTCCAACCTTGACTGTTCTGGGGTTCTGTGATATTTGTATTCTCTCCAGAAATTATCTGTATGCAAATGATGCTTGCTCTCTTCTTTTTAAAGCAAAAATTCCTGAGCAGTGTATATCTTATAAATTTTAGTAGGAGATTATAAAATGCAGCTTATTATTAAGTTTGCCGGTTATGTCATGGTGAGCTGCACATGATTAATATGGTTCTTATGTTGAAATAAGGTGGTAACTGGGATCTCACCGACAAAGATGGCTTCAGGAGATAGAACTAGAAGATGTTCTTGTCTGTGCACTGAATAATTGCAAGGAGATTTGAGCTTTTTTCTTTCGGTACTAGCATGACTAGCCTGTGTAATTCCATGTGGTAACAGCACTACTTTACTTTAATAATAAGGTGTTTATTCTTGTCCTGCCTACATGCTATAAAAAAGGATAACCTTTACAGAGATGTTAGCTAAGGTGTTCCATGTGTGGGAGGAAACCAAACCAAGGGAAACCAGAGTGTGTTGTAAGTCAGAAGTAGTGTTGGCAGCTCTAGATTTGTCCTAATAAGCTACATGGGACTTTCATTCAAAATATCAAGCTGAAAAGATGGTATGTAGAAGAAGGACAAGGGCACTGAGAAACAGAAATAATTCATGTAAAAGTATTGCTTTATAGCTAGTAGTGTTGGGGAAAAAATGCTCTTGTAGAAGTAAACATTTTAAGAGGGAGAAGATGTTGAACTGATTTCCTATTTGCTCTCTCTGGCTAATCAGATGTGGTTTACTGCATGTTGTAGTTGACTAGCAGGTTGCAGACCATCACAGTAGCTGCAGATGTGTCTGTTATAACCTCTGATATGTGCTAACACAGTTGCAGGTGACCTTACCCAGAAGTTGAAGTGAAAGGGGGAACTGGCCATGCAGAGAGATGCGGGCACACATTCTTGCAGGGATGACTGCAGAGTTGATGTAAGCTGGCAGTGATGGACCTAGAGCACACCCAGATCTGTAAAGAAGTTTTGGTCCCTGTGACCAGTTGGCATTTTGAGACTGATCTCAGTCTGGGTTGATAGGCAGACTGTTAGGAAGTCCTCTGCCCACAAATGACTGCATCAAGGCAGATAAAATTCAAGGTATAAAGCTTTGGGAGCATAGTAACTATGAAGCTGGTATGCAGAAGCAGCTGTCAGGTGTTCCTCCTCTGGCGCTCTCAAGGGCAGTGGTGGTAGGAAACCACTCCTCTGCAGTAAGCAGGAGGAACTGGAGTAAAGTCATATGCTCTCCACTATGCAAGTTTTTTCTCCAGTGACATCCACTTAGTACCTAACAAAAATGTATTCAAAAGATTAGTGGCAGAACACTGGGAAGCTGGAACTGCTCAGGACTGATGATATAATTACTCTATAAAGCCATTTGTAAGGCAATTATGTACTATTGTTCTCTTTTGTTCTATATCTTTATAAAAGTGAGCCATCTTGGCAGGCTGTGATGTGAATCCATTGAGCTGGCTGTTATGTAACAATATGAATAATTTGTGTGCATATTTATAAAAGAAAAATGATGCTTTTACAATGTGACCGAATTGTTTACATGTGAAAATCTTTGTCCAGAAACAGCTTGCTGTTATAATTTATCATGTGGCCAGTGTTTTTCAATAGGTAGTATTGTAACTTCTGCAGAAAGTTTTTGTGTTGTTTTTTTTTTTTTTTCCCCCTCTAAAGAAAATGTTATTAAATGTGTTGCTCAGGTTCTAGAGGTAATATAATTATTAGAAATAAGAACTATTATAAATAAAATACGGGCTTTTGCAACTTTTTTCATTTAACAAGCTCTTACCTTCTAATTTTCACCTAATTCCCCAGAAGGGTTATGTGCATAGCTGTAACCTGTCAGTATATGCTTAGCTCTTTGTTACTGTGTGTGGGCATCAGATTTTTTTCATAAGCCTAAGCATCAATATCTATTTTGTCTGAACTACGAGTATGTAATAAGGTGTCAAGCCAGGGTGAGGTTCCCAAGGACGAGCTGACTTAATTCACCACTGAAAGCGGTGGTCCCACGCAGTGTCCTGTGCACATGTTCCTGTCACATCCTCTGTCAACTAAGTCAGCCTGCTTAAAATGGGAGAAAGCTCGGCAGAAGCAAGTTTGCTTTCTGCTGCATTAGAGAGCTGAGGTGTCTCACTGAGATTAGACAGGTACCAGAGCCAGCACAAAAGGGAGGGAGTGGGATTCTGTGGCTAAAACTGAGTGGGGGAAGAGGGAGATAGAAATGGCAGGGAGCAGTAGCAGATGTTAAGTCGCTGCAGCCTTTGGCTACTGTTCAACTGGAGAGTCTGGTGTGAGTGTGGTGGTTGCGGTTTAGGCCCAGCCAGCAGCAAAGCACCATGCGGCCTCTCACTTGTTCCTCACCCCTGGTGGGATGAGGAGGAGAAAACAGATTGAAAGGCTCAGGGGTCGAAACAAGGACAGGGAGAGATCAGTCACCAGTTATGGTCATGGGCAAACCAGACTCGATTTGGGGAAAAAAAGTCAATTTAATTTGTTACCAATCAAGTCAGAGTAGGATAATGAAAAATAAACCCAAATCTAAAAAACACCTTCTCCCACCCCTCCCTTCTTCCTGGGCTCAGCTTTGCTCCCAACTTTTCTCCCTCCTCCCTCCCCAGCAGCACAGGGGGCAGGGGATGGGGGTTGTGGTCAGTTCATCACCTGTTGTCTCTGCTGCTCCTTCCTCCTCAGGGGCAGGACTCCTCACACTCTTCCCCTCCTCCAGCAGACAGTCCTCTGCAAACTTTTCCAATGTTGAGCCCTTCCTACAGGGCTGCAGCTCTTCATGAACAGCCCCAGCGTGGGTCCCTGCTGCAGGGTGCGGTCCCTCAGGCACAAACTGCTCCAGTGTGGGTCCCCTGTGGGGTCACCAGTCCTGCCAGCAAACCAGCTCCAGCTGGTAGTCCAAAATACACAAAAATGAAAGATGTTGTCCACCAAATAGTTTTATCTGGTGCGTAACATCAGTGATATGCACCACTGTTGTGAAGCATCAATTCTGTCAGTGTTTCACAACTATTTGTGATAAGCATTGTGCTTCTTAGTCCACAAAAACTCTTAACATATGAAAATCTCTTTATGGTCTAATCTACGTTGAATGTGGAATTTTTTTAGTTTAAAATTCTTCAGCAAGGACTGTAACTTGCATGCTGTAATCTGTATGTGCCCCAATACCACATATGCGAGAGTGGGAGCAAGTTAATTCTATGCCTTGGAGAGAACCAACCTTGTCAGTGGTAATGTTTTGGACAGGATGCGTGTGTTCCTGTGACATCAGTGTTGCTTTTGGCTTGATTCAGCTGGTAATAAGGTGCATTTTGTGTGCACTGGAGCTTGTTGAATCACTGCTACTCCTGACAGAGAACATGGAGCTCCAAAGGAGAAGGCTAATATTAGTTTGTAGGTAGTAGGAGACTCGCCTGCAGAAAATGTTTGAGTAAATTCGTGCTGTAGCAAATGTGGATTGCCTTACTAGGCCCAGTAGTTGAAGTGCAACATAGGTGTATACTGGTCTCAATTTGTTAGGTTGAATTTGTGTTAAAATGTTAAACAGACTGTAATCTAAGGTTTTAGAACAAGTACTCACACATCTCTGACGAGTTTTAAAGAAACACTGATAATGTACTAATCACTTATGTACAGAAAACTAGAAGTGGAGTAAGTGATCAGATAGTGATGGAGTTGAAACTTGAAGAGTAATTGAAAGTATTAATCAAAATCTCAGCTGTAAGCAGAGAGGGGCAAATGTTATAAAATGTTTCGAAGTGGCATTTGTCCATGTTTTTTCTCTAACAAATTGGAGAGAGACCTGTGTAATATGAGGTATTAGAAGAGAGAACCAAATGCTTTCCCTCAGAAGACTCTTTCCTGCTGCTGTGCTACTAGTTTGACGGGGAAAAGCAGGCCACTTCATTCTTTGTTGCGTTTGGTTAAAACCTGCCTAAAGGACTGGGGCTCTAGTGATAAAAACAGCACTAAGGATTAGAAATCATTGTTGTTTCCAAGTGAAGGAAACCTTTGCTCTCTATGGCTTTGAAGGGTGCATCATCAAATTAGGTGCCTGAATTTAAGAGTTCCTCAGAGGAACTCTGGTTTCCTCTCATTATTTTCTTTTGGCAAAATATTCTTAATAATATGATATCAAAACAATTGGGCAATTGAGTATGAAATGAATGATCTTAGATTACAGAAATGCTGCAGAAGTTGAAGATAATTGTGTTCATCATATGTTAATCTCCAACCTGGCTTCCTATGAACCGCTAAGTAACTTCTACCAGAAGAGATTATGCTCTCCAAGCATTTATCTTCTTGAATTTTTCTACACAAGAGTAAAACACAGGATATGAGTGGGAAGTGCCGTGCTTATTACCTGCCTGAATTTTAATTTGTTCAAGTTTTTATCTCTTGAGCTTTTTTCCTCAAAGAACAATCTAACTAGCAATTTTATATGTAGTATGAATTTTGTTTTCTATTGAAATCTGAATGCTGAATGACTGTGACCCAAACGTTAGGAAGCACCTTCCAGTTAATATTGCTGAACTATATATAAACCATCATGAAAGTATTTCAGGTGTATACATGAGACTCTGCTCCTTGAAGCATCATAGAATCCTTTGAAGTGGAGGTGTCTGCAGTATTAATAATACAAAAATTTGCCACGATAGCAGGAAAGAGCTGTCATGAGGTATTGTCAGTTCACCTGCTGGAGCCTTTAAAGTGCTAATTTAGGTATCTAAAACAAGCTTAGACCAGAGATACTTTGCAAATCTGAATTTAGCCCCTTCAGTCAGGGTTAAGGTAGGAAAGGAGTTTTCCTTGTTTAAAACGCAATGGAAAGGAGACGGAGAGCAGGAAAAGAATACAAAAAGTTACTTCTTTGAAGGCTGATAGTTGTGTGGTATGTACGTGTCTGCCCTTTCTGCCCCTCTCAGATTATTTCTTTAACATCTCTTAAACAGATCTAACCAGATTTGAAGAAAGTGAGTCAAACATACTGTATTCCTGCATGAAGTTAATTGTTTAAAACAGACTTTGAGCAAAAGCCTGCAATGTGATCTGACTTTCTCGCATTGGGCCTCCCATGGAAGAGTGTTCTGCGTGTCTAAACTGTGGAAAAAGTGTTCCTGTGTCAGGACCAGCAAGAGCAGGGCAAGCTGGCAGGTGGGGTGGTGACAGCACAGGGTGGGCACCAGCTGCCGTGCTGGGCTGGGTGAGCAGAGCTGGGAAGTGAAGGCAACAACCAGGTCTAGGGTCATTCCTGGAAATCCTAACATAAACTCAGGGACAGAGCTGGAGAAAGGCACGCAGCTGTGACACAGCTTGGGCTGGGCCTGAAGGCCTGTGCTTGAGCTGAGGTGGAGGCCCTGGGCAATAGGCAGCGGGTGGGGGAATCCTGTTAGCCCTGCTGCCAGCACAGGTGCCTGTTTTCAGGGAGGGCCCGCATCTCTAGGTGCTTCTACAGTGAACCCATGAATATTTTATGTTTTTCAAAGAACTCTTAACAAAATAATTTCATGCAGATATTTTTTCTGATAATGTAGTTCCATTATGTTTCTTAAAAATGCTTATCTGAGGAACGGATGTCTTGCCAAGAATGAACATCGACATTTGTTACAGCAAATGCTGCTTTCTTTCTGCCCAGCCTGCAGCCTTTGAGGAAATATCAGACACATGGTATTTGCAAAAGAAGTATATTATTTCAACAAAATTTTGCCCACACTTTCATATACAATGATTGAGAGTGACAGTGAATTCACATAGTTGTAACTGGCTTTGTGGAGCTGGTAACATCTAGAGCAGGAGTGGGAGTAATTTACACACAAATTATTTGCCATGCATGTCTGTTGGTGCCATTTACTAAAAAAATATTAATTGTAATTAAATTAATCTGGTCCTGTGGAAATATAATCTTGACAAAGTGTGTTTCTTGCTGCTACAGAATGCTATTAGCTCACTGAGTTTTATGTGTTGTTAGTAATTTAAGTACTGTACTAGTCAAAATAACTGCAAATTGCTGGTACCAGATGTCATTAACGCAGAAAAGCATTTCTCCACCCTAACCTTATTTTCATTAATGTAAAGGAAAAAACTGAAGATCTTGTGCAGTTAATTAGGATATGAACTGTTACCTACTAATCTTGTGTTTTGTTTTCTAAAGAAAATATTTTCTTCTGTATGCAGATCTGATAATGGAACATAGCGTTGTTATTAATTCCTGAACTGGTGGGGAAGTTTTGTTTAAGCATTTTCAGTTGGCAAATGCAGATAACTTCAAGTCAGTCTTTTTATGCACAAGCTTATGTGCATGAATTAAAATATCACTGAGGAGATGGGGAGGGAAACTGAGTGGGGAGGTGAGGTTAAAACTGCTTCCCAAAGGAGATAAGAGAAACCCCACTGCAGATGGTGGAGATCCAGACTCAAAGCCCTGCTCCATGTGATTGCCACCTGAACTAGAATTTGGGTTTCCAGCTTTTCCCTGGGAAATGCCCTCAGCATTGCCTGTTGGTTGGTGTTCATGAGGATAGGTAGTACTTAGACTGCACAGATATTCATGGTGCATGTTCTTTGCCTTGCTCCTTTTTTGCTATTGGTCTAAGTCACTCATTAAATATATAGTCTAAAATGAATGTGATGGACTTTTGAGTCTGAAAATATGCTTTGGAACTAGGCAAGGGTTTTCTTTTCTCCTTTACTGTGACTTGGATCAAACTGAAGTGAAAGGAAGAGATAGTAACGCTGGGAGAAAGGAAGGAATGTGTCAGCCAGAAGGTATTCACAAACAGCAGTGAAAAAGAGGAGAGGTGAATGCAAAGATCAGAAAAGAAACAGGATATTGAGGAAAGAGGAAGCACTGGTGGAAGAAGTAAAGGGGAGAGAGAGTAAGGGTAACTGATAAAATGAATGATCAAATATAAGATGATGAGAAGTGGAGGAGAATCAAGGTACAAGAAAAGAGGTGTATCTTTTATTTCCAAATATTTATTCCAGTATCCTCCTTTTAAATGTGGAAACAAAAGCGATAGACAGAGGCTGTCTTAGCTACTCTCCTTTTAACATTTTCAACAAACGGATCAAGTCTTTCCCAACAGAATTGTGCTTGGAGCTCATGTTGCCACTTCTTTACCACAGGTCCTATTTTCCTTTTCCATTACTATTTTCCTAAATATTGTTCCTTAGTCTTGAAAGCAGGACCAGGGAAGAAAAAGTCAACAAGCTGTTTTTCATGAAAAGACAACTGAGGGGAGATGGGCTAACAGGTTGTTGCAGGCTGCTGTTGCAAGAGAGTGTCGCAAGGGCAAAGCATGCCTCATTCTTCATGCCCACTGGGGACTGGCTAAGAAGTACATGTGATCTGAAATTGTGGTTGAGGATGTTTTAGTCTAGATGTGAGAGGAAACTTTCTAAGTTATGAACGAAAATGGGAGACTAGATTTACTTGCCAGGCCTGTGTAATCTCAATCATTAGAGATTTTCAAGAAAAAGTCAGACAAATATATGTCTGTATGGCTTAGATCTCAGTAGGAAGATGAGCATGGACAGTTCGCAGACATTTCCATTTGGAATTTCTAGGGTTTTTCCCAGATGAACATTTTTGTGAGTTTTGATTTAAAATGTATTTTGTTCAAATGGGTCTTGCTCCCCAAGTATCTCTGATTTCTTTGTAAGTACTCTCATCTTTTCCTCATTTATCAGTCTGAAAGTATTTGTAATATCAATTCCTTCTGCTCAGTTTTCTTTAGTTTCTCATTGATGGAAGCATTCCTTTGTAAAGGGTTTCATCCCAATCCTGTTGGGAACTTGCTAGTGATGGCACCTCAGATACCAAGTCCCTGTTAATGTCTGTATTTTCAAGATAGGCAGATATTTTTAATTCATTTAATGTGTACTTTAGTCATGCAGTATCCTTAGGTGCTACTTTAGAAGTTTTATATGAATCTAGGAAATTTGCACTATTGACCTAATTTGTAGTGAACTGGAAGAGAAAATCAGGTTTGTTAAACAAGAGCTAGTCTACAGCAAATAATTTTTCCTGGTATTTATTATATTCCTGGTTTTGTTTTGTGTTGCTTGAATGCTACGTTAATCATTCCATTCACCTGCACTTATTAAATATTGGAATAATATTACCACTCTTGCAGTCTTTGGGAATGCAAAACTTAGCCTTGAAATTAATTTTATCACTTGAGGGGGGAAAACCCAACAACCCTGAATTTTGGGAAACGGAGGTTTTTCACAAATTTTCATCCACTTTGGAAAAAGTAGATGTACAAAACTTTTTAAATATAGCAAGCCACTTTTTTTTTAAAAAAAAAAAAAAAAAAAATCTGCTGCTTTTCTTGAAGCTAAGAGTTTTACCTCCCCTATGGAAAAGAATGCATGGTTATGGCTAAGGAAAACAGGGGAAAGTGAAGAGTTTTCAGATGTGCTCTTCTGGAGGACCGAAGTGCGCTGCTGGTTCATTGCAATGCAAGGCTGTCAGGAGTATAGGAAATAATATGTAAACGTCAGAAACCACTGCAGATTTAGTGGGACAACTTTCAGAAGAAATGTATCAGCTTGGGGTGATCAGCTCTGAGAACACATCAAGAGCTGTCAACACAGCCCAGAGCCATAAATATTTAATTTATCTTGACCCTTTTGATGTTGACAATCAATGTTGTTCTCTTCTGCTGCAGATCTGGGACTATTATGCTGACAGTGATACCAGTGAGTTTGTCAAATGGAATGACACTATCTCTCCATATTCTGTTCTTCATGGTCATGGGATTCTGTCAGAAGACTTTGCACACAGTGCATAGACTGTGTGAAATTTATAGCTGCAATCCAACTCAGAAGTAGAACAGACTGGCATAATTAGGTAATATATCTTCTTAATGATAGTTTTATGCAACAAGGTATACAAAGTAAAACCGTCTGCCTGAGAAAAACCCCATTAACTAATGATAAAATTCTGAATGCTTGTAAAAGCCAAATGGTAACATTGTAGTTTTGCTTTGCCACCATTTTTTTAGTTTATCATTGCATTAAAAACATTCAAAAATATTTGCACTGGGTTAAAGATATGATTTATCAGTGGCAATTGTTCCTTTTTAGCTGACTTTGCCTGATATAAAGATTGCTGGAGACTATGGCTGTCCAGTAATTACACTGGCACATTGATTCCATAAGTCTGAAGAGTACACGGGTGTTTAAAACTGAGTGTTTTAGTGAAACAGGTAAGTCATGTGAAGTGAGGCAGTTAAAATGGTTGTTGGTTTCAGCTATCAAAGAGAGAGAATTACACCTAAGGTAAATGGATGATTATTGGTCATCAGAGCGATGATAATTTTAATGTACCATGCTTTATACCAGTAGGATCTCAAAAGCATAAGATTTCTTATGCAGTCACTTCAGGTAGCAGATATTCTGTAGAGTTTGCTTTGACTCAGCAACATTTACACAGTGATTTATAGACTGGAAATAGAGAATGATGGTACCATTTGAAACTTGACAGCACACTCTCAAAGTCCATTAATGTGTGTGAAGTGTGAGGAGATGACACTCCCACCCAACTCTTCTGAGAAGTGCAACATACATTTTGTGCTTATATATCCCCTCCAGAAAAAGGGGAATTAGGAGAAGTATAGTACATCCTACTATCACACAGCAACCTTAACCAAGGTGCCACCTCCTATGTCTGTAGAAATCATTATTGCTCTGGGGCAGGTCAGGAGTCATGTTCGATCTGAATTCCAAACAATATCACAGCTCTGGTGGTAATAAAAAGTTCTAATTTACTCTGTGGATAAGAGCAAAATAGGATAAATAAATGTGTATTCCTATCCTGCAAAGTTTCCTCTTTATAAGGAAAAGCATGCAGCTGATTGAGAACGGGTTAGAGCAGGGTATTTTATGACTAGATCACAATGACTTTTTCACAGCCACATACAAGAGATGCACATTTTCTTAAGTATGTCTTTCTCACATAATTTTAATTGACATAATTTGGAAAATACATTATGTGACATTCTATTTATCAATATTTGTGGTTCTACTACTTTACTGCTGTGGTTCCCAGCTATCAGTACACTTCTGTATGGAGCAGTTGGGTTGAGTGGAACCTGCTGGGAGGTGCAGCTTCTCAGAAACATCAAGGTGGCTCTTCAGGTCTTGCTTTCACCTGCTGAGGAGACCCATGTGATCGAAAACCAGTGGAACTGGGCATAATGTAATAATTTTCTTCATAATGGACTGTGAGTTTCTTTGTTGAACTGGGAGCACTTTTCCTCCCTGCTTTATCCTAAAGACAAAAACCGGCATCATGACTTCATTTTAGAGAGCAGGTTGACGGAACCCTTTCGGCTGCTAGTTTATATTTTCATCGAACTTCTACTGCTTTCTTTGTCGAGAACACATGTGGCTTTTTTTTTTTTCCTTTTTTTAAAAACTCCTGGTTAAATTGATTGCTCTTCTCACAGACTGTGAATGAAATGTGCTGCAGTGAGGTGACTGAGCGAGCTCTGTCTGTCACTGAAGCGTGTGTCCTGTCTGAATAAGCACCTTTCCAGGACTGGCCTGTTATGTGGTGACTGAGAAGGGAAATGAGCATGGGAATTCAAACAGCAGTTTTGCACAAATGCTTGTCAGTAAAGTCAGTGACCATCTGTAATAGCTAGCTGCAAAATCACACCAGTTGGGAGCATTTTCATATGATTTTTAATCTTCTC
This sequence comes from Athene noctua, assembly GCF_965140245.1. Classification (NCBI taxonomy): domain Eukaryota; kingdom Metazoa; phylum Chordata; class Aves; order Strigiformes; family Strigidae; genus Athene; species Athene noctua. The sequence continues at coordinate 10,150,442 of NC_134055.1, forward strand.
TGCTTCAGAGCAGGGCTCTTAGTTTAAGAGCTATAGGCTACATCCAACCTGCAAGGGACAGCTAAGTGATCTGCCAACAGTCAGTACAAACTGTCTTTTTCACCTGTGGCTCTGGACAGGTCGAAGGAGGGGAACCAGTTCTGTCTGTTGTCAGTGCTGGACTGTGCTCTGGTCTGTTATGAGTTCACCTGTGCCCAGGAAAAAGAAACTGCATGCTACCTACTCAACTTTTTCTGCAAACTGTATTTATTTAATTAAAATTTGGAAAAACTTGAGTGAAGAGATCAGTTTGGGCAGTTGACTGTGACCGAAAGAAAAAGATGACATTATTTAGTTCTTGATTAGAGATAAAGGTTAAATGCCTTGCGTTTTATAATATTTTCCTCTTAATTTGTGATGGATAAAACCATGGTGATGAAATGCAGTACACAAATAGGGTTTTTTTGAATGAATTGTTTAGCAGTTGACAAAAATACCTGAATTAAAATGTGATGGGAGTCAGCATAAACATTTACAAAGGAGAATAATCAGTAGGTCTAAATGTTGCATCTTGAGAAAATACCCACAAAGTTTGTTCTGAAATAAATACTGCTTCAAGGCATAATAAAAAATGTGATGAAAACAAACAGGAAAAAATAAGTGTGTTGAAACAGCCTCATCCTGAAGGAGGGTGAAAATGCTCTGTTTCAACTATATAATGGCTTTGCCTTTATTTAAATGTGCTTTGCAGCAGTCTTGCAAATTTTATGTAACAGAACACGAACATTTAAAAACATTTCCTGAGAATTTCTTCTCCCTGGTACACACAATATCTTAGAATTTTGGTGACATTTTTATTTTTGGTAGAGCTAAGATTTTCTTTCACAGTCCACTAAAATTTACAGATCTGCTGCACGGTAATTTTACTTTTGTGCAGATTTTAAGATAGGATTTGTGTGTTTTGGCAGTATGGATTAGACAATACTGTCTGGACTTAAAGACACTACTTGAATTAGAACAGGAAAGGTTGTCTGGGTAAAATGGCAGTTCCTGCAAAGAAGTGCTTTATCTGTTTGGCAATTATTTCTATAATGTTAACAAGTCTGTTACTACAAGGCAAAGAGCAGTTTGTGCTCCATTTAATAATATCTTTCCATGCATAACACTTCCCATGTGCAAGATTCAAACCTCCTTATGAGCCACTGGGTACCTGTAGAAGCCAGAGAGTGGCCAGCGAAGTGACCATGGTAATTGGCCAAGGTGGGAATCAACAGGCAGTCTAGTGCCTTGTTTTGATGGATTTCCTCTCTCTTTAGATGCATTGTTGTCTCTCAGCTGTACTCAGAGATCATAGTGTTCATCCCAAGATTTGTATTTTATGATCTTGCTTAGCTTTTCAGTTCTTTATCATCAGCTCAGATGGTAGGCTTAGAGCAGCGTGAGGAGTGCATGTGCATTACTTATCTGCTTCAGCTGTCTGGAGAGGAAACAAATTGAGCACTGTAAAGCTAGCTCATATCAACTATCTGGGGCACGCTTATGCTCTCTGCTATGGTTAGTACCTGGATGCTGTACAATTCTCCACAGTGCTTTTCCCGAAAACACTTTGTGAGATGCTGAAGTGCTTTTAGCTCCACTTCACTAATGGGCAATTGAGCTTCTCTACAACCAGAGGAGACACGGAGTCCCCTTCAGATGCTCCAAAGTGTTTTAGACCCCTTGCTTAAGAGGTGCTGAATTTCCCTCTGGACACAATCACTTCTCTGCATAAGCTTAAGAAAAACATAAACAGCTTGCTTAGACTTGTGCAATTAACTGCTAGTGCTTGCCTACCTAGAGGGATTAGACAGGACTTTCATACTGATTGAGGCACCAAAAGGTAGATTAAATAAATACCTGAATGATGTTGTTCAGGGAGGTTTTCGTGCTTGCTCAGGAGATAGAAAATATCCTGGCCAAAGCTTATCTATCCTTCCTATTCTTCACTCGGGTTTGCTTGCTATTTGTTCCCCTTTTGGAATTCCCTCTGGTGAACTTTGCCTATGGGGGATGTTGGGTGTGGGTGTCTTATTTTATGTCTTTGCTATTTCAGTTGAGGCTCTAATGCTAGAGATGTCTCATCTGGTTGGGAACTGAGTATGGTAGGAATTAAAATACAGTCAGACAAAAATCTCCCTGTATTTGCATTCTGAAATCACAGAAAACTCCACCAACCAGTGTTTATACTGTCCTCAAAACTTGGAGAGTTACATTTGGGTCATCTTGAGTCACCATGTTGTTTTGCATCTCTGTCATTGTGTCTTTATAACTTACTGGACATCTGGGAGTGTATTATTCAGTACAAAATAATTCTATATGACTTAAACTTTAGGCTTTGGACAATTTCTTAAATTGAAAGAGGCTGAGCTGCCCTGATGATTCATCAGTTTAGGAAGGTAACTGCTGAGATTCAACTGCTCACAACCAACATACATTCCAGCCTCACATAAAGGGTTGTAACCTCAATACTTAGCACTGACTTGTAATAGTTTATCCAGGAAGCAGAGGGGATTATTTGTCTGTAGGGTCCTTTTAATTTTGTACATACACGCCTTATTTTGCACATGAATTAAAAAAAAAACCAACATGTGTATGTATGGCAGATGGGCTGGAATTCTTTCCTCTGAGGAATACGATTTGGAAGCAAAATGTATGTTATGTTTTGTTCCTGTCTTTAAAGTTAGGAAGAAAACAGCTCTCCAGGAACTGGGGGAGAGGTGTTCATGAGGCGTTTATATCAACTGTTGTTCACAAGCAGACAGAAGTGGATAATGTTTAGCAGGAAATAGGAGTTAAAAAACCGCTGTGTGTGGCACTGAGGAGACACCCCAGATGGTGGATCCGCAGCCTCATGGAGTGTCACATCCAGAGGCTACTTTCAAGCTGCCAACACAACTGGTGCTGAATCTTCCAAAAGGGCCAGATGTTGCTGCTCACTCTCTGCATGGCTGGGACCCAAAGAGAAACAGAGGCCTTGCACTTTCTCTACTTTCATACTGCCATATAGGAGTGGGGTGCAACATGGATGAATTGAATTACACCTAGTTTTCTAGGTGTGTTGTTAGGTGTACCTCCATTCCATGTTACAGCAGCTGCTGATACTTGAGGGCCTTTTAGGTTCTTGCTTTGGTTTGCCTAGGTAGGCATCCAAAAAGGCACAGATTCAAAAGCCTCAAATCTGCAAGTGGTTTTAGAAAAATTTGAAAGGCTAATAGCTTTTTTTCATGTGGAGGCAGCATTGCCATGTCTTGGCAGCGTTAGAAGGTGCATGAATAGGATGTACAAGCCTGAAAGGTCATTGGAAAGGAAGGCAGCAGAAAGCTGTTTGTCTTGGTCTTACAAGAGTAAGACCAAGAAGCCACAGTCATGAACAGAGTCCTGTGGCAGTATGTATTAGGTGAGATGTTGAGGGACAGTCCATCTGGCACTTCACAATCCAGATGTTAAAAGCAGGCAGTGCAGTCTGACGTGGGGTGTGCTGTCTCGGAGCTCTCGGAGGATGCTGCACTTATTTCCAGAGATACTGCTGACCATGGCCAGTTGATCTGGTGCTCTGTGGCTGGCTGCTCTGTCAGCTGTCCTTCTGAACTATTTTTGGAAGTGGCTTGCATCGCATGCAGGCCTTTCTCAGCTCCTACCAACGACGGGTACATATGTAAGGGTAGGGGCAGTACTTTCTGCCACAGATAACTGCTCTCATAATGTAAACAGCAAATGGAAATACTGAAGTCAAAAACCCATGTGTAGACTGTGCACCTTACTAGAGTGTGACAGAGTGTTTGTTTGGGTGATGGGACTGAAGTCAAGATCTGTTGTGTTTTGTTGGTTGTTCCCCCCCACCCCCTCCCAGGGCAAACTGCCATCCTGAACTGCCGGCCCCATCTGCTGAGGCTGTTGCTGGCAGCACTGGATCCGTGCATGTGCCAGCTGAGGTGCTGGCACTTCATGCATTTGCAACACAGGACTATGTTTTCTGTGTTTCAGGCTGTGCCTGTTGCATAGACGTGTGAAGTGAGAAAGGTGCTGCAGTGTTCAGGCCTATGCTCCAAGACTTCCCACCCTCCCGGAGAGCAAGCATCCTTCTCCTGCCAGGCAAACCAGGGTCTGCTGATGGGCAACCCCAACACACCCATCAGGTTACCTACTGGGAGAATGGGACAGGCTATCATTAGGGTACATTAAGGGGTCTTTGCAGCAGTCTGCCTGCACTATAGTCCTTTGTTGTACATCTAAGAAAGCGATAGCTTTTAAATCCAGCCTTCTGTGTTGTGGCAGCATGTGGGTGCCTAGAGGCACTGAAGTACTTAGAGCCAGCAAGAGGGAAGTGGGGAGAGTAAATGCGAACTACTATTATTACTCATAATAATACTAATGAAAAAGCTCCTAAAGATCAAGGACTTTCGAATTAATTATTCCTAGTTACAATATACAGCATGAAAAGAGGCTGCCTAAACCAATAATGGGCTTCTAGTCCTTTCCTTATTAAATTAATTTTGTTTCAGATCTTCAGCTTTTTTTCCCCATCTGTGCAAATTTTTTATAAATATTTAAAAGAAGAATTAGAAAGGAAAGATTAAGGAGAGCAGAAGCAGCAGTGAGCCAGCTGAGGAAGGAGTATGAAAAAGAAATAACTTACGAGATACTGAAGCATTTTTGAATAAATATCCTTTCATTTTTATGGCTATTATAATTCTTTTTCAAATACTCTTATGACCAGATCCTGCATTTCTTGTGCATTTAAATCTCCCATTAACCTCAATGCCAAAGTATTCAAAGGACCCCATCTTGCCTTCCATGTGCTCAGTGGGACTTTGGATTTGTGAGGAATGAAAAACTGCGCCTTTAGGATAATTGAGCCATCCTTTTATTCTAAAACTGGTAGTAGAGACTGAAGGTAATCAGATACTTCTGCATGAATCATACATTCTTAAAATATTATAATTGCTTAGGTTAATCTGAACTATAGATGTGAATTTTACTGTCCATATGGATGAATATTAATTACATAGTTATTCTGTGGTTAGTTAGCTTCTCTCGGAGCACTGAGGCCTGCATGGAAGTCCAGATGTGATTCCCTGTTTCCACTGAAATCACGGGAAAAATTCTTGCTGACTTCAGAGGACCTGGGAACTCACTTCAGATACCTTAACAGAATTATACTGGAAAATATTTAGCCTTGTCATTAGACCCTTGGGGAACTTTTCCAGAATGCTTTGCTCATGCACACACCTTCTGTTTTAGGTAAGGCCATTTATTCTGATTTTATTGTTTGTGAATGTGTTGAACACCAAAAAAACCCACCAAATGACGGAAGATATGCTCTAGTTGCTTTGTGTACTGTTTGCTACAACTGTCTGCATAATAGCATGATTTACACATGGTTTTCCATTGTTGGTATTTTATTAATGCCACATTTTGGAGCTGATAATTTAAAAGCTTATGGTATCTTTTGAAAGTATTACTTAAATAGATCATTTAATGCTCAGCTGGGAGTCTCTATTTTTCCCCTCCAAGAAAAATGACATTACAGTTGCAAAGTATATTGCAGTTAAAAGGAATTGTTTTGACCAAAGGGGAAGAGAGAGAAAACAATGTGCTTTACTCTTGTGTGATTCTATATTCCCTCCTTGCCTTTACAAATTGTAGTCATAGTTGCCTAAACAATAGGCATTTGGATGCCTAGCTAACTCTTCATGCCTGTGATTAGCTGATACATACTCGAAATAACAGGAATTCTGCACACCAGGTATGTCTATACCAGCTCAGATTCCTGTTCAGCTCAACCTCAAAGAGAGCTGGTTGGCTGGGAATTTGCAGGGGGAAGCTGCCAGGGGTGCTTTGCAGGGGTAGTGGGGTCTGTCCTGTCTTTGCCAAGTGAGTGGTGTTAAAGGGCTATTATAGTCCTAAGTGTGAGTTGCTTTGGTATGAATTAATCTTGAAACTAGGGAACTGTTGTGACCCTTCCTTGGCAGCCTCTTGTCCCTGTTGTGAATCTCAGCGGGAACCTCTAAGTGACTCCTGGCTGTGCTTGACAATCAAGTGTCAAATACTTTTCCATTAATTGTAAATAATTGCCTGTTGGGACACGTGTGCTGAGATGCTGGTGTACCAACCCAGTACAATCTGTTTCCTAATTTCTGTATTCATCTACTTACCAGCAGAACTGGGTGCATATGACATAATACCTGCCATGAATATTTGTTCAGATCTCACTGCATGTTTGGATTCAGCCATACCCAGGACCTGCTTGCTTTCTTAGGAGCTTTGAGCACTTGCTTGACAAATTGTTTGCTCAGTTCTAATTTTAAATCATCTCATTTAAGGGAGGAAAAAAACCCTCCTAACAAACCCCACTTTTCTTCCAGTCTCTGCCTCCTCTCTCTCTGTAAGCTGCACTGCTTGAGGGCTGTCTGTCTGCCCTGGTAGCTGCTGGTGCGTGGAGAGCTCTGGTAACCCTGCAGGTCATGGAGAGGTGCTATGGCCATGCTGTCCTACAGAGAAACACCCCAGCAGGGTTTCCAGCAGCTGATCTGGATTTCTCCTCGAGGTGCCTCTCTTTCCGATGTTGTGTAAAGGAAGCCTGTGTTGCTCACTGTTGCATCACAGTTGTGACGAGTCCTGGCACTGGTTAGAGCGCACTATATGCTGTACTCTTTGTTCTTAAATTTGGCCATCGAGTACAAACCTGCTTGGTAAGAGTCTCACGTCATACTGTCAGGCTCACTGATAAACCATTCCAGGTCTTCTGTCTGTCATTGACCCGCACAAGAGTGGTCATGACTTGGAGAAGGGTCTCCATGACTAAAGCTATCAGTTGCCATGAAACAGTATGGAATAGGATGTTTCAAAATTACTTTTGGATGACATCAAGATTTTGGGATGCCCTGCTTTTCAAAAAGAACTCAACAACAAAGAAAATAGCGATGGAGAAAAGTAGACTATAGAGCTCCAATTCTAGCAGATATCAGTCTTGTTTACATCCTAAGTGTACGGAACTTGATTGAAAGACTTGATAATCAGTATCCCCATCCCTTGTGTTTAAACATGAAAAATGGATTTAGAAGCAGAGTTACACAGCTGTTAATTAACCTGTGCATATTATAGAAGTCTGGATTTTTTTTTCGTGTGTGATATGGGAATTATATTTTTTCTGTTTAACACTAGTAGAAGTTAATAAAACAATTTAAAAAAATTGCCCATCTTAGAAAAAGCTTAAACTATGTAACTTATTATTTGTATAGCTGCCTCTTTCAACATGTTGCTGAAGTGCATTTGTTGCTTTTTCATTATCTTCCCCAAAGAAAAATCAATCTTATTAGGTCAGCACTATGTTTCAAACCACTGTGAAATGTCCATTTTATTATTTAAAAGTAGAACAGCCTTAGAATCTTCTTCAGGGTAAAAAATGAGTTAATAGAGGAAAGGCAGATGGTGATAAAGAAAAGCTTGGCAGGGAGTGGGGAGATCTGAGACCTTCCAGAGAAGCCTGTTCAGCATGTTGTGAGGGGACGTCTGTGCATCCATGGCCTTGTTCCTTTTGTCCCTTGAATTCATGCAGTTCATAGCCTTCATGAGCATGGTGAACCTCCATGACATTTAATGTATAATAAAAATTATTTTGCTAGTCTCACTTGGGGATATGAATTTATTACTAGTCTTAGATCTATTTCTTTTCTTCTTTTGTAATGCTTTTCGGGGAGGGAGGCTTCTCCTAACAAAATGGAAGTGTTCATTTAAAATTATTTTCTTCTTTTGCAATGGGTGATCTGTAGCTGTTAAGAACAAACCAAAAAACAGAACAGATAAAACCAAGTAAATTCTACATGGTGAGAAAATTGAAGGAAATGAAGGACTTGCCTTTTGCAAAGTGGAAACAAATACTGTGCTTAGAGAGTTTTTTGTTTGTTTCATATAATTATAAGAAACTAGTGTGGATTATTTTCTTCTAATTTATATGTTTATAGGGAACAGTTCTTAGTATATGTAACAATAATTTCAATTTCCATTTCTGAACTACCTGTTTCTGGCAGTATGGCTTTGCAAGGGTCCTCAGTCAGAGAACCTATTAGCTATGTTACTCACTTTTTTTGGGAAGTATAGAACTGCAGAGTTAATTTTCTAGTACTGCTTATACCTGATGATGACAGAAGAGTTGAATCATTACAAACCTTTTTATGAAAACTCCTGATACAGAGTTTAGCAACATCTGTAGGGTTACTTTCAATATCATTCTGCATTTTCTTGTCGCTTCTGCTTCTAAAATTGCACTGGAGAACAGGTAGCATTTTTAATCCACTTAACTTATCTCTGCACTAACTCATATAGAGGTGATAAAATTAAACATCTCTTTGGCCATTAGGGCAAATAATAGATGACTCTGACCTGACTAAGGAACAGCATTGATCTAAACTGCTCAAGAACAGCTAAGGAGATAAAGTTCTTTAGAAGCAAATGCCTCTTGAAGATCACCAGGGGGCAAGAGAAACTCTCTAGGGCTGCATCTTTTCAAAGTGTACAACATGTTTGATCACTGAGCTGTGCAGACTGGTGTGATGGGGATATATAAATCTTAATGGAACTTCTTTCCATCCTGTTTGGTACAGATAATGACCCCAGGGATATTTAGTTTAAAGAAAAGTCACTTAAAAAGAGAGGTTTGATCAAGGCAGACAAAATGGGTCTTCAGTGGGCACAAATTGAAATACAGGAAATTCTGTTTAATCGTAAGAAAAAACTATTTTATTGTAAGAGGGTGATCAAATGCTGAAGGGGTTATAGAGTTTCCATTCTTGGAGATACTGAAAACTCAACAGGATGCAGTCCTGAGCAACCTGCTGTAGGTGGCCCTGCTTTGAGCTGGGGTGCTGGATCTCCAGAGGTGCCTTCCAACCTCAACGGCTGTGATTCTGTGAAATAATGATGGGGTGAAAAGATGAACCAGGTGACGGTGGCTTACCCTTTTTTATAAGAAGGTCAAGCAGACATTTGAGAAGTCTAATGATTAAGTACTGTGCTCCTCTTCTGAGCTTTACAGCCCCAGAGAGAGTTTGGAACAGAAGGAGAGGGTGTAGATAAGATAGAGTGAGTGCTAGCAAGTTGTGGATTTCCATCTGTGGACAGTGGAATGCAACTCATTTCATGCTTGTATGTGCCTTCATTGCTGGGTGCTAGGATAAAGACTGGATTAATTAACTTGTGCAATAGTGGTTATACAAATCCATGTGAGGTCTGTGTGTTGTTCTCTGTTCCTAGAAATGAGACAAGGCTGCTGGAAATTGTTTTAAGGAAAAATCATGGAACTGAAAGGGAAAATAATGGTCTTTTTGAATCACCTAGGAGCACACATTGATTCTGGGCATATACTTGACTCAGCAGGTGGTATTATTTACTGGCCAAAGAACACTAGTCAGCATAGAAAGCTATGGGCATTTCAATACAGAAAAGAACCCCTAATAATAAAGTCTTCCCTTGACTATATAGCTCCTCTTTTTAATTTAATGTTCACAGTAGGTGGAGAAGATTGAAATTATAGTGGTGATTAAAAATGAGCAGACAGAAACTTAACAAAGTAGTCTGACAGTTTTGAGAAGTATCCAGATCTAACTGGACAAAGTCTGGAATCAACTGCAGTCCCTCATTCTGCACTCAAAACACGGCTGCCAGTGCCTGGGTCTGGCTGTTTTGCAGCCACTTTCTAGCATTTGGGTTGGTGGTGGGGTGGGTGGGCAAGGCGAGATAGCAAGCCAGTGTTTCAGCAAGCCTCAGTGGGTGGGCTAACTGAGCCAAATGTAAAACCTCAGTGTAATCATGAGAGCTGCATTAGAAATGTGTCTTGGAACATAATCAGACATTAATGATATGTTGTCTGCTTGTCTCCAAATGGCTCGTGAATGAGCATACTTGGAGAGACAAAAACTTGTTTTTTTGAGATGTGCACTACAGTTTCAGACTCCTTGAGTCTGTTATTCTGTGGATGCAAAAGATTATTCCCTTCCGGTAGTTAGGCAGACAGTTCTAGTAATATATTGTGTATTGAAAGATCAGTATAGTTCTGTAGAAGTTGCCATAAAAATTAAGAATGGGATTCTTTCATTCTTTGGGGGGGGGAAGAAATTACTGAGACTGACTGTCTGGCATAGTGGAAAAAAGTTGACATGAAATAAATGTGCAATACTTGTAAAAGCCAGATGTGCACCTTCTGCCAGCCCTTCCTGGTGGAATAATATTTGATGGAGAAGAGGTTGTTGGTGGTCACTAGTCTGTGAAAAGTTCTGCATGTTCAGGAGGTCAAAGGTAACGCATCACAGGTCCTGCCGTGGCCCATCAGGAGAGGCCTCTAGCAAAACCTGAATTAGAAAGTCACCTGCTCTGGAGGGCATGTTTGCACGTGTTTAAAAACCCTCGACATCAGTGTTACCCATGTGAGTGCTTAGAGGTGAGTCTGTGCTCAGGTGCACTCAACAGGGACCAAACTGAAGTAAGTGCTTAACTCTTTTAGTGAACTGGAGCAAAGTGCATCGAGTTCTTTGTAAGACTGGGACCTCAGTCTGTTTGTACAGATACTGTGCATGGTGTCTTAATTTCTCTAGTCGTGTGTGCACATTGTCAGTGACTCCCATTCCATATGCAACACACGGAGCCTTTTTCAAGTACAGAAACTAAACTGAGCTTCTCCCATTAATCTAAGGTTTAGAATTCATGATGACAAATCTTATTTAAGGGCCTATGTAAATTTTGACATTAATAATTCTCTAGCACTTTGACTTAAATCTGGGAGCTCCCTGCAATACCTGACCTCAGAATCATGCTACAATATATTTTTCAGTTGCTTTTATCACAGAAGTTCATCTTAACCTGTCACAGAGCATTGACTCTGAACACACAGAAACTGTCAGTAATGACTGTTTAGTTGCTTCTTTATTTTGTGAATATAGAATGACAAGTTTCAATTGCTAGAATTTTGTTGAAAACCTTGATAATACTTTAAAATGCGTTGATTTCTTCCTGATAATCTACAACTTGTGATCTTTAAATATGGGAATGCTTTGATGCCATGTAGTAAGGTGCTACTGCTTTTCCTCACCAAATAGTTATACAGAATGCTAGACGGGAGAACAAATATAACTTCAGCTTAATGTTTGAGACTTCCCAAACTTTCTTTCCCCTCCTTTTTTTAATGCTGTATGGTTTTAATTGTATGTGTTCTGAATAGGCAAACATTCTTCCAGTACTACAGGAACTCTTGTGTTCCCAGTCTTCCTCATCTCTCTCTCTCCAAAACCTGACCTTGTTCTGACATAGCAAAGTGACACCTGCCATCTCTTGCTGATGACATATCAACATTGATTACAGAACACTAACCATCATGGCATGTTCTACCCTGCTGTTCCTTTTTGCTTCACATTGCTAATTCCTGTAAAAAGTGTTCACTGTCTCTTAATTTCTTCCGTTGTCAGTATTGCTTAGGTTCATGTGCTACTGAAATCCAGCTGTGAAGGACAATTTTATCTGAATATGAATTACTTTCAATTCTAGATTTTAATTAGGTGGTTAATTACTTATGACCATATTGTATCATTGATGACATTTCAATTTTTAAGATAATTACACAAGTATGCGATGCTAAAGAATTTATCTTGCTGTTGTTATAATACAGATATGAAATAGAGCCTCGTATTCTGAAGACTTCAATTTCCATAAGTTAAATAACTCTTAATTGTTTAGTAAAGTTATCTAATATTTCTAGAGTAACTCATGGTAATAAAATGAATTGTGTGTTATATATATCCAGACTTTAGAGGGCAGACTAAACATTAATTTAATTTGTTTATCTGTAGTCTGGATTTTTAATTTAGCTTCATGGAATCCTATTTTGTTGGTGACATTACATTATCTATGGAGTGTCTAAAGCCATGTAGTAGCAAGTGCAAGTTGTAGCCATAGAAATAAACAAAAAAAAGCCCAACCCACACCCCCCAAATCATAACAACTCCCTCCCTCACCCTGGTTTTGGTATATTAACCAGGCAGTCTTCAAAGGTGTGCTATATCCCTTGTGAGTGGGACTGTGCATATCACATATCACTACCACACAGCATATGCTAACTTTTTAATAGCTCAGTTATTGAAAATACACAGGCTGTGGTGGTCATGTATCCACACATTAGCTTTCTCATACACATGTTTTGGTGGCTGCTCACTACGTCTGTTTTAAGCTGATGATTCCATGGCAGTTGACAAGAGAGACCATGCTCAAGTTACATGCTTAACTTAAATGGTGTGAATGTTCTCTGTTTGTAGAGTATTTAAGAGTTGGCAGGCCTCAGTATTTCAACACCAAAGTGACCTGAGATCCTGAACGCTCTGTTGCCAGCTGTGGGCCTGCTTTCCCTCCTGGGACTTCTCCCCCTGTTGTGCTGTTGACTGAAGATATTCAGCTACCTAATTCTCCTAATAGGTGAATTAAAATTCACCTAAAATAGGTAAATGATTCTGAATCAGCCTCCACTGGGGTCATGGCTTGATGGTGTGATTATCAGTCCAGTTCAAGGACAGGGGTGCTGACGTCGGGCAGATGAATGCAAGCACCCTTAGTCCTGATTCCCAAGCGCTTACTCACCCAAGCATAGTGCAGTTCCAGTGGTGTTTAGTTTTGATGATGGGTAGTGGCCAAAACACTTCAAATCTGGACTCAAATGGAATTTAGAGTTCTGTCATGGCTACTTTTTTTCTTGTTGCATGTCAGCCCATTGCTGTTGTTTTTGGTTTCCACTCACATCAAGGTGTCATGGTGGCTAGAAAGGCGAAACAGGCAGGTTGAAACTGGAAGTGCACTAAAATGAACTTGCCTGTCATGAGCAGAGATCTGCCTTTATAGTATGCCCTATAGTTTTAGGTAGGGAGCACATGGAAAAAGGCTGGGCAGTGTATTTGTAAACCTCCCCCCCTTCTGGCTCATTAATTCCTCATACAGGTTATTAATTTTCTTATTTAATTATGTCCATTTGACTATAAAGTACTTTTTACTGAGTGCTGCACCCACAGTAAGTATGTGTGTGTCATACTTTCCATCTGTATATGCAAACTCCAATACCTTTCTAGAGGGAATTACCAAAAATATTTATTTTGCTGCTCTTCTCTAGTCCAGACGTCAGTCACTTGATCTGACTTAGTGCTGCTTCACCCTAAGACTGATTTCCAAAGCAAGCAAGTCGCATTGTATTATGCATGTCCTGTCCACTCACAACTTCCGATTCTGTTGACAGATTTTAGCAGTTAGATTTTAAGTTGTGGTGTCAAATTTAATTAAAATTGACAGTAATGAAGGGAGGGTTAGGAATATCTTAACCATAGGAAAGATTTCAAGTTTTGTTAGAACAGCCCTGAAAAGAGGGAAAAAAGAAAAGCACTGCAAGAAACTGAGTTTCATTATTCTCATGTTCATGGAATAATTTGTATTTTATTTTTTATTTCCCTTAAATAAAGAACACATTGATTTTCACAGAAATCTTGGACTAACATTGTTAGGGTGAAATTAAATATCTCTAGCCACTGAAAAAAGGTTTTAGTAATCTCTATTTCTGCGGTAGTCCCAGGGGTGTGCTTCAAACCCTCTGAAGCTGAATCCCTAAGTTTACTTATTCCTTTATCAGCGTGCTTAAGGTAATCACCAAATACTTGTTGTACCTTCTAGTTAGAGGTATGGAGTGGGAATGACAATTCAAAATATGCTATCAAACACCCACTGGGTGCCAAGAACCATCCATTACTTGGCACTCGGCCTGTGCTTGAATCCATAACCTTGAGTGTAGTGAGCGTGTTGTCTGTGTGTTGTATTCAGGTATGCCTTCGGAAATACGCAGTTTATCTCCCTGCATTCACAATATTATTGTTTAAATTTGAATTTTAGCTAATTAGAACTGTTAAGAAATAGGGTAAAATATTGTATGGTCCTATCCCATTCTTTCTTCTTCAGTATTCACATACTAATAAGCACTGAAATCTAATTTGCTGCTGTTGCTGCAGTAGCTCTCCCTCTCTGCAGTGACAGGGAGGGTATTTCTCATGAACCATAACAACAGCAATTATGAACAGGAAAGTTTCCAATCTGTTGTTTGGAGGAGTTGTGGATTTGTGTGTGTGCACCTCTGAGAATAGCAGGCAAAAAGGTGGAAAGGTAAAGGTAGAAGCGGTAGAGGATTACTAAACCCTGGTTGGAACAGGATGGGAGCTGAGGGCAGCAGTATTTTGATTCCAGCTATATTCAAGGAAGCAGAATTGGTTCTTCAGGCTTTTGAGCCTCAAGAGTGTCTTTGCCCTATAGTAGTCCTAAAGAAGTGTGATCTTGTGGATGGAAAGCTTTGATAATGGCAGACTAATTTGTTGAAATCTGGCTCACCTTTTTTCCACAAAGCAGCAGGGTGCAATAGTGAAATGCCTTGGGATTGAGGTGAGCATGGAGAGTTTTTAATACAGATTCATGTTAAGTGCTAAACCTTGCGTGCGTGACTTTCCATCAGCTGGAGAGGACACTGGACTCCACCAACTGCATACACCAGAGACTAGTTTCTCCTTTAGATTCCCCTGATAATAACTAAGCTGAGATAAATTTTATTTTACTAGTCAGTTTTACAGTCTATAAGCAATTAATTGTAAATTGGGTTCTTCTTAAAAGCAATGTTTTTCATACCAGGTTGCTTAATATTCAGTTGTACCATCTGTTTTGTAGTAATGCTTTGCACTTCTGTGCATACTGAATGCTGCCTAGATTTTTAACTACAAAAAAAAAAAAAGAGATGGACAGTCTGAAGTGCAAGATAATAATGGGAACAAATCATAAGTGCAATTTGCATGAATACCAGCCTAAGATTTTTCTATTTATCACATACATGGTGGGATGGCCTGTTTGTCACAGCCCTTAGATTCTGAAAATGCACCTGGTTCTTCTCTTTTGTGGTGTTAATGTGTCACCTTTTATTTCCATATCCAATGTTCCTGTTTGAATTATGAATTTTGGAGTGTGCATACACAGACCAGTAGACCTAACATAGGATTCCAAGTTGCTGTTAGGAAATCATCTTGTTGTGATATGTACATTACTTTTACATTTCCTGAAACTTAATTTATTAAGACCATCCTCAGGGTGTGTGCATGGTCGGACCACATTGCTGTAGACCTGTGTTATGAATATAAATGCTTTATATGAATATTACCTTGTGAGTGCTTTGCAAAAAACAACCAGTGTGTTTCAACATGGATCCATTTGTACATGAAACAGAGCTTTTATGTTTACAACTCAACCAGACCATATTAGCACCAGTACTCTCTGTGCAAGATGGATGCAACAGTACAGCAGAAAGATGGTGTTTTGAAGCTTTTGCTGCTCCTGTGCTTGTTACTGTTTTAAGTTCTTTTTACGAAGAGGTCCTATGGCATCATAAAGTAATTCAGGTTGGTAGAGGCCTTTGAGAATGATCCAGTCCAACCCCCTTACACAAAGCAGAGCTAACTTCTATGTTAGATGCTGCTGCTCAACATGTTGTCCTGTCAAGTGTCGGATATCTCCAAAGATGGAGATTGCACAACTTGTCTAGGCCCCTGTACGAGTGATGAACCACTCCTTTCATGGGCTCTTTCATTAAGAGATCACATCCTGATCTGGTTTTCCCTTTTTTTGGATTGCAAAATTAGCTGTCTTTCATTTCTTTGCCTCTTCCTGTGCATGCCTTTCACATGTATTGCTGTCATATATCGTTTGTTAAAAGTGGTCCCTTTGCTTGCAGCCACTGTTGTGTTTGCTTTTGTAGTGCCATAAAAATGTGGCCATAGCAGAGGTGGGTACAGGAACTGGGTACAGGAGCTTCTGCAACAAACACCTGTGGCGTGGACTTCAGCTTGTGATGTATGAGCCTTCTGAGCACCGTGAATGCTGATGTGAGCACCCGAATCCTGTGATGGGATGCTTTGCCCTACCCTGCAGGATAGCAGAATTGATCAGTCACCTGTCCTTCCAATGGTCATAAATTTCTTCAGGGTATCTTATCTTGAATTTCATTTGTTTAGATATATTAAAATGAAGCACTTCTGTCCTCATAAGAGAAACAGCCATAATTTTTGTGCTTAGCCAGCTCAAGTATAGACTTGTAAAAACATTTCTATGGCAGGAGAAAGACATCTCAGTGTTTTCTTTCTCCTGGGAGGGGACAAGGAATGGAAATGTAACGAAACTATTACAGAACAAGGTGTATAAAAAATTTAATTTGGTAATGCATTTGGAACCTGGGATCCCAGTGCACTGATCTGGGCCAAAGTATTTTCTCATGATACAGTATAATATTAAATTGAATTGTTTGTAGTGACAAATTGCCTACAGGAGCCTACTTCAGGACTTGTCCCTCTGGTCTCAGTGCTATGTCTAGACAGTACTGCTCATCTTACCTCAAAATCTGCATTGAAGTGAGGGCTGTTTTATTTTTTAGGAGGCTGGGAAGGGGTGAGCTGCCTCTGGGAGAAAACTGGTGTTTGAACTACTGGACCCATAATGTAATGGTTTGTTACACTTATGCAAAAGAGAATGCTTGGGTCAGTTCTTTGTTTTGTTTCATTGGGTCTATCTAGCTCTAAATGTAACAATTCCTTCAGAGCTTGGGCTGGAAATTTTTCCTTTTTGTAGCAAAAAATGATAAGAAATTGTTTTGTACAGGAAGAGACTGAAATCTTTGTTTTTATAAAAAATGATTCCTTGGGAAAATTCCCAACTATCTCAACTGACAGAACCTTGGGAGGTTCTCACAGCTCTACAGCCTTGTCCGGTTGATAGGGTAGAAGACTGATCGTGTTTGTAAGCTGGTGTTCTCTCTCTACTACACATTATCTTTGTGTGAACTTAGTGAAGTAATACCTGCTTTCTGTTTAAATTTCCTATCTGTAAAATAGTCTGTCGGTAACTCCCACTGTTTTTCCTACCGAGACCCTCAATTCTTGTGGTCAGTCTTTACACAGCACTTAGAACAGTGGGGCCTTAAACCCAGCTGAATCCTCTCTAGATCCTGCAATAGAAGAAATGATACCTAAAGTACATTTCAAGCTTAAATATCCGAGACTGAACTTGACTTGCAGCTGTCTGAACAACTAGGAACGCAGCTCAGTTGAACTGAGCCTGACCAGTGATGGAGCAGGTACAGCACCTCGTAAATGTAACCAAGTGGCAAATCAGTTTGAATATTTTCAGTGAACTATCAACACAAGGTCTGCAAGCATGAGTTATTCGTGAATAGTTTTGTGTAATGAATACATTCCAGATTTTCACAAAATCTTCAGAGAGATGAAAGGTGAAATGCAGGGAATAAATTATTCATAACAAATTATTCACTAAGCTCTATTCATCACTGAGATGAGACAGAATTATTGACTGGACATGGAAACAAAATTTCATTTCAGAGAGATGATATTAAAATACCGGTATGTTAGTGTAATTATGCTGTGACTGTAAAGACTTTACTATTCTGCAGTAAAATACGCCTTGGGAACTGCTGCAAGATTGATATTCTCCAGAGGTAGTACACTGGATTTTTCCTTTAGGTACATAATGGAATTGAGGTACACTATTGATCTCTTCCCATAGCGAGACAAATTTTTGCTTATTTCCTTTGCTTATAATTTGCTGAAAGGCAAATAGTGTGCTCAGCTGGATGGAATGAAGAGCGGTTAAACTGGAAGTAGTATATATGTAGGTTTTAAGCATTCTTCCTTATGTTTGGACATCAATCTACAGTGTCTTACATGTTCCTATGTCGTGAGAAGGAGGGTAGCACTAGCATGTTCAGTGTGTAAGCATTTGGGTCCTGCTTCAGCTGTGTGTATGTGTAAATACCTGCATTGATGTGAATAATCTTTTGGCCAGCATGTTGAGAAACAGCAGTTAAAATGTTATCTCCAGTAAAGCTTCCATCATCACTATGAGCAGTGGATCTAAATGAATATTGTGAATGTGTATTCATGTTTCTCCAGCCCAGGGGATGTTTCCTTTAGTCAGCTCCTTAGGTTTCTGAAACATTTTCCTCTTGATTTGCTTCTTAAGGTACAAAATGAATGCTAGCATGTGTGCTGCAGCCTGTACATGGTTATTTATTATTGACATGACCCTGATGCTCCAAGTCCTGTATGAAACTGATGTGTCATTATGCTAAGAGCTGCATTTCAAAAAGATCTTGTATTTCCTTGAGTTGTACTGTGTAGTACTTGCCTTCTGTCCATGGGCTCTTAACACTGCAGTCCTCTTAAGCCATTGGTGAATCGAGGCATAAATTATTATTCTTCCCTCCCTCAGTCATTGTGTTTGCCCCTGTGTTGTGAACTCCTTCATGCATGGGCTGCCTCTGTGTGATAAGATACTTACTCTGCATAGAGGTATGCTGTAAACAGTAAGTATATGGGGTCACAACTGTTCTTCCTTTGAACTTATTGCCTGAAGGACGGAACATGAAATAAAATAAATGAGTTGCCTGATTTTAGCACAACAAATCTAGTGTTTGAGTCAATCCAAACAGTTCACCATTTCAGATCAGGACTTGAAATCACTTTAGTACTTTTCTGCTCTTTCTAGTTGTCTTGGGCTTATTTTCAAAATCACATAATAGAACTGCTGTTTATTCATTGCAGATGAGCACATATTGGTTTGTACTGGAAGGCCCAATTTGTTCCACCCCAGTTAAAGATGTTGGCCTAAAACCAGGAAAGGGTCACATGAAGACTCTGCAGCAACGCGCTTGATGCTGCTGTACTAGCTGTAGCATTGGTTTTGGTTACTGAAGTGCTTTCACTTATTACTGATAGACAGTCTTCCAGCAAAAAAGGAGGCTTTTCAAAATGCTAATAAAAGCATTAGTGCTCCATCATCATCATCTTGCAGAAAACAATGTCTAGATCAATCTATCTCCTTCTAAATCTTTAGAGAAACAAAATTTAAACTCATTTTGCCAAGGCCAAATGTCAATCATAAGAAAAAAATCTATATGAAATTTTAATTGCAAGATGTTCAGTGCAAATTTAATGAGTGAAATAAGAGATCTGAGAATTCAAGCATGCTCAGCTCATGCATAATGTTGACTTAAATTGGCTCTCTAGAGGTGCAGGGAATTGCGTTTTTAGAATTTACACACTGATAGAGCAAATGTACTGGGCCCTGTAGGTTAAGGTCATAAATCAGAATCATTTAACTGCCTTTGAGTGATTGCTACAGAGTATAATGGTTGGGAGAACTGGCTTCAGCTACAAGTGATTACTCTGCTTGGATTATTGAAATGCTACTCAATATTCATAAATCAGTGATCATTAATCCCCCAAATAGTTCCTGTCAGCTTTCTAAATAAATTTCCTACTAGCTAATTGAGATTGAAGGAGACGAGCATGCACTGGTTCAGAATTAGGACAAACGAGCTGCTTTGCCTACCTAGGATCAGAAACGCATCTATGGGGGAAATCGAACCATACTGAGTACATATGTGGCTGCTAAAATTGTCACATTTAAGCTGTTAACTGGAGAAGCCTTTCTTAGCAGGTTTTGCCCTCGTGAGTTACAATGATTATAAAAAGACTTCTCTATGTTTTTTTTATGATGAAGATATTTGTGTGCTACGCATCAAAAGTAGCTAAACTGTCAATTGGTGGCATTCATCACAGTGCAGAGGGCGAGTACATGAGAGACAAAGACCTGCAACCCTGGAACTGCGTTGGTGTAAGACGCTTGTCATAGTCTTCTCAACAACAGCTGAAAGAAATTAAAATTCATAGCTTTGGTGTTGGGATGTAATTGTAAATGTTTTAGCTCCGTTGAAGTTTTTATTAGCTGCACATATTAGCTTAGTTTAATTTTGCTTACCGTTGTAACTGCTTATACTTGAATTCGAGGAGCGTTTCACAGATACTAATGGTCTGTCTCACCTCCTGCTATGAAGTGGGTTTGCAGACTTCACATACCGAAGTTGTCTGAAAGCGGAGTTTTGAACTGTAGGAGATCTGATTTGAAGCCTGTGCTAATGGTTGTTTCTGTGGGTGCTACAGGAGGACTTGGTACCATTTGTGCAAGCTAGCTGAGAGGCACAGCTTGGTCCTTCTGTACGGAACCATGTAAATGGCCCAAATGTATCTGAAAAACGTTGCCGAGGACATCCTTGGCACGTTCCCTATGGTTGGATTTTTTTGATGGCTTTCCTGAGGAGATGAGGATGCTGTGCCAGTAATGGATGTGTGACCGTATGGCTGTCTGTCTGCGCTGCCTGCCTGCTGCCAGTTTTGAATCTGTGGGCCAGCTTCCACCAAGTGTAGCAGAGCAGGAGAGGGGTTAAAAATATCAGGTTCCTACAACTGGGCAGGGGAGAAGAGACCCTTCTGCTAATCCAATGCCCAAGGAAAGGTGGTAGTGTGAGCCCTTTTCAGGCACCGGGGAAGCCACGTGAACTTTACCCCACAGGAAACCCTGATTGTTTTTTGTTTTGTTTGGGGGTTTTTTTGTAGCTCAGGCGCTCACAGAACTCCCTGGTTTTTTCTGCTGTTACTGTTAAGTGTTGCTGTTGCCATGGGCTTGGAGGGCATGTATTTTTAAAAAACTATTATTGATTAAGTGCTGTTCCTTTCTCATAGTTTCCCTCTTCTTTCCTGTTCATTTATGTGCATGCTTCCTTTAAACAAACAAAAAAGGCAGTATTTATTGAAGGGCAATAACAAATGAAAATGGTATTTATAGGTACTAGTACTGACAGGGATGCTGTTCCATTGTCATGATGATATACAGTATCAGAAGTCACTGAGGAGAGATGCCAGTGCCTTGTTATAATTATCTCAGAATATCTCTTGTTAATAGGATTTATGAGAAGATGAGCATGAGAGGAAGGATTTATTTTTTATCTATTTCTTTTTTAAAATGCAGAACTTAAACCAGAACTGATGCGTATCTAGATTCCTTTCATATCAGGACCACCAGAGCTCCAGGCAAAAAGCTAATTGTATCAGAAAGCCGTACTTAATTTGACAAAGACAAATTATTTTCTAAACATGTATGGAAGGATTAAACAGTGAATTTAAGTGTACTTATATTGCTGTTGCAATGTATCCTTTTATTGCTGTCAACACTGACACAGATGTTAATGTGTCCTTTATCTTTAATTGAAACTAGTAATGTATTTAAAGTTGAGGATGCGATGAAGCAGTTTGAGGGGAAAACCTCATATTTTGTCTCCTCCTCATTGCTGTTCTGCTTGTATTATCTCCAGCCCAAACCCTCCCTAGCTGGCTGCTGAGTTAAAATGTAAATGGCCATCCCATTAGACAGTTACACCTTGGGGTGGAGCACACACCCTCGCTGATTTACATCCACTATGCCCTGAAATAAGGTTTTAAATCCAGGCAATCAAGGTTGCAGTTCCTTGTGCTGTGAACATTTTTTCTCTCTATTGCAGGAGCTTCCACGTAGTACAAGTTCCTAGAAACCTTTATATTTTATAGTGTATTGTGACTTGATTACTTTGCTTGGGGTTGCCGTTTTGGTTAGTGGTAAGTGTAAATACTGTAATCTCTCAAGCTTTTTGAGTTATAGAGTGGCAAGTACATTGAGATTGCTACTTCTGTTGGGGTCATTTGAGCAGGGTTTTGGGAAGCACTACATCACGGGTGGAGTAGTGGCACAGCCTGGGAGGGGGGAAGCCTCTCTTGCAGTGCCTTGTGCTGGTACCGGATTTTAGCTTACTGCTGTTAAGTAGCCCCTCCAGACGTGAACTGAGACTTCCACTGTACTACATGCTGTCCCCATTTAGATCAAAAACTTCTAAACTTCAGTTTGCAGTTAAAATACAAAGCAAAAGACTCCTAGTAGACAGAGAGTGAGGAGCCACACATGCAGTGTGGTGGTGGTTTTTGGTTTTTTGTTTTTTTTTTTTCTTGCTGGTGCTGTGAAGTTACAGCTCCACATGTCACTATCTGTAAAATTCTTCTGCAGTACTCTGTGAATTAATTTCCTTTCTTTAAAACCTTGTTGTTGTATCTGGCCACACCTTTGTGGCTGATGCTAGAAATAGAAATAAGCTGGTGATAACTTCTTACTAAAGCCAACTTTTTTTGCACTGGGATGGGACCAGATTGCTTTGTTGTATGTAAAACATGCAGTGCATTGTCTGCATCTCTGTTCCCCAGATGAGCAGGGAGAGGATGTTTGGAGGAAACAAGCTTCCTCCAGGCAGACTCAAGTGGCTTCGCTTTTGACACAAGAGGCAGTATGCAGGTAAGCATGTGCAGGCTCCTTCCACTGAAGGAGTGTGGTTGCTCAGGTTGTTTCCAAGCTTGGTTTCCTGGATGTGGGAGCAGAAGGCAAAGGTGCGGAGTATCTGAACAGAAATAGGACAAAAGGACTTGTTGAGGGCCAGGCTTATTTTCTGGTTGGTCTAAATACCATCTAGACCTCTTGTGACCTGTCAGGTTGGTGCAAAACTTCCCTTGGGAGCCATGCGAAGGCAGCCAGCTGGTAGGAAATGGCGCTTAGTTCATCCAACTGTGGTGTGTGGTGTTTATCTCTGTTGTCATTGCTGTTTCCTAGTTTGGCATAAAGTTAGGATTCATTTGACTTGGCCACCCCCATTACACCCTGTTCAGTCCCATGGGCAACCTGTCAAGAGGGGGAAGCAACAGTATTTTTTTTGTTGTTTTTTGACCTAATTTTTAAAATATGCTTGTACTTGGTGGGAACAAAGATGGAGAAGACAAAAATGACAATGTCATTCCAAAGTCTATTCCCATGTTTGTTTGCACTAGCTTTTCCACATGGATAGCTCCAAACTGTGTTGTTTGCAATTCTTTATTTACTTTTTAGCCTTTTTATACACCTGCAACTACCAGTCTCTGGCTCTAAGGATTTTGTCATTTTTATTTCCATTGTTATGGCTTGACTTCTTTTACTTCCTTCTGCTATTGCAGTGGGGTTTTTTTGAAGAATAGACTAGTTCCATAGAGCTTGGCATCAAAAAGGAGCACACACTAAACTGAAACAATGATATTCTTGTGTCTGCATTTTTCATGCTGATTTGCCAGTGCTTCCTTCTTGTACTGTGAAAACTGATTGTGAAATGATAAATAGCCAAACCTTGTTATGCCTTCTTAATAGTCTAATCCCATTGTCATGTGAGATCGTCTAATCTTGATCCAAATTTTGTCTGTTGATCTAATTAGGTTTTTCATTTGTTCTTGGCAAATTTCTGACTCTTGGAGTTGCTGGGCTGGCTCTTGAGACTGATGAGGTGGAATGATCCATACGGTTCCTAGTGGCTTTAAACAGAAACATCTGTCAGAAATAAGCAATTTGTTGGCTGAGTTTAGCAGTAAGTAAACTTGCATTTGACAGCACTGCTCTTGCTTCTGAGTGACTTAAGTCGGTGAGAAAAGCTATTTAGGATTGCAGAGCCAGCAGAGATCATCCGTCTCTACCAGAATCTGCGGGAGGCACCATGCTCTTTGGTAAACTTCACAAGAAAATTAAAAGTTCAGACAGATAATACTGACACATTTTAATTCTTTGTTCACGTTTCCTTCCTTTCCTTTGTTGGAGAGAAGGCTTCAGCAGTCATATCTTCATTTTCTTCTTGCTGGCTAAAGACTAAATTTGATTTGTTTTGTTTGTTTTAAAGTCATCAGAGGCTTTTGCTGAAGTGTAAAGCTGTGAGTTTAAATACTGTCCTGAAGAGAGATGATCTCCTGTAAACTAGAGTCTAACTTAAACTGATCTGGAAGGAGGGTACACATCTGTAGACTGTGTGTGAAAACTCTATGTGTACACACACACATACATAAGTAAAACCAGCTGCCTTTTTCCTTTTGTCACCTTACATTGCATTGCGCCAGCCATCCTTAAACAGTATGGTTTCAAAGGAAAAGTTGCTTCCTTGGCACCAATTCTGCCACCATTTAAACCAGTGGCAAAATTTGACTGATTTAAAAGACTGGCAGTGAGAAAGGGGAGTTTGTCAGTATGTTTCTTTCCTTAAGCCACAGCTCCCAAGGGAACAGGCCTACAAGGGAACAAGAAGTCACCAGGCAAGGGTCTTTACCTTGTGGTTTTTTAAAAATTAAATTGTGGTCACAGGCCTGCTCATGAACCTGCAAGGAAATTCAAACACCACAATTTCACTGTGATCCTGTTTGCTGCAGATACATTACAAAACATTACAGTCATCTGCTGGGGCAGCAGCTTTTGTGGCCCTGCAGTGGCTCCATCGTTGCTTGTGAAGTGATGTGGAAGCACCCGCTGTGTGATGACAATGCAAGGACTGTAGGAAAACCAAAATGCTGCTGTACTTAGGCTGAGACATGAACCAATGTAAAGCCTGCTGAGAGCAGAGAAAGGAGCTGCCTGCACACACATGGCCTTCACAGAGCAGGCAGCTCTTGAGGAGTTACTTGCAGGAGGGTATTTGGCAAGGTGGCTGATACGAGATTGACAAGATTGCTCTTAAAATTGATAATTGAGATTTGTGTATCTGAGTAGTCTGCTGTGTGTTGGAGTAGTCGTGCTGTATCTCCTACTAAATAAAGACAACCTAAATTAAAATTGGATAGGACCTGTGGTATGTAAAGTGTAGTCTCTCCATGAAATGCTTGGGGTTCAGGAACCTGACAGCCGCTGCCTTCGTCCTGTTGGTGTGGGGCTGCCTGCCACGGTGCACAGACACATGATGCGTCTTCATGTGCGTGGCAGGTCAGGCCTCCAAGTCGTACCTGCCATGAGTCAGGAAGTGCTTGAGATTGTTGCTCCAGCATGGACAAAACTGTGCAGAGTAAGGTGATTGTGGGGTCTTTCCGTTGAACCAGGCATGGGAGCCCAAGCTGGGTGACCCGTTGCTGGAGGCAGTCCTGGGTGCTGCTGGTTTCCTGGGGCAGACCTATGCCTGTAGGACCACTAACGAGGAATTTTTTCACATTTATGTTTCAGCTGGCAGCTGGTTATCAGCTGATTCATATTGTTTGAACTGCCTTGGACACAAGTCCTCAGAGTCCGGCACTGATCCTGTATTTGAAAAAACAAAACTAAAACCAAACACAAAAATCCTTGGCTTGTTTTATCACAAAATTAAGTGTTTTCTGGCTGTGAGTGATGTTGATTGAAGTGATGTGTATAGCACATGCAGTTTATTCTAGTCTTCAGTATCTACTCCAGATTTGTGGGTGATAGGTTGCTGTACTTCTTAGAAAATACTTCCTGCAGAGGATGTGAATTTTGGAGATAACAGCAATGTGTGAAGCAAAACTATGCAGTTAGTTATCTTAGCTTTACTTTGCATGTAAATTTAGGTGTAGCTTAAGTATGATCTGTAAACACTTCTGCTCTAATTCATAAAGCTGGAAAGTGATCCTTGGACAATGGGAAACACATTTTGGTTTTTTTCTGTTCCATCTCATGCAATACTTGAATTAGTCTCTGCTGAAATAAAATTCTTTTGAGCTGAGGTGGCTTGAATTACAAGAACATGCGTTTTGAGTGAAAATGATCAAATGTTTTAACGGAAATAATAGAATTTGTCCAAATGCCTTTAGTGAGAATAAGACTTTCAGCAAGTTTTACATGTTGCGAAGTAATGCAAATGTCCACCTTCCAGTTCTGTATCCAGACACACAAAGAACACAGGTTTGACTCAAATGATCTCGAGTTAATAAGAAGCTCAGTTATTGTTTGCACTGTGTATTTCAGTCCAGGCAGTGATTTTTACATCATTCTACACTAATTAGGCATGTTATCTCTAATCTTTTGTGGCTGTTATGAAAAGGGGGAGGAGAATTGATGGATAATACTTACAGGTTCAATATTAGATTCTTTTTAAAAGTCCTGCTATCACTCATGGGAGACTGCACATGCACAAAAAGCAGATGTTATTTTAATGTGTAAATCAATAAAGCTGCCTTGTTTTTCCTGGTTTTACTCCAGTATTGATGGGATTTGTAAAAGTGTTTTTGAAAACAGCATCCTATCTATCTTTGGTTTTCAGTAGGAAGGATAGATCAATTTCTTTGGGAGAATTCTGAAAGAGTATAAAACAAACAGATATGATCAGAGATTTTGAAAACCGACATTAATCTAAGTATTGATGGTTTCCAACTGGGGCCTTGTATGCTTCTGGAATATGGGCCGGAGCCAGCTGTGAGCTGTGCTCTGGTTAAACACAGTTGGCCCCAACTGAAACTCCTGTGAAATACAGAGTTCAGGATGTCAACCCAGTCATTCCTTCTGATTTGAAACTTCCCCTGCCTTTGACTTTTTAGTCAAAGTTTATTTTATTTGGGGGAGAAGGGAGGAAATAATAGTCATATTAAATAGCCAGGGTATTGGGAATAGGAAAAAACCCCTCAACCCTTTTAATTGATTTTTCTCATGGTTATGCATGATGGCAGCTTTTGCTGTGGAACAACATGCCACCCTCAGAAATAAAAGGAAAAAGAGCATCTGTATGGAGGAGCCCTCAGGATGAGTGTGTGTGGGGAGTAGCAGTTCTCAGTAAAAGGAACTATAATGATTATATTTCTGAAATGATTGAGACTAATAAATGTTGATATGTAAAAAGAAATGATCCTTTTTTATTGGTCCATTGAGGGGGGCTGTAATTTTTTTTATGTTCAAGCTCTGATCAGAAATTGAAGTGACATATGGAATCGGAATTGAAATACAGCTCTGTGGAATACTTTGTCAGTGGGAAAAAATTGCATATGATAAAGCTGCTGAATTTTTGGCATCAATTACAACACCATCTTGTGAGCACTGGTGAGAGACATTTATGCCCAGGTTTCAGCTCTGAATGAATGGAGAATTTCAGATAACTGCATTTCCCTTTTCTGTTCCAAGTATGTGTGGGTATTCTGCAGGGTTTTTATTAAATTGAATTGTAATCAGATACAGTCATTACTTAGCTGCTTGGAAAGATAATTCCTAAAAATGAGAAATTAGGGTGAAATTCATCCTTCTGGAAATGTAGAGCTCTTAAGCCTACCAGATTTTTCAGGATGTTTCACATCTCTGTTCCACTGCACATTTGAGAAGTACAAATATCCTCCAGCCTAAACAGAAATGCCCAGAGCTGGGACCCAGGAGACACTGAGTTCTGGGCTCTCCTAGCTGCAGCCTGTGTTATGGTGTGTTATGACTGACTGGTGTATCATGAGCAACTGCAGTCATTTACCTGGACTTGTGCAAATCTTTGGACACTTTCCTGCATGACATCCTTGTCTCTAAATTGGAGAGACGTGGGTTTGATGGATGGACCACTCGGTGGATAAGGAACTGGTTGATGGTCACACTCAGAGAGTTGCGGTCAATGGATGTCCGAGTGGAGGGCAGTGATGAGTGGTGTCCTCAGGGGCTGGGACTGGTGCCATTTAACATCTAGACAGTGGGATTGAGGCACCTTCAGCAAGTTCCCTGATGACACCGAGCTGTGTGGTGCAGTCACACGCTGGAGGGAAGGGATGTGCCGTCCGGAGGGACCTGGACAGGCCGCAGAGGTGGGACCATGTGAACCTCATGGAGTTCAACAAGGCCAAGTGCAAGGTCCTGCCCATGGGTCGGGGCAATCCCCAGCACAGGTACAGGCTGGGTGAGGAGTGGATGGAGAGCAGCTCTGAGAGGACTTGGGGGTGTTAGTGGGTGGAAAACTGACTGTGATCCAGCAATGTGTGCTGGCAGCCCAGAAAACCACCCGTATGCTGGGCTGCACCCAGAGCAGGGTGGGCAGCAGGGCGAGGGGGGGATTGTCCCCCTCTGCTCAGCTCTGGTGAGACCCCCCTGCAGTGCTGGGTCCAGCTCTGGGGGCACCAACATCAGAAGGACACGGACCTGCTCAAGCAGGGCCAGAGGAGGCTGTGAAGATGCTTGGGGGGCTGGAGCACCCCCTGTGAGGACAGGCTGAGAGAGTTGGGGGGTTCAGCTGGAGAAGAGAAGGCTCCGGGGAGACCTTAGAGCGGCCTCCCAGGGCTGAAAGGGGCTGCGGGAAAGGGGGGAGGGACTCTGTATCAGGGGGTATAGGGATAGGATGAGGGGTAATGGTTTAAACTGAAAGAGGGGAGATTTAATGAGATATAAGGAAGAATTCTTCCCTGTGAGGGTGGTGAGGCCCTGGCACAAGACCCATCTTGCATCCTGACTGCTGTAGCAGTCTGAGAAAAACAGCTGCTGCTATGTTAATGTGTCAAAGGTGGTGTTGCTATCACTTGCCATCTTGATGTGACTGCAGGCATGTGAGCGTAAGGAGGAAGGATATTCTTGTAGTCACAGAGCAACAAGCCTTTCTGTAAGCCTCACTGTGCCTCTCTGCTTCATTTCTGACCTCAGGCCATTTGTCCAACTTCTGTACCTTTTTTTCCCCAGGTTGCGTGCCCACCTTTGTGATGCACACTGAGGTCTACAGATGAAGACACTGCTCTTCCTTTACCTATTGGTGACAAACAAGTGGGAGATTCCCTGGGTGGTCATAGTCCATGAGAGACTGCATTCAGGCTGAACACCTTCTGGTTGGCTTAAGGAAGTTTAATCACCGTGGAGTGCTCTCAGATCTTTGTTGTGCTTCAGCTGCAGTCCTGTTAAAAGTCTGATCGTGTTGCCTTGTGGAATACTTACTGCCTGGATTAAAGCTGTCTAGACGTTTCACCTGTCTGGTTATTGATTTATTCAGAGTACAGTTGCTATTCAACTGCTGACTGTAAAAAGGTCGTTCTTGCACACCTTGATATTCAGACACAGGACAGAGGATTGTAAATAAAAAGAACGAACAGACTGACATGTTACTGAGGAAAGTACAAGTAGTGTAAGTTAGGAATGTTAGGTGAAAGGGAAGTAGTAGTTATCTGTATATCAGCATTTTTTTTATCCATTTGTTTCGACCCCAAAGAGAATCTTGCTGTCTTCTTCACTGTGCAATTTCTAGGCATCTCATCCTTCTGTGCCACCTGAGGTTCCTTTGAAGTAAATTCAGTCAGTGTCACATCAAGCAAAATCCGTTTTTTCCCCTCTAGTGGCTGAGAGCTTCCTGCCCTTGTTTGTTCCTGCATCCGTGGCACAGATTACCATCAGGTCAAAAAAAGTTTGATCTCTCACTGACCTGGGTCAAAAAAATTCAGACCTCTTTATTTGCAGGTGTTTCCTTAAACTAACATATTTTCTCCCACAGAATCTGTAACACCTTAGGTGCACCTGAAGGTTTTTGATAAGCAAGCAAGAACACTTTTTACACAAGAAAATGTTCTGCTGGGACTGGTCAGATAAGTGTCAATTGTAAACATCTGAGCTGGCTGACTATTAAAAAGTGAAGGCCTGAGACTGCAAATGTGAGTTCTGTATCGTTAGTTTTATGTAGGTTGTGCCTTGGGACCCTACCTGTGAATTAGGACCCCACTCTATGTCACCTGTGCAACCTCAGGGTAGGCAGATGGTCCAGCCCAAAGTATTTAGCAGAAAGAATACAATGAACGGACACAGAGATGGAGTAGCAGAGGGAAATGATGGAGCCGAACTGGTCAATGTGGTAGTGTTTGCTCTCAGCACATCAGCAGTCGCTTTGTCCTGAGTGGGCTCCCCAGGTCTCTTATTGTGCCTGGTAGAGAAGTTAATGCCAGTGAGAAGCAGGAGAACCCCAGAAATCAAGCAGAGCCCTACTGTTGCCCTTTCTGTCCCATTTCTTGATGTTAAAAGCCCTTTCTCCTCCAAGGTCACTTCAGTACAGAGACTGGTGGTGTTTTATGAGAAGCTGTCTTTCAAGGGGACGGATACTTTACAGAGCTCCTTTTTTATTTTTTCTTCATACTCTGTAAAGCTCTCGCCAGTGTCTCTCTTCTAAGTTTAAAGTGCCATGTGCTCTGTGCTATTCCAAGCTTTTCTTTTGGCAAGGAGAGAAAGGCAGGCCTGTTATGCTGTAATAATAGTTGCCCTCATTCACTAAGGATGCCATGTGTTGTGTTTTTGAGCCAAACATATTTCTGATTGTGTGATACCTAAATCTACTACCCAATATTTTCCATGCTTTAAGTTTTAATAAAAGCTATTCCAAGTTGCATGTATTCCAAACGGAGTGTGTAATCTCTTTATTATGCCTGGCCTGGCTTGCTGGGCACATGAATAAACCTGGCTGTGTGTCATGATGACTGTTTGTATCGCCTGACAATAATTGGAACAGAGTTAAATAAAATCAGTGTTTTGTCTTTCCTTAGATTGGACTCATCAGCAGATGGGGAATGCTGCCATTCTTTCTTTATTTTTGGCAAGGACCTATGTGGCTGACAGACCCCTGCTATGATAGAAAGAGATGGTTCAGTGAGGTTCAGGGAAGAACTAATAATACGTCATTTACTTCTGTCACACTTGGAATATGGTTTGATTTGATCATTTA
The DNA here is from genome assembly GCF_965140245.1 of Athene noctua. Lineage (NCBI taxonomy): Eukaryota > Metazoa > Chordata > Aves > Strigiformes > Strigidae > Athene > Athene noctua. Next base: position 10,180,863 of record NC_134055.1, read on the forward strand.
AAATGTATTTTTTTTAATCTTAAAGGAACCTGCTTTATTACCTACCTCCTGGTTTGACATCTGTGTAGCAAAATGCGAGTGTTTGGAATATGAAAACTAAAATCAAAGTGTAGCATTCCCTTTGAAGCTTAGTTTCTAGCTCTTCCTCCCCACCCCTTTTAATAATCGGCCTGCTCTAATTTTATTTCTCTGAAATTTTCAGTGTAATTGAAAGAGTGTTGAAGGAACAAAGCAAATATTTACATTGCACAAATGCCACTTGATGTGATTAGTTAAAAGCAATCTATTTAAAATTTAATACGTGTATTAAGCATATGCGTACACGTGCATGCACACACAGAGAAGCCAGCAGAATAAATTTGAGTTTAGATAACCTAGAAGCTTCCAGGCTCTGGTGCACAGTACCTGGAAAAAGATTTTGGACAGTTTGGTCTTTAGGTTTTAAAGGAGCAAACCCACCTCTAACTCACTTCAGGATAGTAAACTAAAAGGGACTTAGAGACTTCTAGTGCTGCCTTCAGACCTGATGTGTGTGGTCCTATAAGGAACCTTCTCTTAAACCTTGGGCTACTTTATCCAGCATTAGGGTTCAAATGTTCACCAATACATAGACCTGTATAGTTTTTTCAGAGTTAGATGAGCAAGAAACTGGCCTTGACTCTGTGCTGCCTGTCCCTGCCTACTGCATGGGGGCTGCTGGGACAGCCCTCCTCCTCAAAGCAGGGGTGGAGTTCTGACTGGATTGTGTCTGAAGCACAGTACCTTGGTGAAGTGCAAATTAAACCAATATTCCTTGCTCAGGGCTATGTCTAGAGTCACCATATAGTCGTTCTTTTTCCAGTGCTAAAGGTATTAACTTGTTCTATATTCTATATGTATCACATGTTCATGGACAGGTCCAGATTTTGGGTACTGAAACTGCTGCACAACTTGAGCAAATGGATAGCAGTCACTTATTTCCTTTCCTCCTGTGCCTGAAGCTTAAGGAAATGTCACTTTTATCCATTCTACTTTATGTCTGAGACACAGGTGAATAAGTAGAGGAGATGTGATGGAACATACAAGCTAATGTAGCCAAGTGACCTGAAAAATAGATCCTGGACACAGCAAAGAGACTGTTATCTAGAGACCAGCTGATGCTGATAGGCTGTCTGAAGAGAGGGATGATGATTTTCAAGGAAGGTGAATTGTTCTCCTTTATATGCCTTTTAAATGAATTTGTTTAGTGTTTTATGGCAAATGTAGAGAAGGTAAGCAAGCCATTCAATTTTTCATCCTTTTTTTCTTTCCTTGGTAACTTTTACGGAGGATACTGAGAAATATACCGTAATTAAACATTCCCAGAGGAGATGAAATCACACGAAGTCAAGCAAACTGAACAAAACCTCTCCAGACCTGCTAAATCTCATGTTTTGTGCAAGACACTTTCTCATACCTTTGATGGATAAAGCACCATAGCTTCTCTGGTTCAGTTCCAGGCTTCTCGGGCAGCTTTTCCTGGTCTCTGTGGCCCAAGAGATGGTCAAACTGCAGCATCAGAGAAGAACACATTGGTGGTGCAGCCCTGACCACACCTCACCACTGTGCTCCAGGGAGGCTGAAATAACACACCAGTAATTGCACCTTGCTGTGTTCTTACATAACCCATAAAAGACCTTGAACTGAAAGGAAGGGAGAGCAGGGCAGGCGGCTAGTTAGATAAGCTTTGACAGGTGATTAGCAGCTGAGATATTGGATGCTTTTCTCTGAAATCTCATGATTTTATTTTTCTTATTTCAGAGTACATGCAGCAGGGGTGCCCCACCATTTGTTGTAGCCCCAGCTATGGTGGTTTGGGGAAAAATTTTACTTGAGCACTACTTCATAAGTTTGATTTGTATAGCCTTTGAGAAACAATTAGGTAGTGTGAAAATAGAGCTGGGTTTCTCCCAAGAGTTTTCCCCAGGAGGACCCTGAAATGTCAGTGAGAGAATCTGACCCTGAAGGTAACTCATTGGTTTGTAGGTTCTTTTGTGGGTGGTGGGTGGAGAGAGATTCCTGTGCACTGTGACTGTCATGACAGACCTAATGCTGGAAATGCTCCTATGATGCACATCTGGAGGCGAAGGCACCATCTTTCAGGTGCATTCATAGGGCTTATTTGCACGAGAAAAGTTACACAGGCATTTAAATGTTAACAGCATTGAATTCTAGCCATCTTTCTTTCTTTCGTAGTGCTTTTAGTCAGCATTTCCTGGAAACCTGCATCCCTCTGCCCCGTACATGCCATAGACAAGCATCCTGTTGCAATTGTGATCCACCAGGGAAATAGACATTTTTCATACGTTTTCACCAAAATTCTTAACACTTTCGTAACAGTATAATATGGCTTCTGTGGAAGTGATGTAAGGGTCAAGATTCATTGAACCTGATCTGTCAGTTAGAGGAGGGAATAACAGTCCATGTTATAAAGCCTGATTTCATGTTACCAAGAGAGTTACTGTAAATGGCTGCATTAAAAGAGTGTCTTAAAAAAATCGTAGAGCACAGAGAAGGAGCCATGTAGTGTTTTTGTGACGGATGCCTCTTTTTCCTATGATCCTCTTTTAATGTGGCTTTGAAAATTGCCCAGCAGTACAGTATTATTTAGCTTTTCTTTAAATGTTAAAAAGCATTTCCTTTTTTTCAACCTAAAGGAGACCTTTATAGGGAATTAATGCACAAAATCACAAGTAAAGGACCATTAAGCAAGTATAATGCCGGGGGGAAAAAGTATGCTTTGAACATTGTTTCCATTATTCAGAATACATGAAGTTTCAGCCCAAATAGAAATAAAAGACTATTGAGGAAACTTTGCAAATACCTGAAATTCTAACTTTTACTTTGCTCTTGTTAACTATGTCATGGTTAAGGAAGAAAGGAAAATTGTTAAGAAGCTTTGCTATTACAAGTGATATAACCATGACCCTGTCTTAACTACAGGCATGTGCAAAAGTTCATCAGTAGTCAGTAAATTCACTCAACTTTTGAAATGTTTTTCTTTGATATATCAAACTAAAAGGAATAACGTACTCTTGAAAGCACAAGAAAACTTTGTATATTTGCCCAATGTTAATGACATACGAGGTTGTATTTCTGCCTCAAGATCAGATGATGTAATTGTGTCTCATGGAAAATAGTTTCTTACCACTGCTGGATTGTTAGATTTTGCAAATCCCATGCTGCTTTCCATTGATTTTGAAGCTAAGGTAATTATAGAGAAGCAAAAGTGTAGTCTTATGGCTCATAGAGCTGATCATTCAATAATAGTTTCCTATGGGTTTTATTGTATCAGTTTTCAGATAGTTTTCTGGACAACTTTTGAACATTTTCCATCTCTGCTGGTGTTGGTGGGGTAGCTGCCCTTTGTTCTAAACAAATATTCTTACCCAGGGCACTAGGCAGCAGCCTCATTTCATAAAATTTGCTGGAGATAATTATGTTTTACTTTATTCAGTGGGACTGTTGCAGTGCTCAACAATCAGATAAGGGCCTTTCGAGAAGGGCATTGTTTGAACCTCAGGCACTTGTTCTTATTCATGAACACGTATGTGTGAGGCTGGTTTTATGAGAATTCAGCCTTAAATCTTTGCAGACTGACTGTCCATAAACTACAGCAAAACACCCTTTTCTCTGGGCACAGCATTCCAGTACATTTTGCCACTAGTTTTATAGAGAGGGAACACTAATATTTGTTCTTTCCCTCCCCTTTTCAGAGAGCAGATATTTGTGCTTTCTTGCAAGACTTGTTTTTTGGTAGCTATTTTTTTTTCTTCTGATAGTTAAAAAAAAAAAGAAAAAGTGGGGAGGGGAATTATTATTGATTTCAATTCTTGCCACTGTTTTGTATTGACAGAGCAGAAAATACAATAAAAGAGGTGGAGGTGGTAAATCAGAGATGGCTTTTGTAGTTGCCTCCTTGTATCATAAGGATTCTTGGCCTGACCTAATGTATTCTTAATCTTTCTTTACAATATGAGAATGTTGCTCACTTAAATGGATTTCAGCTGAAGTAGAATTCTCTAATTAGACAGTAACATTGGAGAAATTGTCCATTATCTCCAGTTATTGAATTTTCAGGCAGCCTGTATTAGCAGTCATGCTTCTACCAGTTGGCCTTTAAACATGGAAATAATGCATCCAGAGATTATTGTTCAGAACTATTTTCAACAGTCTAATAGCTTTTTAATTTTTTAAAATAGCTTATATTCATCAGCTGGAGCACAGGGTAATCAGATTGACTCAACTCAGTTATTTTTTTGTTCCTCATAGCTAATGACAGGTTGTATTCAGCTATTAAACCAATGGGGAAGCTGTGATTTTTTAAAAAAAAATATTTTTTTTCTTATACTCTTATATGCAGTAGCCCATGCAGTCAGTGAGTTAAGGTTCTGGGATTCTCTGACAAGAAAAGGGCCTTATAGGCTTTAATTAAATATGCAGAATTGCTTTGGTAGTTTGTTAGTTGTTTGAGTGATTCTTGATTACTTTGCTTTATTGTATTCTTGTTGACTTATCTGTATAGGGAAGATACGGAGCAAGGTATGAAATCTTGGTGTTTTATCTGTACTGTTCTTGGGTCTGTGCAGATGTTCTGGGGACAAGATACAAGAGAACTGATGTCTTCAAAGGAGTCACTTATAGGCACAGACTCCAGTTGTGATCAGGACAAAGGGGTAAGTGTGGGCTCTACAGTTGGTTATCTAGAAACTCTCTTATTGCAAGACTAGGAGGATGTGCTTCACAGGAGGGTGAGTGGAGGAAGCCTGTAAACTCCCCAGATACCTTTTCCCTGGTAAAACATCTCATGACTCACTCTGACCTACCTCCCGCATGTAGACAAGCCCCGTATGTTAGCATCTCTCCAATGCAGATCAAATTCTCCAGAGTATTAACGTTTACACATGTTTCTGCCCTTGGTTAGAAGGGAAACATTTTAAATAAAGTAGTGCCTGGGTGTACTTGGGAAAAAGATGCTTGCAGAGAGGTTTGGGACCCACGGAGGATATGGGGGTTTGGAGCTCTGTGTACAAGGCCCAGAGACTATGCACAGACATGCTCAGTGGAAGGACAGGTGCTTCTCCTCAAAGCCAAATGCCTCCTTTTGGTTCAGTGCCTATTGCTTTCTGCAACCCTAATGCATGCCAACAGCTAGAAGGAGACTTACTTGCCTGTGTCACTTCAGTGTATCTTAGTTGCCCATTGGACATAGCTCCATTATCACAGTTGCCTATTATCACAGCGTAATACCTTGCTGCATATTTGCCTGAAACAGATGTTTGGGTCATTCTGTAAGGTATGTGATGTGATAATGTTAATGTGATATTGGTTACAGCTACAACAGGTATTATTGCTTCAACAGCTCCAGGCTATATTTCCTCTGCCAAATCTGGATTTTATGGGGAAAGCTCTGAACCGGAGGCTCAGGCTGAACTCAGGGCATCATGAAATGTTTGTAAAGGAGGCCTACAAGAAGAGTTTTCACCTGTAGCTTCTGTACCTGTAGTTTCTTCAAACAAACAGGGATGGCAGGCCAAGCCACGTAGCTGTTCACATTTGCAGCATCAGACAGCACACTGTAAAAAGTTTCCCATAGGATCTCACAAACCTAGGCAGATGAGTTGATTATAAGCATTGATATTTTTTTTTTAAATTACTGTATAGGAGATAGTTTTCAGCTGGGCCACAGAACTAGAAAAAACATTTAAACTACTCCAGCTATGAGATTAGGTGCTGCAATGTATCCTCTGTGTATTCCACTTTTGAATGGTCTTCTGACTCTCAGCACTTCTGGAGTCCTGTTGGAGTATTGTCCAAACACTGATAAATTAATGCTAAATGACTGATAAGTCAGAGATGTACAAGTCTGGAGGATGGAAATGCAGTGATTTTATATGTAGAATCTGTATGGTAGGTATGTAATATCTGTATGGTGACAGCACAGAGTGGAAGATAGTAGCAAATGCACTGTTCAATAAATATTGACTCCTTTGCAAGCCCTAATGTATGAAATTAGAAGAGTTAACACAAACAGAGATGGCCATGCTGAAGGATAGCCAAGGTGCACATTAGTATTCCTTTGCTGTTTTACTAGGCCTGGGATAAATCCTTTCCCTGTGATTCTCCATGGTTAAATAAATTGCAGTCAGTCAGTTCTAGAGTTGTAAACTTTTTTCTCCTGAGTTTTGGTTTTGTGTCATCCTTTCTGGGTCAGCTTTTACAGTAAAGCTTAGCAAAAATGTCAGCAGACTAGGGATAAAATAATTTGCCTCCACCCAAGTGTTCAGTACTAGTTCAGGGTGACCTGTGTATTGCAGTGGTGTTGGAAAGGCCAATGTGGATCCCTGGAGCAGTGTTAGTGCAATGACTGGTGCTAATCAGCCCAGGTGAGACACAACATTGGTTCTCTCCTACTGCTTCTCTGGCTCAGAACCTGGCTTGATTTGTGCTGGCTCTGGGATCTCTCCAAAGCTCTGTGTTGTGCAATGATAGGCATGTTCCAGGGCTGAACTCACTGCATTGCTATGCATGTGGGAAATTGTTGATCATAAGTATCTTCCAGATATTGACATGATAGGAGACAGATGTATTCCAATCAGTAATTGGTTTCCCATGGAAAAATACTCTATTTCATTGATGTGCAGTAGATAAAAGTTAATAATGTAAGTGCATCCTTTTCTGAAAGAGAAGTGTTTGACTAGCTGTACTTTATGTTTTTCATACAGAAATTCTGGTTGTCTGAAATAAGTTTGCATGTGAATAAAGGTCGCTTCAGTCCACCTTTTTGTGTCTGGTTATGATTTGCTCTTAGAGACTCTATAATCATGTGCTGGGAATGTTCTCATCCATGGGAATACATGCTATGGTCTGTGCCAGTTCAAGCTTACATACTGTCAAAGGTTTGGGGGAGGATAGTCATGAAATAAAAGAATAACAAAGAAGCTCTGTTTTTCCAGTTTCTGAAATAAGGATGATAAAACTCCTACCTCCTTTGGTTTTAATTTTGTTTTTGAAATAGAAGAAACTTGCAGCTGTCATGTAACAGATGAGTTTTGGCAGTGGTCTTCAAGATGCTGCTGAGAGCTGTGATGTTTGCATGCCTGGTTTGCAGTCCAGAGAAATGGGCACATGCTTTTGTGTTTGGATGCACAGTGACCAACAGACTTCTTACAAAGGGTTAGTTCCTAGTCTAGTAAGTGCTCAACTGTTTCAGAAACAATGAGTCAGCAGCAACTGAAGGTTTGACTTTCATCTGCACAGAGTTCGTTACCTTCTGAAAAAGACCTAGAGCAGTGCACCCCTTTTTCTATTCCAGATGTCAGATACCAATAACTCCTTGGAAAGCTTAAGTCCTATTTTCCAGATGTTTAAATTTTAAGTTTCTGGTTCCAAATGACATGAAAATATGAAGCACTGAAACTTCCTGCAGAATGGGAATGCTGAAAGTTACTTCTGCAAATACATAGGTTCTTTTAATAACTGTATCCAGGCTTTCACCAGATTTCTGGAGTGCTTAAAACCCAGAAGGCTGGGAGTCCTGGAGTCAGGCTTGCCTACTGCTAAAAGGCTTCTAAGGAGCTGAGACTTTAGAAGCAGTGGGGTTACTGTAAATTCAAGGCAATTTGCCTGGTGATTTACCAAGTTGACAGGGAGCTTTGCAAACTTGGCTTGTGAATTTGCTAGTCTGTGAGTTTAGGACTCAGGGTTTCCTTATCCCCAGGTCTCCATCAGCCTGCTGGGATGATTGCAGCAGAGCTATGAGGAAATGAAGTAATTTTCCAGTGGAAACCCGCCTGGTTTTCATCAGAATTTTAACCAAATTAATCAACTAAGATGTTTTGATGAACTTGATTTTTTTTTTTTTTCCCCCTAGTGGAAAATGTTCCTTTGGAAAGTATCTGAATGGCCACAAGGACCTGTGAGTCTTATTACAGCTCCAGTCGTGGTTGCTGGTTGCTTCAATTTATTTGCTTGAGGTGATCTGGATAGTGCAGACACCAAGACTGCCATCTTCAATCACAAAAGGAAAATCTTTTGCACAAATTTATAATGTAGTTTACAAAAAGAACAGTTACTGCAAATTAAAAGAAACATGGTGTAAACTGTTTTACTAGGTCTCGTACATGTGAGTGATTTTTGCTAAGTTCATAAATATAAGGAGATTACGAATGTCTATACAAATTCATGTGTTCAACGAAACTTCCATACAACGAAGGTCTTATGAGTCCTGGTTTGCCATTAATGGACAGGAAAATTACTTAAGAAGTAATGTTTCTTATTCGTGTTGGGCTTCTTATACATATGCCATATATTAATTCTTGCTTCCTGGTACAGAAGCACTAACTGATGTACTACTCCATGTGCAGTTTAAATGATGCCCACCAGTTGTGCTCATCTAAAGGAGAGAAATATTATTGGAAGGGATCTGGGGAAGAGAGAGGGATAGCTATGCTCCAGACAGAAGCAGTGGCTAACTGCTTTGCAAGGGTTTACCACATCTACAGAAGTGTACTGGCACAGGAAGAGTAATCGAGGTCCTTGGATTCTTGCCTAAGCAGACACTTTGGTCAAAGCTGCTGGGAATGGGCTCTGCAGGAATGGAGTCTAAAATGGCTCTGAGTCAGCAGCAGCAGCTGCAGAAAATGTGGCCTGGGGAGAAAATGGAAAGCAAAACATGCAGGTGTGCAGAGTTGAAAGAATTTTGCCCTGCAAAACCCAGTTAACAATTCAGCCAGTGCTGTACAAACCAGACAAGATTCCAGGTCTGTCTAGACTCTAGAGAGACTTAACATACAATAAAACACAATACAATTTTTTATCATAAAAATAGAAATGTGTTGCTGAGCATCCACTGTGCTCAGATGTGTTTGGTCAGAAGGAGTGGTTTTACATCTCTTCAGGGATAGTTTACTCTTTGTTCTGGTGTAGACAGCCAGCCTTGCAGTCTTACATGCAAAAGCTTTGTACCTGTGCAGTAAGAACAGAAATTGCCATAAAGCTCTGGAAACTTTTCACAAATTTTGGCAAATGTTTTAGGAGATTTGATTGCTGTCTCACTCAAAGGAATGGTACTATGTGAAATCAAATGTGCCAGACTAACCCTTCACAAAGTTTGTTTTCAGGTGCTGGTTGAATTTCATGTGCAAGGTGTGTGCAAGGTCCTCGTTGAGTCTATAGGTACCATTTGTTGGTGGTGGGTGCATAAAGAGGATAATGTGTGGACCTGTCATATCTAGTCACTGATGAATGAAGATTTTTTTTGGGTGAGACCTGGTAGACCTCTCTGCTGCAGTGGCTGAGTTACTCAGGTTCAGATTCTGAAGTCAGTGTTGTGATGTGTCACTTCACTTGCTCTTGTGTCGAGGAATCCACATGACTTGGGCTCCAGTGATTGTATTTTCTGCTCTTGATCCAGAAAATCTCTACCTCTATGTTTTGCACATGCAGAAGTGGTTTTGGTCTGCTCCTGAGAATATCCCTGGGTGGTGAATGAGCTTGCAAGTAGGCCTCCAAGGAATATGCTGCAGCTGGGGTGAGTTATTACATCTTTGTTGACTTGTAACCTGAAATCTATATCCCACCGAGTCTTGCTGTGTAGCCATCATCTCTTTACCTTGGGATTATTGATTGTATTAAAATGTTCACTTTGTACTCCACACAGCTAGGGTACCGATTGCTTTTATCCATGTTACCACTTGGAAAGGTTATTTATGTGGGAGCATTTCCAACATCTGTGCCAATATGGAAAGCAGGATGTGTTATCTTTATTGAAAATCTTTATACAAAATAAGTTGCTTACTGAGATAAAATACTTATTCAAGATGATCTCTTGCCCTCTTTATTTATTTCATTTATTTTGGTGTATCATCTTCAAATTAAGGAAACATCAAACCTAAATGGGTTTCATCCTTTGTTACTTATGCAAGGACTTGTGTTCCTAATAGAGACCACCCAATCTAGGTTTGTGGCAGAACATTTTTTAGTCATAGTAAATGTGTTTGCAGCGTTGTGCTGTCACATATGTAGGTGTGAATATAATTTTATGTGTACAAAACACACTTCCATGCTTATTGCTTTAAATTTTCCTTTTGTGTCTTCAAATCATGGAAACACGATCCTTTACCACGCTGATTGTTCCCCTTCCTGGACTGTTAGTAAAACACGGACTTTATTATGTAATTATATCACCAGGATTTTGAGTTTTGAATTGCACTATCAGGCTGAGGAATATCCTGTTGTGTCACTTTGCAGAAAGCTTTCACATACATACTCAAAGTCTTCTTCTTTCACACCAAGCTGTTTCATCAAACAGGACTTACTAGGATTTCCTCTGGCCACTTTCCACAGGGACCAGTTTGGCACATGCTTCCCACCGCCTGCTGTGACAGGCTGCGGGGCCACCGCAGGTTAGGAAATGTTCTCTGTAAATTAAACCATTGTAAAGTTGAGCCCTTACAGTTCTTGGAGAGGTTTCTACAGTGGGATCCTAACTGTTTTCCGCTAATCTGGAGGCCTGACCAAGCAATAGTAAGGCTCCCAGAGCTCTTTTGTGTCCTTGCAGAGCAGCTGGGTGCACATGGGGTGGCACTGAGTCCCCAGCTGTGTGGGTTGACCTCACTCTTTGGCTTCAGCTGCTGGGTCAGCTGCTCTTACTGTGGTGCAGAGATGGGGGAACTGCAACAGTGTGAAATGAAAACTCCTTAATTTCAACCTTCAAAGTTTTAAGTTAGCTTTTGGGTATTTTTTTCCCCAACGTTGCTGAAAGAAGTCTGGGAGGGATAAATAATATGGCTTCTTTTCAACTGATTTCCCACCTTGCCCTCTAAGCATAAGTAAATGTGTGTTTTTTTCAGAGCAGTACAATTTTGAATCAAGTAAGGAAAATACTTCATTTATGCAGTGATCAACTGAATTAATTATCCTTTTAAAAATAGCTGAGTATGGTTTACAGACTCCAATCTGATTTTTGGTTTCAAAAATTGCAAGTTGGGGTGTGTGTTTGTGATTTTTTTGCAAGTATGCCTCCCACACTTAGTTTGCCCAGGCATAACTGCCATCTCTTGTTTTCAATAGCAAGGCAAAATTTGTTTTAAAATCATGTTTTCTATTCTGGGTATAGAACATTAGAACCAAGGAGCCTGCTCAGGCTTGGAACTATTTCTGTTGTTTGCATCCTTACCGTACCCATATTTTCCATTGAAAATTAATTTCTGAAACAACTGGAACGTGAATATCAGATAGTGTTTTCTTTAGATTCATAATGGTGGAAAGGCAGAAGACAGGGGTGTGTACCCAGAGCAGATCAAAGTCTAGAATTTCTGCTTCATTTTCATACTGTGCATAACAAAATCCATAAAGTGAGTCTCGGGAGTCAGGCTCAAGGGCCTCTTGATTAAGAATTAAATTACAGGTATGATTTACTAAATTTGTGCTTGGGGAAAGAAGGATTTTGATGATGATGTGATTGGTAAACTACGCATTTCCTCAGCAACATATTAAAATTAATGGGAATAGCATAACCATACCTGCAAAATACTTCACAGATCTCAGGAAATATGTTGTCTTGTAAACTAAGCCAAATAACCAAAAATTGTGTGTATAACTCCTTTACTGAAGTAAACTCCAAGGGGAGTGTAAAGCCGGCCCTCACTCTTCTCAGACTGAAGTTTTTTCTGCTGTTAAAGAAGATGTAATCAGAGGAGCTCTCCCATCAGCCTCTTTATCTGATTTTTTTTCCACATACTTTTCATACGATTGTTTTTAAGCATTGAAATGTAAAAACATTTGAAAGCATTTTTTCAGTGGTTCTGTATTAAATTGGCTAATTTAAATTTCTTTAAAATGTTGTTCAAAACTGCTTGAAATTATACTTGTTATATCTTCTTTGTTTTGCATGTTTGGTATAGCGGGATCCTTAGCCATGGTTTGGGCTTCAAGATGCTGTTGCATACAAACACATGACAACAAGGTTTGGAAGGAGAAATAATACAGTTACTGCTAACTCACAGAGAAGTGAGTTTGTGGTATGCAAGTTCCTATGAATTTTGCTTCAAGAGATTGTCTATTTTTTCCCCTCTGAGTGAATTGTGTTCAGCCAGCACAGATATGGCAGCATTGCTGCCTCATGTGATGCAAACTAGTGTGTGGGGCATAAAAAAAATCCACATCATACCATGCTACTGTAAATCTACAGTACGTTTGACCAGCCCGCAATGCACAGTCTGTGTGCTTATGTTGTTGTTTGGCTGTCTTAAGGCAAGCAAGTTACACCAGGGTTTTGTGCAAGCCCAAATATTTGGTTGTTTCTCTTCCATGGCTGCAGATATTTAGGAATTCAGTGTATGTGAGTAGGAGGAAGGGGACAGGAATGGTCAGGGTCAAGCTTTCGAGCACTCAGATCACATCAATTACTCTAATCCAGGAGAGGCTTTTTGCTTGCAGCTCCAAGGGCTGGTACAGCTGCCAGGACCTGAGAGAGTGGGTAACAGTTGCTCCCACTCTATCCATCTGTTGTATTTCATTGGGATTAAAAATTGCTCTGTTCTTCTAAAGCCTTTCACTGGCAGTCATTGCAACTTTGGAGCTTTTGCCCAAGAGCAGCAGAGCTCTGAAAGCTGAACATTTTTTTATAGTGGTAAAAGTGCTTGATTTACCTCCACTTTATGCCTGGGCTCCCTCACCTGCAGACCCAAGATTGATTAAGAGAGCTCTCAGTCATATCACAAGTGCAGAGAAACATGAAAGACTGCTTTCTTCTAATATGCAACAAAGCACATAATTAAAATAAACAAAATAGCATTAACCATAAGGTCTTGCTGGTGTCGTTTTCAAAGCCATGAAGGGATTTTGGAATCTCTAAGATCTAATCTGTTTGGATTTCAGTAAGGCATTAGCTACACAGACGTGTGGGAAATTATTAGTTAAACTAGAAATTCATACAAGAAACCAGCTAGAGAACAACCCCATTTTGTGATGTTAAGGGAGATATTGGTCTGGGGGGAGATTGAACTGGAATGCCCCAAAACAATGTGTGACTAACTGTAATTACAACAGGAACGAATTAGAAGTTACCAGCATTACTTACTGATGATGCAATGTTGGAGAGCTTTGTCAAATAGGGCAAAAGAACAGAATATCACACTGGAAGCAGAAGGTGGTCTTACAATCTCAAATAATAGACTATGAAATATATTAGTATAAAATTCCAGTGAGTGATTAGGGGCTAGTAATAAGGATTTCATTTATAAAATGGCTCTTGTAATTTGGAAGTGTCTGAAGCAGAGCACCAGTGCAATTCTACAGTACATCCAGCAAATCATTGACAGCACTACCATGGCATTTGTACTGCTGTTGTATGAGGCATCAGTGAGACTGTCTGGAATACCGTGCTCAAATGTGGTCACCTGTATTCAAGAAAAATGAATTAATACAGGAACAGCTACAGAGAGTACTACCAGGAGGATCAGGGAGCTTGACTTCTAAGATGAAGATAGAAGATTGGGCTTGTTCTGCTGTGCAGAATGAGCACGGGCCAGGGTAGAATCATTGTCTGTAACATGTCAGGAGACAAGGCTGAAGAAGGAGGAAAGGTCTTAAACGTCATACACAACAGTGGTGCGAGATTAAGAGCACATAAATTGACAAGCATAGATATAGACTTCTTTTAGGAAAAGATTTCTAGCATTTAGGGCAGTTTAGAGTAGAAGTTTTGGAACAGTTTGCTGGTAGGAGAGTCAATGGCAGTGTAGGTATGTGCTTTCTGACATTGTGTGTTTTGTTTAGAAAGCTGTCTGTAAGATAGAGTTGTCTGGTTCAACGGCTGAGAGATCTCAGTGACCCAGGAGAATGCTCTTCCTCCTTCTGCATTAATAAATTGAAATGTGCCTGGCCTTCTGGAGACTTTTTGGGAATGAATATGTATATGCATGTACAATTGCAAAGATGATTGGTTGTTTTCCAAGTGTAAATATTTTAATTTCAGGGCTTAAAGTTAGTTGCAAGTGTGTTGCTACAGGTACTTGTAATATTTCATGTTTAAGCCATATCTAAAATGAAATTTCTTCTTAATTCTGCTCCACAGCATTTGATACTGAGTCACAGCAGCTATGGGAAACAGTAACTGAAGAGCACTAATTAAGACTCAGAGTGCTTTTGATAAACTTGTGTTGCAATGAACAAATTAACTGACAAGGGAAAAAGACAATATTGCCCTTGAGGGAATGTGCTGACACAGATAACTCTGAGCAGTTCAGCAATCTTTTGATTTGGAAGAAACTATGAAACACGAGCCTAGTTCGGTAAAGTTTACATCTGACGTGTCAGAAGGAATAGCACAAAAATGTCATCATGTTAGAAAACAAAAAAAAAATTCTGAGTAAGGAAAACCAGTAGGACACTTCAGTAAGCAGTTATTCTTGGTGCTGCCCACCTCAGCCATAGTGCGTGAGGGCAGCGCTGTTCGCAGTCGGCGCACGGGGAGTCAGCCTCTCATGGGTACAGGCAAGGGGAAGCCTCAGACATGTTTTACTACTTGTTTTAAAATACAAAACTTCTTTTTTCTTGTCAAGGTGCCATCCTGAAGAAAAAGAATACCTGCTGTTCTCTAAGGCACTCTCCAGTACAGGAGATGTTAAACTCGGGGACAGAACCCGTAGTTTGAGCTGTGCATATGGAGATAGCAGAAGCAATAGGCATTCAAGAATTGTTTCTTTTTTAGTGCTTTGGGATGATTGGAGCTTTGTGTTTATCTTTTGAAAGATGTAACATTTGCATGTTGTCAGAGAGCACATGCTTGCAGTTTTGATTTCTGACTCAATTTGCTACAAGAATGTTATTTGAGGCCTTAGAATTTCTGGTGGATTGAGAGGGTTTTTTCTCCCAGTGTTAGGTAAAGAAGTATATAGATTTTTCAGTAAGAGTGTCTGGGTACTAATAGTGTTGATGTGTCCTCTCCATAAAACCCTGAAATTAATAATTTCAGAAGCACTGAACTCATTGGGATGAAAATGGTAGGTAGGAAGGTGGTGACAAGGGCTTTTGTCAGCACTAGTAACAGTACAGCCCTTTCCTCCCTTTTGGTAGCCGGCTGGCTTGTGTAACATCACTAAATCCTTCTTCAGTTAGAAGGTCCTTTAGCTGAAGCAACAGTTTTGGATCCATAGATTGTGTCTTCATGATTTACAGTTGTTTACATGGGGTTGTTCACATCAGTTTAAGGGTGTTTGTGATACACTTGCCAAGTTTCAAGCTACAGGCCAGCAGCTCTTAGGGGAACAGAGAACGGGGCAAGTCCGAGGAATGCTGGTGGGGAGCTACCAGCTCCCACAGCTTGAGACTCTTCTTTCTTGGTGAGTAGAGAAGAGGCTTTATTTGCAGGGTCTGTTTAACATCATCCCTGAATACTGAATCCCATCCTTAAACAGACAAAAAGAGACAAAAAGGAAAAAGAAGGAAATAAAAGGGCAAGCAGCTCACATTGTTCCTGTGCCATTTTCTGTTTTTCTTTTTCTTTTTTTTTTTTTTTTCTTTTCCCAAAGCCCATAACTTGAGGTCATTTTGGGATTAATTGAAGCTAATATCTTTACTTCAAAGCAGCACAAGATCAAGTCAAATGTACGTGCATAGCAATTAAAGATTTGGCAAGGTAATATGGATTGGCTTCTACAGCAGCAGCTTTCTCCCTGTGCTGTTTCACTTGTTCAGGCCTTTGATGTGCTTCAGAGCACAACTAGCTGGGCCTGTGTTTTAAACAAAGGAGCATTTTAGCACTATATTCTGCAGAGATTGACTGTTGTGCTATAGTTAATATTTTTAACTGTCTGTAAAATTGGAAAGATTATGAATCTGTAGTATGACTGGCTACTGGAGAATTCTGTGGATAATGAAGAAAATTGCAGGGGGCAAATTGAAAGATTTCTCTTTTATATTGTATAGCATCAGTATTCCTTTAATGCTAACAAAGATGAGGCCAATTTAGTATGAATCTTCAAAGCAACATGTGTGAATTTATCTGTCCAGTGGTCATTACAGTTAATGGGAATCATGTGGCTGGGACTTTGCAAGTGCTTTGTAAGTGCTCCTTTTATGGTTACATTATAGACCCCCATGTTAGCTGTTTTGCTGTTATTTTTATATTGCTTCATTTGTTTTCTTGACATTAAAAAAGCCAAAACAGTAAATTAATTAAAAACTGCATCACCCCCTCCAGTGTTAAATAGAGAAAAATACTCATTTTCCAAAGAAAAGTAAATCAACTTGAGACACAACATGAATCTCTACTGTTTTAAATCCCTGTAGTATAAGGCATGCTGCTTTGTTGCACACTAATTAAAGAGAGCTTAACTGGGCAGTCAAAATGTTGATCCAGATATACACGTTTGAATTTTGGTCTCATTGTACTATTAGTCACCATGAGTGTCTATCTCTCTTTAACCTATAGGGAATATGTAGGGAAGAAGAAAGACATTCTAAAGCCAGGAACCTGTAAGTAAGACAGGTAATGAGCATAAAGTTGCACCTACACAGGTGACAGTGTAAATTGTTGGAAGTTTGGTCAATGTTTTGATTGTTGTCCTATTAAAATATATGAATAGGCGTGTACCTTATTTGGGAAAACAAGATTTTTTTTTTTCCTCCAACTTGGAATGTGATAAATTAGAGAAAATTTTATGAAAGCATTTGAAACACAAGAATAATGAAAGTTTTTGGTCTCGAATTAGGTGAAATGTTTTGGGTTTTAGGTGAAAAAGATACCTTAGTTTAGGAGTACATTAATGAGATGGTCAGTAATCTGTGCCCAGGGGGTGGGTTGTATGTGATGGCAGTGCCTTTTGTTTCTCCTACAGCCTTGTTTGGTGGGAGCCATAAGAAAAATACCCTACCAATCCTTCTCCTTGGACACAAAACACTCTTCTGAATTTCTTCTGGTGGTTCTGTGAGTGATGGGCAGTGTGTGTTGGCTTCTTTTTGATCAGAGATGCAAGTCAAGGCTTGCACTCCTTCCTTCCCTTCAACCCAGACTTAATCCACACAGGTTGTGTAGCAGACTGGGTTTTATTTATTTGTATGGGGTTTGTGTGGCAAGGATTTGGATACAGGGGTGGCTTCTGTTGGAAGCTGCTAGGAGCTTCCCTCATGAAGAGCCAACACCAGCCAGTTCCAAGTCAGACCCGCTGCTGGCTAAGGCTGAGCCCATCAGAGATGGTGGTAGCACTTCTGGGATAATCTATTTAAGAAGGGGGGGAAAAAAAAGTGTGTAATTGCAGCCAGAGAGAGAAGTGAGAATATGTGAGAGAAACAACTCTGCAGACACCGAGGTCAGTGAAGAAGGGGCAGGAGGTGCTCCAGGCCCGGAGCAGAGATTCCCCTGCAGCCCGTGGTGCAGCCCATGGTGGGGCAGCTGTGCCCTTGCTCAGGGAGCTTCATGGGGGAGCAGACACCCACCTGCAGCCCGGGGGGGACCCCACGCCAGAGCAGGGGGATGCCTGAAGGAGGCTGTGACACCATGGGAAGCCCGTGCTGGAGCAGGCTCCTGGCAGGGCCTGTGGCCCTGTGAGAGAGGAGCCCACACTGGTGGGTTTGCTGGCAGGACTGGTGACCCTGCGGGGAACCCACGCTGGAGCAGTTTGTAAGGAATTGTAGCCTGTGGGAAGGACTCAGTGTTGGAGAAATTTGTGGAGGACTGTCTGTTGTGGGAGGGAGCACATGCTGGAGCAGGGGAAGATGGTGAGGAGTCCTCCCCCTGAGGAGGAAGGAGCAGGTGACCACAACCCCCATCCCCGGCCCCCTGCATTGCTCAGGGGGAGGAAGTAGAGAAATTCAGAGCAAAGCTGAGCCCGGGAAGAAGGGAGGGGTAGGGGAAGGTGTTTTTAAGATTTGGTTTTGTTTCTCATTATCCTATTCTGACTTGATTGATAACAAATTAAATTGACTTTTTTCCCCCAATCGAGTCTGTTTTGTCCATGATGGTAATGGGTGAGTGATCTCTCCCTGACCTTGTCTCAACCCAGGAGCTTTTAATTATACTTTCTCCTTCACTGTCTGGTTGAGGAGGGGAGTGATAGAGTGGCTTTGGTGGGCACCTGGTGTCCAACCAGGGCCAACCCACCACATTTTAAAAAATTTTGAATCTTGAGATTGTTTACTGTGAGCAATACTGCAAATTAGGGTATTCTTTTCCTTAGCGTGGTTTCTGAACCTTCAAGTGCAGGTGGTTTGAGAGAAATGTCAGATATTGTCAGGATTGGCAAACTGACAACCCCCAGCAGCGCTACAGGCTTCGGGAGGAGTGGCTGGAGAGCTGCCAGTCAGAGAGGGACTGGGGGGGTGACTGACAGCCGGCTGAACCGGAGCCATCAGTGTGCCCAGGTGGCCAAGAAGGCCAGTGGCATCCTGGCTTGTATCAGCAATAGCGTGGCCAGCAGGGACAGGGAAGGGATCTGAGCCCTGTGCTCAGCACTAGTGAGGCTGCACCTCCATGAGTGGGTTCAGTTTTGGGCCCCTCACCCCAAAAAGGCCATTGAATGACTCGAGCGTGGCCAGAGAAGGGCAACGGAGCTGGGACAGGGTCTGGAGCACAGGTCTGCTGGGGAGCGGCTGGGGGAACTGGGGGGGTTCAGTCTGGAGAAGAGGAGGCTGAGGGGAGACCTCCTGGCCCTCTGCAACTCCCTGCCAGGAGGGGGCAGAGAGAGGGATGAGTCTCTGGAGCCAAGGAACCAGCAATAGGACAAAAGGTAATGACCTCAAGCTGCACCAGGGAACGTTTAGTCTTGATGTTAGCAAGTATTTCCTTGCAGAAGGGGCTGTTGGGCGTTGGAATGGGCTGCCCAGGGCAGGGGGGGAGTCCCCATCCCTGGAGGGGTTGAAGAGTCGGGCTGAGCCAGCGCTGAGGGATCTGGTGGAGTTGGGAACGGTCAGGGGGAGGTTAATGGTTGGACTGCATGATCTTCAAAGTCTTTTCCAACCTAGATGATTCTGTGATTCTGTGTGAGAAGCTTTTGTCCCACTGTCTCCAGTAAAAGGCAAAGTGTTCAGTCCTCTTTGCAGCAGGCCTGGCAAAAGCCAAAAGCCAGCGTCAGGTGGTGGCCTCAGGCTGTCCCAGCTCAGTTGATGATGCCTTGTGCAGGCACTCAGTGCAGTCCATGTTATTCTTAGGTACAAGGCATGGGGTTTTTCGCGTTGTTTTGTTTTTCCTCAGTCTGCAGCAAGTTTGTAGACCATGATTTATTAATGAGCCTTGCAAGAGATCCCAAATAGAAGAACATTTTCCCTTCTGTACAAAAACCTAGAGGATTCATGCAGGTACTAATCACCCACCACCACAGAAGGATCTGTGCTATTGAGGTTCTCCAGAGAAGCAGGGAAGGAGCAGAGCAAAGTTCCTCAGTGAGACTTTTATTTTCCTTTCATCCTTACAGTTCTTCATAGGAAACCAGATTTTGACCAGTGATAGAGGGGAGAGAAACAAATATCCCCACAGCAAGAGTCTCAAGATTTTTCAACAGAAGTGAAAGAGAAAAAGAGATGGTGGGAAGCTGCTTCACACTGGGGAGGCTGGTATGTAGATTCAGTTGTTTGCTGAGAGCTTATATCATTGACTTGTTGATTAGATTACTGTGGCAGTAGCAGAAAGCTTTTGGGGGTTTGAGTATGGTAAGAGGGTGGTTGTTCAGAGCTGTCACCATGGAGGGAAGGAAACCATTCACAAGCACTGAATGTGAACACTGTCGAGCAGGTACGTGCTGCTAGAACAATGGCTGGCACTGAGCTTTGCCGCAGGAAACCAGCTTTGGTGTATCAGCTTTCCACTTGCAGTTGCTTTTTGCCAGAGGGAGGGAGATGAGAGAAATGGGCTATAGCAGCAGAAAATCTTATTTATTTAAAAAAAAAATAATCCTGGTGAATTGCCAGTATTAAATATACTTAGCACTTTTGCTTGAAGGTAAAAATGTGACATATACAAGAGAGAGGTAGGGACATTGCAGGGAAAAAGCAAAATAAATACAAATGCTGCAGTCGCTGGGTTCTGTGTTTTGCATGCAATTACAAAATGTAGCAGCAGCCCATGTGTATTGTGGATGATTGTGTATTATGATTAAACACTGAGGTCTCAACTGGCAAGAGCAAGTTGCCTTAGCAAAATATTTTGTGCAGCCTACACAGTAGTAAGCATCTTAGTAGGAGGAGTGAGAAACATATCCTTTTGGAAAGAGCCATTGGATCTCTCTTCCCTTGGAAAAAATACAAGGAAATTCTGTCCAGACTGTCAGATATGTCATACAGGTTTTGCTGCCAGTGTGGTGGTCTGATCCAAAGCCTGTAAAAAGCCTGTACAAAGCCTAGTACTTTTAGTGGATTTTAGATTAGCGATGGGTAATCTGATTAGACAGGAGGCCACTAAGTGTGCAGAAGAATCCTGTGGCTGAAGAAAGTGACTGTTCTGAAGGATAAGAGTACAGCTGAATAGGGATCTTCTGGAGGTCAGTAAAGAGTCTTTGTAGAAAGATCAGCTCAGAATGATAATGTGATTGTATTGATAATTTCAGTTGAAAAGAGGGCTAAAGCAAGCTGTGGGTCCATCTTTTCAACATTAATGCTGGAAACAATACCTCTAACTTAAAACTAATTTTTCTGAGGCACAACCAATATTATAAATGTTTCTTAGGTCCTGGTCTGCATGCATTTAACCACAAGTTAACTTAGGTACATAAGTAGTTCACAAAGACAGTGGTTTAAGTTAGATCTGTGATTTTATGACCTAACAATGTACTACTTGTAGGAGAGGAAGAGTATAAAGTAACTTTTCTGCTTCTGTTAAAAGACGAGGAGTTTCTGCGTTATGGTCAGTAGAAGTAGGCTGGGGTCCCGTTCATGAATTGATACAGAGCTGAAGTGATGGTTCAGTTTGTGTAGGACCGTGTCTGGGACCCAGAAGGACTGTGTGGAGGGGACTGGTATAGCCTCAAGGGAATTAAAAAAAGACTGAGGAATGTTTATACATTCCCATGGTAACCTTCTGTTTGGAGGTAACTAGCCAGGTGTTTTCAAATAAACCAAAGATCTCTCTATTGTTGCAATTCTCTTTTTTCTGCAGATGGCATTTTCACTCTTACAGTTTAATCCAAAATATTCTTGGCAGAAATATCCAGTACCTCTGAGCTGTGCAGTGTACTCTGTAGCGTAAAGTGTTAAGCATATTTTTGGTCAAAATTTATGTTGGGAATGCAATTTTTAAGTGTCCTTTGACCCTTATAGTCTTTGTGCCAGGGTGTACTGATCTTTCAAGCTTGTTTTTGCTGACTTGTTGCCATCGGTACATGGGAAATACGTGGGCATTAGTGTGTTTTGTGACCCTGTGAGCTCTGTCCTGTCACAGACATTAAGGGACTGCTAATGCAATACGAAATTCAAATTCTCACTCTGATTCACTCTCTAGATACGTCAGAAGACTGAAAAAAGTTTAGGAGAATCCAAATCAGCTCCAGTATTGAGGTAAGAAAGTTGTACTAACAGATACTGTATGTTCTATTACTTTAAAGCTAAAGGTAAATTATTACTTTCTGTGGAAACCCCACCTCTCTCATACCTTATTTGAAATAATGTCTTAGTCTTGAAATTAAGTTTGTCATAAGAGTTGTTGATGAAAATTATGTTGTGACGACTTCTTCAAGCAAACTAAACAAAAGACATCAAGGTTGAAAAGCATTGCTATGGTTACCTTATTTAAAGGCGATTGTTAATAAAGGAGAGAAAATTGGGACTGAGACAGTAATTGTGAAAATATAGAAAAGGTTAGACTAGCGTTTTTCATCAAAACAATGTGAACTTCATGTTATGTTCATTAAATATCTGTTTTAAGGATGCAATCTTAAGCCAAATGATAGAGCTAGGAGAAATCAAACTTAACCAGCAGTTTAGGTTTTACAAAAAGGACAGCATTCACGTTTTGAATTCCTGGGCTAAGGGGTCTGGATGGAGTCCAGTTAAGATTTAGAATGGGAGGTTTTCTCCCTTCTTCAGTATTTTGAGAAGAGATAATGGGTTTTAAAATGGTTGCAATGTGCCTTTTAAATCACATATGTTCTGATTTTGCTTCCCTGTTCTTTATCATGGTGCATTACATATTCGCATGGGACCAGAACCTTAGAAGCAAGGAATCTGAGCCCGAGCTGCTAGCATGATTTAAAACCCAAGCTTAAATATTTTAATTGAAGTCAGCTAATGTATAGCTTCCAATCCCATGATAGAATGTTGGCTTTTTAGAAATCATAAATATGCCTACAGTCTCTGAAATCAAGAGAACTCCGTGCACTGGTAGCATGGTTTGTGGTGACAGCAACTGTCTTTGCCTACACAAAGACTCCAGTTCAAATCTACATAGAATGTTTTCTAGTTACTTCCTTTCTGGGGTAATATTTTTTAGTTCAGAGGAATTAGACCAAAGCTGACTGACTAATGGCTTCCACTTATGCAAAAAGGGCTTGTTTACTTTGAAAATATGGGTTAACTGAATATCAGCTTTCATATTAGCCTACTTTATCACTTAAAAGAGATGTTTTTCAATTTAAAAAAAAAAAAATATATTACATACCAAAGGTTACAGAAACATGTTCTTTAAAAATTAAATTAGAAATGACATTTCCTCTTCTAATATTGATGTTGTAGCTGGGAATTAAGCTATAAAAGGAATCAATTAATTCTCTGCAGCTTTGTTAAAAAATCCAAATTTAAACTACACAATAAACCAATTGCATTAATGCTGGCAGTTTCAGACCACTCATTTCTAGATCTAAACTGGAGCAAAAACATTAATCCAAACCCACATCTGTCTGATTAATAAATTCCTGTGATGTCAAGATTTAAAGATGAACATGTCACAGGCTCAGTCTTTTTGCCAGGTTTCTGAAGGGCTGTAAGGCAACTAGAGTGTTTATTGGTATTAAAAATGAGCACATCAAATGTGCTTGTACCCCTTTGCCACAAGGTTTCTCCGGTGAATCACAATGCTTCCTATGAGTGCTGGTATCTTTTCTCTGTGAACTAACCTACACTGCTGTATCCAGGAGTCTTTAGATTTGGTTGATCATGCTCTGCAAAGAGAAATCAGGGAGCACTTTCTTCCCTGGAAAGCTCTAAAATCAGAGAAAGATTGATGAATACTATTTTAAAAAATTAGTTTATCTAAATATATTGACTTACGAGATTTTGATTGGGTTCTAAGCTTTTGTGTGTAGGTCCTTGAGATTTTGAAAAGTTAGCCTCAAACATGCAGGGAAGTAGTGTAAGTAGTAGGTCTTCTCTTACATCATATTGACTGTGCTGGCTGTGAGAGAAGTGTAGTGGCAGAGGAGGCTCTGGCAACCTTTTTGGGGCAAAGGAGCCCCTTCAAGGCTGTAGCTAAAACAAGTTATCTGACTTGAGAACACAAATCCTGATATTTAATGGGTCTTGAGCTTGCTATGTGCTTTAACTGTTTTGAGAACTTCCCCATGTCCTGTGCTTTGCAGATACCTGTAAGAGAGGTGTTGTAGTGTTACTGTAGGTTGGATCAGTGTAGCAGAGTATAATCTTACTAGCTTTTTGATTTGCAGGATGGTAGTGGAAGCTCTTGTGGCTGAGTACAAGCATGTACAGAGTAGGATTGGGAGGCTGGGAGGATGTTGCGCCTTGTGGTCATGGGAGCCAAAAGACCCCCAAAGATAAGCCCATAAATGAATGAAGTGTTTTATCTATTTTCTCCCCAACGGTTGCTGTCGAACTTAATTCTAAGGCTCATCTGTAATCCTAACTCTTGGGGTTTGCTCAGTAACTGTATTTTATAGCTTAATCTTTACCACTTGATTATTTAATGAAGATTTTTCAAGTAATGTACTGAAGATTACTCTGCTTGGAGATGGTTAAAAACTACAGAGAGCTATCTTCCATTTATATTGAGTATCTCCTGCTTACTCTCTGTGCTTCCTGCTATGGCAGTATTTTGTAAGCAGTCCCTGTGCCTCCTCTGATCACCTCTGCAGTAGCCAAGACCCATGTTTTTAGCCTCATGCTGTGAGACCTAGGTGGAAGAGGAAGTGGTCCTTGTCCTAAAGAATTTAAACTCTCTGAAAAATTGTAATGAAATAGAAAAATGGTGTTAATTTCAGGCTCCATTAGAAGCAAAAGGACAGATATTTATATCCATCTTCTGTGCTATAGTTTGGATCCTTTGATATTTTGTTTTAGTGTGATGCTTAAATATTGGAATGAGGAGTGCTTTAGAGGTCAAAGAACAAATGGGGAATGAGTGCTTGTTAAATAAATGCTGACAAGAATCTCACATTAAACTCTGAAAAAAAAGTTCCTATTGCTGTAGTGCCCACATTTGAAGGATGATTCTCCCTCCTCTGGCCACTTTATGATCAACATGGGTAGGTTCTGGCAACCCTGTGATGCTGACTGGCACCTTACTTGGTTATTCCTGCCCCTGCCTTCAGCAAAAGCATGTGTGGAACAGAGAGAAGCAGGGCCTGGCCCTGTGCGGTGGGGAGCAACGGGGTGTTCAGTGCAGCACGCTTGACAAAGCCTCTCTACCACTGAACCAGCAGCCTGAGGAAGAGTTGCTGCCTCTTGGATAAACCCAGCTCTGAGAGTTTGTTAGTGCAGAGGCGCACTTCCGTCAGAGCCCTGAGGAGCTGTGTGGCCTCTGTGTTGGGGATGCCCAGGGTCACAGCCATGGGCTCTCCCTGCCATGGTGTCCTGCGTGTTACCGTCTTACACTCCTGGCAGCACTGAGCTGAGGCTCCTGATGCCACATCTTTCATTTATTTTAATAGGATGTTTATTTTATATAATGTTTGTCTTCAGCAGCTTGATTTCTGTTGTGTTTATGTTTAAGGAGGTTCTGATTCCTGTTCTAGCAGTTTTCTAAGTTACAGCATGAGTGAGCTAAAAAGGAATATATAAGAACAGTGCTAAGATGGTTTCTGCTGCTCTGTGCTGTTCTGAAAACCAGCTGTGCGGTGAAGAATAGAACTGTTCCTGATGAGAGTGTGTAAATTTAAATACAAACATTTAACATGTCTGTTCTAGCTATCTGACCTGTAATCTAAACTGATGGGGTTTTGCCCTAGGGCCACCCAACCACTATTCTTAAGTGGTGTAATTGTAATGCATCTTGGATAGCTAGCCTGCTATTTCTAGCAGTCTGTAGAAGCAGAGGATTTGGTTCCAGTGAAACTAGTATTTACCGAAGCTGAAAGTTAATCTGATCCTATTTGTAGCTGGCATTCATATAAATCATTTGGACAACTTTGTGCAAGGTCTGCTCTTTATTCTGTATTTATCCAGTGCCTACCCCAGCATAATCCTGATCCATACCTGCCTTCTCCTGACGTTAGTGCATGACAGTGTTTAATCCTAATGATGGACCCAACGTGTTTCATAAGTGTACAAGGCAGATCAAGCATTTAGAGCTGTTACCGTGAACACCTGTGCTGGCAGAGTTGTATCAACTGACAGTAAAAGAGGTGTTTACCTAGCAAAAAGCAGGTACTTGTTGAACTTGCACTGTGGAGAACAGTAGACCAGCCAAGTAAAGCAAATGCAGAGAAAAGAAACAGTAATTTATGCTATAGTGGAGATGGATAATACAGGTGTATACAAACTTAATTAGTGTTTCCAAATAATGGGTTTATGTGAATCTTTTTTTCTTACATAGAATCTAAAAATGGTAATTCAATCTTTCACAATATAAAGGGTGTTACAAATAAAAACATATTATAACCATAAAAAGTTTTGCAACAGTGAGTAGGATGATTTCCATTTTGTGTCTAAGGAAAACAAAACCATGAAGAAATACACATACTGATTCTGGTTTTTTTTTTCTGTCATGCTACGAGATACAAGCAGGGACATTACTGGTAGTTCTCTTCTGGAGCCTCACTCCAGGAGCAATCCCACCACAAAAGCCCATTTTGGTTTCAGGGGGACCAAGGCTGCTATGAGGTGTTGACAGATTTGTGGCGATACTGTCCAGGCCCTGCTGGATGCAGTTTTAGGTGGAATCAGTTCCCAAACTGGTTGTGAAAACCACTTCCAGCAAGCTCTTATTTTGTGCCTCTGTTTTGCTGCCGATGACAGTCTAAGCAGGCAGCTTCTCTGCACATCACCTTTGCCACCTGTGCGGTGAGGCTCCGACCTGGGAGATCCTGATCCTGGAGTGTGTTGCAGTGGCTGTGTTATGCAAAAGGACTGACCGCAGGGAGTGCCTGGAGACTCCGATGCAGCAGCATCCCAGTGGCAGGAATGGAGCTAAGGGCAGCAGGGTGGCAGGCTGTGGTGTTGGCAAGTGGTTCAGGTGCAGTTTGGAAAGGTGCACCCCCTCATTTTATTTCCAATCTCTTGTTTTCTCATGTGTGAAATGGGATAGTGATGTGATGCTTACCTCACTCAGAAAATGCTTTCAGTTTCATAGATGAAAAGTCTTTTATAGGACTGATGTATTATATTTTTCTCTGGGAAATCATAACTCAGCCATGAAATTTCCCTTTTTTCTATTGCTAGCTTCAATCTATTGTGCTTTGCTCAACAGGAATTCCCCTTGCTTCCCCATGGAAAATAAACATCATTTAAAGTCACTTTGTCGTTTTGAATTTTAGAGTTAAATCTTGCCACAGCAGTGTCATTGCAGCTGTGATGTTTTAAAGATGTAAGAATGGCAAGTTTTACATTACATATAGCTCTCAAATTTTGCAATATACAGGCAAACAGATAGTAGCCGTGTTTTCCAAGGAAGATGAGCCACTGAATTATTTTTAAGAAAATAATGTGAATAAATTCTGATTTTTAAAAAAATTATTTGGAGAATACTATAAATGGTGGATCTAGCATGCTAATAGAATTTATTTTCCTCTCTTTTTCTCTCTCTTTGGTTTTTAACCTACCTGAGGATATTCTGTGACACAGCCAGCCATTATTGGTGCTGGACATTATAGTCTATTGTGTTAATAATCCGTGAATTAAAGCATCCCCCAGCAAGTTCTTAACTTGATGGATTGTATCAGTGATGTGTGGTTAAAGGGTCCCCAAGCAGGCCTTGACACGATAGACTGGAGCAGTTCGGAAGGTCTATTGTTGTCAATGATCCGCTGATTATATGAACTATCTGGAGGAAGGGTGGAGTGGGAGGCAGAGGGAGGCTGCAAACAGCAGTTTAAGCTCTCTCAGATGCTAGGGCAGCCTGTTACAAATGGAAAGCTGGCAAGAAATGCATATGGTACCAAACAACAGGTCGTGAGGAACTTCAGAGGAGGCTGAGGGTGCTCATCAGATTGTCAGGGATGAGGTCTGGGAGACCAAAATACTTAAAATCCTCTTGATGAAGAAAAGCGTTAAGTCTCAACATTAAAAATAGATGCTTTTTATCTTGCATATGATACAAAATCTCTTGTGATATGGTATTTTTTTATTATACTTCAGCAGCTCCAAGCAGCCTCAGATTAGGCCTGTATCACAACAGTAATACACAGGAGGCTATGTTTTGTCTTGCTATGACACCAGCTACTATTGTTTTTGATCTGCAGCCTCTGAAGAGGGATGCTGCATCTTCTAGGGAAGGTGTTATGAGTGCAGATTAGTTAGACAAGTGCTGGAGTGAATGCATAAGTAGTGAGTTTGCATAATGAGGTATGTGAAATCCCAGTGGAGGTTGTTAAAACAGATAGACAGCCTGTGGTAAACAACAAGGAAGGTAGGCTTTGAAAACAGATGGCTTTGAAAACCTGGCAAATGACTGTTCCATACTTAAAAATCAGTTTTGTTAGTGGAAAATATCTTATTTAGAGAAAAAAAAAAAAAAAGCTGAAAAAGCTTAGCCTGCATATTTTCATAAACCTGAACGTGTTAATAAAGTTCTGTGGGTAACCATATATCATCTGTCTTTCCTGCTATACATGTGTCTGAACGATGGAGGCAGTGGATTGAACATCCTGAACTGTTCTGCAGCAATCCATCAGGCTTTGTCCTGTAGCCACTTCTACCTGGCAGATATGTTGGTTGGTCTTCATTATCACTTTGACTCTCTCTAGGTGTGCATTTTTCGTTGGGAAATTAATCTTGCAATCAAAGGGTTAATTAATCTTGAAAGATAGAGTCCATGAGTGAAATGGGAATATAGAGGGGTATTCCTTCTGGTTGGAAAGGGCGGAGAGAAGCCCATTGCCATCTGAGGTACTACATAGCTAAGGTTAGAGCTGGCCAGGAGATCAGATTCTGTTTTGGAGCTTTAAAATGTACCTGTTTTCTGTGTCTTTTGTGCCTTTGGGTAAGCAGTAGGAGGTGTGAGGCTGGGATCAGCCTCTGTTTCCTTTGGTCTATTGTGAGTCAAATCAGGCTGGAAGGTGCTGGTGAGCCGGGGCTGAGCTGCACCACCAGCTCAGTGTAACCTCTCTGGGGCTCGCCCTCTGTATTCTCCTACAGAATAGCTGCAACATGAATTTCTATAGTATTAACTCCAAATATAACAGTTACTGCAGTATTTCCAGAGGCCCAGCCTGGGGGGCTTGCTCTCAGAGTACTGACACTGAAGCACTCACAGTGACTGTTAAAGACCTTCCCCGGTGGCCTGAACTGAGGATGTGAGACTGTTTTAGTAGAATAATGCCTTTCATTCTTTTCCAGTGTAACCTCTAAAAGCTTTCCTGTGTAGGGGCAAGTTACTCTACAGCCTATGGGTATGTAAACTTCCATTTTCTTTGTTATTTTGGTGGCTCCCTTAGAACAAGCACTTAGATGCCCAGGGCTCTGTGGATTCGATTAAAAGTTTGTGCAAGTGGTCTGATTCCTTTTTGAAAAGGATCACAATTGCAAAAAAGAAATTCCTCAGTCCCCATCTTCTGCTGGAAAAAAGGCAAGTTCCTATGATTTGGGAATAAGAGATGGATCATCCTGTGTCCTGAGAAAAATCAGGGGCACAGGGACTTGTCAAACACTTGTGCTTGCACGCTGGCACTGCCTTGGCTGATCTAGTGTGTGCAGTCATCCAGTGGTAACCCCAACAGCAAAGCTTCGGCTCCAGGGGTGGCAGTTCCTGCTCCTAAATCCTGGGAATCTGGGGAAAGAGGACAGCTGCTGTACTCTGCCGTACCGCTTCCCATCGCATTAAAAATATATGGAAAATGGGACTGCACCTGGGAGATGGGCACATGTTTGGCACATGGCCTGTACCAGCCTCCCAGGAGTGGGAGCCAAGTGTCCCTGTCCCCTTCGCCCTTTGGTTTGCAAGGCCAGTGCTGGGGACAAGCCCGCTGAGACCAGCATTGGCAGCGGAGCTGGGGCAGGTATGGGAGCGTGGGCTCTGCTTCATTTACATTAGATGGGAGAAATTGGGGGTTAGAAAGTAAGAGAAGCAAAGTTTAGCCACTTCATTTTTCTTCTCATAAATTAAACAAAGTAGTTGCTGAGTAGCTAATTTCTCAAGGTACCAAGTACAGCTGTTGAGAATTTTTGCCATTATGTTGTTTTTAATCAAAAAATGCTGATTATAAAACTGGATTTGTAGGCAAGAGAAGGTCGTGGATTTTCTTAGTAATTTCCTTTTTTGATTAATTTCAACATGCCCTATTTTAACATTTACAAAATGACAAAGTGGGCATCTTTGTTGTTATTTGACATTTATCAACATTTAAGGATAGAAGTATTGGTTTTGGTTGAAATAAAAATGAAGTGATTGACCTGCTCATTTTTTTCCTCGAGGTTTTTTTGATTCCTTGACGTTGTCTGGATTTTGACTTTTAGCTCAATCTGCAGATGGAGATTGGTGGGTGAGCAGCAGCTGAAAAGTCTGACAGGACAGGGAACTGGTTTCGGTTTCTACTTGGAGAAGAACCTTTGCTACACAGAGGTCAATCAGAGCTGAGAGTTTCTGCTGCTTCTGTGATGAGTTGCACGTTTTCTCTCCTATTGAGTATTTGTACCCACCACTGAGGCATTTCTAGACCTTCGCCAGGCTCTGCACGATGCTTTGCATTGTGTTTAGAAGCTAATTTTCTTCCAGAGAGTAACATTCTAAGATAAATTTTTCAAATTTTTCAAAAGCACTTCAGTTAATGTACTGAAAATTTTAAAATCTTGATTATTTTTGTTCCTAAATAAGAGTTGAACTGTTCCAAAAAATATCACCCCAAGTGTCTCAAGATCCGTTGTTTTCTATGTTGCAACAGGATTGTTACAAATGTCAGTCAGAGATGCATGAAGTTCTTATAGAATAAATGAGAAGGGACAGTGCTGTCCTGTCATTAACAGGTTAAGAAAAATTCAATATCCCTGCGCTAAAATATGCACCTGATTTTTCATTTGGTTTCTGAGTTGCAGGGAACCAGGATATTTTATCTATGACACTCTGCTAGCTCTGTGGTAATGAAAACCAAGACAGCATTTTTCAGTTCTAGGATTACTGTTAGGAATGTTTATTACACATGGGGGCAGTAGCACACCGTAAAGATGTGAAGTATGTTAATTCTGGCTGGGTTGATTTATGGGTGTGCTATATACAGTGGGATATTTAGTATTTGTTAGCTGGCTGTATGTTTGACAGATATTGACAAGAAGTATTAACTTACATTCAAGTTTGTCTTAACTAATAAGTGATGAGCAAAGAGAAGTTTGTATTTGCTGTTTTCAAACGATCTGTGAATCTTTATCCTTCAAAGTTTTTGATTCCAACTTTGACACGTGGCCACTTTCATCTGTTTAAATGTTGCAGGTGCCATCAGAAGCCAAAAGTGAGAAGACTGCTCTTGGGAACAGCATGAAACCATTCTTCTTGTGCCTTGGAATCAGCACTTGTATTAAATTGCCCTCTTTCATCTAAACTATTTTTTAAGCTCTTTTGAATATATTTTCTGTGATACAGTTAGTGGAAAAGTTGCTCTACTTTTTTAAGGGATAACCAAGTGCTTAAGTGCTTTGCTGGATCCAGGCCAGAGCCAGCATCTTGCAGAATAGAGCCCATGACAACTCATTTCATCCTGAAATTTCAGTTTTCTTCACAAACTCCAGTAAACAAAGTCTCCTGATAGCCTGTGAGTAGTGTAGCAGCGGCAGTGTCCCAGCTTTCCAGATGGCAAAGAGAGTGGTTAAATGACTTGCTCAAGGGAGTTGGGAGATGAGTGAGGCTGGGCAGATGCAGGAGGCGGACTCTGGGGATGATTTTGTTGGCTGGGTTTATTACATGTTTGTTATATTTATGCTGCTGCCTGGGTGGTGTGATTGGGACGTAATTGCCTGAGTCCGTCTGTTCTGTGAGGTGTTTTCTAAGAGTATACCTAGAGCTCTCCAGGGTGAAGATGGAGGGGCTCTGGCTGCTCTGTTATGGGGTAATTTGAATGACACCTACTTGCTCCCAGAGAGGGGTGTAGGACTGCTGGGGGTGACAAGTTGCAGAATGCTTTGGTGCACTCGAGTCACCTTGACTCTTGATATGTGAAAGGAAATAATGGAAAAGAGAATAAAAGCAAGAAAATGAACAAACAAAACCACCGAGTAACACTTTTTTTTTTTTTTTTTTAAGCATTGCATTTGCAGTTTATGTTCGTATTAGCAACTCCAGTCAGGAACTCACCTGAAGCAATTATACAGGGACTTCCTAATAGTATTCCATCATAACCCAGGGAGTTACACAGGGTATTATTTTAAGGTAGTACATTCTGTGTATTAATCATTGGTTGTTATTGACTTGGTGACACATTGCTGTTGGTGAAATGAACTGTGATATAATTAGGAGCAAATAATACCCAGGCATGCTGTGCTAATTATTTTTATGTGAACCCAATTCATTGCTAATATAAATAGCAATATTAATCACAGCAAGTATCAATATTTATGCAGCATAGCTTCCATTTAAGTGCAGCTGTAGATGACAATGCTCATATGTACACCAGAGAAAGAGGCATATGTGGGGTTAGTCTTTTTAATCACATCATTATGCATTATGTCCATTACATGACACAAGGTGAACTGTTCTCTGGTTATAGCAAAGAACTGTAAGACATTACTTCAGGCTGCTTCTTTGCAGAAGCCCCTGGTCTTCAACAGAGCAAACTGAACTGCACATAGAAGAAATTTGTATTTATATCTGTTCACTTTCCCTCCTGCTATTTCTAACCACGTAGGCTGTTAGACCTCTTGGCCTGTGACTCTGACACTAGAAGAGTGCTGGGCACAGCAGGTGTCCTGAGAGGATCTGCTGTGGGAGCGGGGAGCATGTTCTGCTCCATTTCCATGGAAATCTCTCCAAAGATGAAGCTAATTTGGGTGAGTCAGGGTCATCTTTCTGTCTCTCAGCTTCCTCATCTTTAAATGATCGTACAAGTAGGTGAGTGTGGCAAATGAAAAACTCAACTGCCCCAGCTGGATTTTCATTCTGTAAAATAAAGCCAGAAGAGTCTGTGTTTTGGTGCCAGTGTCTGAGCATGTAGATCCAGGTGCTTTGCTTGTTCCAGTGGCTCCTGCTGGGGTACCATCTTTCCTATTACTTAACAGTTTTCCCAGGATATTGCTTTTAAAGAGTGTCATGGGTTGTTTCTGGTTCAGCCTAATGCTGATTGTACACCTGCTCTGAAAAAAGCAGCATTGGGCTATGCAGGTGAGTGGTGTGAACAGAGCTGGCTGTGCAGTATTGGTACTTGGGGAGTCCCAGGGCTGGGAGAAACAGGACTGAAGATTGGCATGTGATCCTGACCCTGGGCAGGGATGTACAGTGCCTGCTGCAGAGGTGCACTCAATAAATTAGACGATGATGTATGGCGTAGTACATCACATTCTTGAAGGCAAGGCATATATACTCACCAGATAATGTGGAGCGTGTGAAGTATTGAATATATCAAAGAAAGATTAATCTTTGTCTGGGAGTAACCCTGCACATTTTCTGTCTAGCTGAGCCAATGCTGTATAATTTAAAATGTGGAGGGAGTGCATGTGCTTCTGTATTTGGACACGGGAAGAATATGTTTGTGTGTGTGTTCCATGTTAGAGGGTGTCAGGGTGCATATCTTTTCATATTAAAAGATTTCCCTCCGTTATTTTGCAGATGAAAATGTTCTCTTCGCATCTAAGCCCCTTCTCCTAAATGAGGACCTGTCCCTTGTGTCAAATGCTGCATAAACTCAGAAGGAACACTGTGTCCTGCCCCAACAAGGCTTGCAGAGAAGTGAGTTTTATTCTTTCAGATCTAACCAAAGGAAGCAGTGGCTGCAGTGCACGCTGTGTCATTAGTAAGCTCCTCGACACATCAACCGAAAAATCAAAGTATAGGAACTGACAGAATAACAGTTGTGTGGCGATTTGGCGAGTACCTACTAAAATATGGATATTGTTCCGTGAAGGTATGTGTTGACTGAAAGGTTAGCTAAAAATTTCCAGACTCTGTTTTGCTTGTGTTTAAGGACAGATATTTTGTATAGTTTAAACTGCTACAACTGTTTTCACCGCAACAATTTGCATCTGCTATATTAACATGAAAATTTTAAACCTTGGTATGATGTATGAAATGATGATTAATTTACAGCATTTATCTTGGTATACTAATCATTCTGTTTTTAGCTGATAATTTTATTTGTAATCTCCACAGTTAAATTGCCATAAAATATCATAGTTACAAAGACATTCATGAGCAGTTGAAAGGATATGACACATTGTAATTTAGGAATTAATGCACGCATAAAAAAAGCAAATTCAAGAGAAAGCTACTAATACATGTACATTGTAGGAAAAACAAAGCAGAAAAAAAAAAAAAAGCTGCAAACCAGAAGATAAGCACATGAGCATTGCAGCTGTATCACTAAATGACAGTTTAGAGATATGGTAAATTCCATCCCACCATCTCTGAACAAAGAGTAACAAAGGGCAGAGAAATGTAACAAAATAATCTAGTGCCGAGCGTGAGTGGTACCAGCTGGCAAACATTCACAGTCCATGCCTGATTGAGCTCTGCCTTGCTATCTCTCATAATGTGGACAGCTAAAAAAATGTCCCCCGTTTAATGAAACTCAGACATGTCACTTCCAGTGCAGAAGCCCTGGGGAGCTTCAGGAAAGGATTGGGACCTCTATCACCAGGTAATCCAAAACTGTAAGATGCTTTTTGCTTACAGTGCTGGGTAGTCCCTAACTGTAAGATATCCAAGTGTAGGACAAGACCTTTGAAGACTGCAGTGGTCTCCAAACTGCACACAACCTGCTGCCTTCCCAGATTTCTAAGCCCACCTAGGTACCCAGACGGAGCACGGCTGTGGGCTCGCATGGCTGGATCTGGGCTGGCACCTTGCAGCGCTGCACCGTGCCCACAGGGCTCAACGCTGGCCGTTCACTCAGCGCTGGCGTTGGAGTGGTGGGGAGCTCTGTGTTGCTCTGGCTTCCACAAGTGCATCTTGCACTGTAGTTTAAATCTAGGCCGGGCATGTCCATGTAAGCTGCTGTGTGATGGCTGGGAACGCCAGCAGTATCAGCCAGTTCCTCTTTGGGTAACGTCATCACCATCCAACAGTGTCATAGGAAGGAACCCATAGCTTAAGGACACATAGGAAGGAACACCAGAAGCTTAAGAAAGGGGGTAGAGGTGGATGAAATAATCAAGAGAATGACATGGATTTTGGTGCATTTAACGTGCACTTAAGTTTGTGGTAGAGTTGGTTTATTTGCTTAAATCTGGCTACTTTATCTCCTGTAATGACTCGTCTTTCTGAGCTGCATAGATATGGTTATCTTTTTTAGATCACACTGTAATTGCATGAAGGAGAAATGTAGAGTTATGTTTTCCTTTTCTTGACTATTGTGTAGCTCTACTTAGGTGTACAGGGAGAGATCCATTTCCTTCATTGTATAAGACAGACATAAATTACATGAAATTAAGGAAGTTTTTTTTCCACTCTGTGCAGACAACCCTTTGTTATGTGTTTGTTCTTCATAGAAAACAGTTAGTCATTAATCTTACACAATACAGTAGGGAATTTAATGATCAAGGAATCAAGAGTTCAACTATGTGTTCTTTGAAGGATGTTTTTACAAGGCACAGAATATCCCATGGCAGAAGTAATCCTTAGCAATAAAGGGAAGAGTTGAAAGTGGTAGAAGTAGAGTAGCAGTAACTCTTTGGTTACTTTGAGCAGTCTTGGGAAATTGCAATTTATACTTTCAAAAGAATGGGAAGAGTTTGAAGAATGGTGTGATAATACGAGATAGAGCCTGTATCGTAACAGGTTGCAGTGTTTAATGGGATTCTGGCTTGCAAACAAACTCATTTCCTTTCACAACATCTTTCACGGAAATGCACGTGTCAGTATGGGTCACTGCTGTCACCCTGCTCTCATTCAAACATCCATTCTAAATAATAATGATCATTTAAGAACGAGCAGAGATTTCTTTAATTAGCTCAATCCCTCAGGCACAACTGTATTGTGTATCTTAAATTCCCCATTTCTCTTATTTTCTGTTCTAGCATTACCTTGGTAATACATATGCTGCCATTCATGAAGGATTTATAATTTAGCTGATTTAACCCATGGATTTTAATGTAGAATACCAAATACATGTTAATTTAATCCACCATAATGAGAATAACTGGTCGCTTTTTCTGATTTGTTAATTTTCTGCAGACATGTTACCTGTGATAGTATCTGGCCAGATTATTTCTATGCCATTAACTCTTAGATGACTGAACTGGTTATAGATAGCTGCATGATAAATAACCCTTGTGTTTCACCAACCTTTCCGTCGGTCTTCTGCAGGTTTCCTTCTGTCTGAGTGGGAGAGAGGCTGTATAACATAACACCTTTATTACCTGCCCACATCAAATTGAGAATGAGCCATCCTCCTGCCTGCAGGTCCTTGCTCAGCACCTGCACACAGGCACGTTCAGTCTCTGCACATCACACAGATTTTCAGCAAGGGAGTGTCAGGGTTACAGGGCTACAATCTAGCGTAGGATCATCAGGATCTCTTGCAGGGAGTGCTCAGCACGGAGGACGCAGGATTGAATGGGAGAGGCAATGACATTATTTTTTAACACTGGATGTTTTTTTTTCTAGAACACAAAAATCTTACCAGTAGCTTCTGGGCAGCTTTTCCATTTGCTTGTAATGTTCTCTCCATTGACGTTGTGTCCCAGTAATCAATAAAACTTGATTACGGATAATAGTGAAAAGCAGCAGCCTGCAACCTTGTTAAATGTAAAAATCCAGTACAGAGTGTGGTGACTAGAGTCAAATAATCATGACTGAAAGGACAAATATGTGGCTACTGAATAGAAGAAACCGAAGCTGATATTGCCAGGGTTTGGTGTTTTGTTTTTTTCTCATTGACTTTCTCTCACAATAAGGAAGCTGCCACTTCCATGAGCTGGACAGGGAATTACAGCTGGACAGGAGGATAAACCCTGTATGAATAAGTGTCTTGTTAAAGATTAGTTTTCCTTCCAGATCAAACCAGAAGGGCTGATTTAGAATGATTGAGAAAACACAATAATTTAAGGGAAAAAACTGGTTTTGAGGCTGAATGAATGCTTTGCCTAACTTTAAATGAGGTATTTTATTTTTGTCTGGAGTAGTTTTAAATATTGTATGCATGATTAAAAAAAATTGACATTTTGGAGTGAAACACCATTCCAAATTTTTAAAAGTTGAAATATTTTTATCTTTTCTCTGGATATCTTTTCAAGCAGCAGTGCAATGGAATGGGCACATGAATGTGAAGTGTCCTGTTCAAATTTGGATTCTTCCCCTGCAAGAATGTCTGAGTGCCACCAGCTCTATTTGAAGGTCTGTGGTGGAAAGAAATCTGCATCTTGATTTTTGGGACTTTGTCTCTTTGAGTGTGATGGTAGAATTGGAAAGCTCAGGGTTGCCAACTGCAAATTTCAAGAAATTCTATTAGTGTCTTGAAAATAATGAACGAATGCTTTAATGCAGTTGTGGATTCTTTTGATATGCCGTCTGGTTTCTGGATTGTTAGAGTATTCATAGTTATTTCTCCATCTTTTCTGTACCACCACAAAGGCATAATGCTCACTTTTTCATTAAATGGGAGTG
This sequence comes from Athene noctua, assembly GCF_965140245.1. Classification (NCBI taxonomy): domain Eukaryota; kingdom Metazoa; phylum Chordata; class Aves; order Strigiformes; family Strigidae; genus Athene; species Athene noctua. The sequence goes on from NC_134055.1 coordinate 10,217,935, forward strand.
TCATAGCTAAGCACTGGGAGCTGTGAAATCAAAAATAAAGCAACATTGAAAATGTCTAAGATAGTAAAGTTTCTCCTGATTTTGTTTGGTGCTTGTTGGGAATGTGGACATCTGGTGAGAAGAGTTGGCGTGCCCCAAACTACTGCTGTTCTTTATGTTGAAATACTTATGACTGTAGGTACAGTAAGGGGCAAAACCTCGTCCTGGGGGAGTCCTGCCTCGCAAGATGGGTGTGATGGGATTAGAGGCTTGATGAGTGCAAGACTTTGGGATGGTCTGTAGGTGGGGAACACCGCTGGGCTTTATCCCAGCAGAGTTAGGGGGGATTTTCCTTGCTCACATTCTCCAGGGGTACCTCTTCTCTCTCACGGCTCTTCAGCTTCAGCATACCGGAGCTCAACCATCCCATGAGCATTAGAGACTCAGACTCTCTAAGGTGTTAGTAAAATAGGTAGATTCTGGCTCTCAAATCCATTGTAGCATTAAGGCAGTGTTCTAATTATCACATTTTAGAAAGCAAAACGAAATGTTAAAGTGGAGGTACCTGATGGATGATAACTTACATATTGGTCACTTACTGTGTCAGTGCAAACTTGGCATCATACTTTAACTTGCCCAGATAATTGAGGCTGTGTTTGAAATAGTTCCTCTTTCTCTTCCCCCCCAAATGGAAAGTTAAGTGCAATCCACTTTCTAAAAGCTGTTTTTAATTTTGACCATCCACTAACATGCTCCAGTAATGAAACCTATACCTCTATTTAAAGGGCCTTTGTGTAATTTATAGACCCTATTTTCTTTCCTCATAAATTCCCACCCTACTTCCTAGGGAGGCAAAGTGTACATTAGCCACTCTCCCAGGAGACTTCCATACCGTGCATATAATAACTGTGAGATAATAACTCAGCCTAGTAGTGCTGAGTGCACTCAGCTTCCAGCACGATGCAGAATTGGGTCCTCATCTTGACCCCAATATGAGCCAACAAGGGGCTATTTTTCTTCCAGGCAGTACAATTTTTGGTGTGTAATTTTTTTCCAAAGCACTGACTCGGGGAGGAGGGGCTGTGGATTTTCCTTTTGCTCTATTTATGCGCAAGTCTCTGACACGAATGGTTCTTTGAAGTGTCTTTAGGATGCTGTAGGGCAACCATATTTCTCATTTAAAAACAGCTTTTAAATGGCTAAAAACTTTAGATGTGTGTGTTTGTATTCATAACAGAATGTAAGCACAAAGATACAACTGCTAACACGCATAGAAAGTCAGCCTGGTCAAGCTACGCCAGTGTTGCAATTTCTCTTCAGTCCTGTGGTTGGGGACCTTTTAGATTAAATTCATTAGTTCATGGTAGTTTTGAGATGTAACATAAGCCTCCAAAGGGATCTTGAGCTTCTCTTTTTTATTAAAATGAAATCTTCCCTTGGCATTTCTCTAGGCACTTCTCCAGTCACAAATAAAAGGGACATTGCTGAAGGATATTCTGCTGCACACTTAAATGCCAGCAATCCAATTAAAGGAATGTTTAACCTTTTGTAAATAAAGCTATGGCTTGCAATGCCTTTTGGCTGAAGGAAAAAAATTAACTAATTTATTATTAAGCTTCTTACCCAAGACTGATGTATGCATTCACAATATAGTTTACAGCATTATAAGGCCAGAATACTATTAAAATTTTCCTGTCCCAGAAGGTCAGCTGGCTCCAGATTCAGACACTGCTTTCAAGACAGCCTTGCTAAGTGATGTCCTCCTCAAAAGCTACCTCTTAGGCTTCTGCAGTCACGAGTCCAAAAATCCTGATCCAGATGTTAGATGTTTCACAACCTTTTTTTATATTTCTGGTTTTTGACTATGGTCTTTGTTAAAACGAGGATCATTTTCCCATTGCAAACAGTACATGTGGATTTAGGTAGGAATGTGCTCAAACTCTGATGGATGTGTTCTAAACCTTAATCAAAAAGCATTTTCAAAGCTGAACAATTAATTCTAAATCTGGATGTCAATTTTTTAATTACCTCTAGAAAATCTCAGCAGTGTAGAAGGCTGTTATAATTTATCTTTATTGTCTCTTTTGCTGCTACTCAGGTGTTCTGTCCAGGAAGATTTGGCAGAGATGTCAGACCGAGCCTTGCTCAGGCCTGGTAGCAAACCTGATAAAGGCTTATAACAGGTGTGGAGAAGAGGGAGAAGTTAGAAGTTTTCCTGCTTTTCAGCATCCTGTAACTGTGGGGCTTTAAACAGAGATCTCTGTGATGGTAGGAAAACCCATGTAACAGTTTTGGTGGTAAAGTTGCACAAAGATATGATACCCAAGTAGAGGCTGTATCTTTTACTAGATTGACTAATATACTTAAGAGGTGTAACCCTACCTGAATTCTGAAATAGAAGTAGCATGCCTCAAAAATAAATACAACTGGAGAGCAATCGCACAGCACGCATTTCAAATCTGCTACTTCAGTTTCAGATCTGGAAAGAAGAGCCTGTGTGCCTAAAAGCTTGTTTCCAGCAGTAAGAATTGGTTTAGTTTAGGATATGGCCTCTGTATTCCTGGCTTAACTTTTCTGGATGTATTTCTTGCTTTCCCACTGTGGCACCCCTGAAGCTCTGCCCAGCTGGGGACGTTTCGGAGGGAGGGAGCGGCTCAGGCCAGTGGATCGCAGCGTTGCACCGGCTGTGAGAGGGCAGCAGGCAGGACCCGAGGGTTGAGCCTGATCAGCGCTGAGCACACCTGAGTGCCAGCTGGCCGCCAGGCCCGTGCAGCAGTGGCTGGCAGCCTTCGGGGCAGTGGGACAGATTACATTACATTGCAATTACCATTTCTCATAGCGCTTTTACTTTTGTCTGCACATTTCATTTGGTCCAAACACTTTGCAGGCAAAAGCTGAAAAATACAACTATTCATTATAGGGAAAGGGAAGTCCTTTCCTCAGTTAATGTACGTGCATTTGCTGGGTGGAAAAAGGTTAAATGGTAATGAGAAAGATTGGGCAGGAGTCCAACACTTTATAGCTTCGCTGGGACAGTGCCTGAGTTCCGGATTAACAGTTTTTCAAAATTCCTCGTTCTTGAGGCCACAACATGACTAATAATAACAGCGTAAAGGATGGCAAGTAGCAGAAATTGAGGCCAGCACTACACATTACGATCATGTTAAAACTAAGTTCATTATTGTTGTGTGGCCAAGACCTAAACAGTTGTGATTTTTCAGTTTCTTTGTGATTGCCCTATAAAGTGTTTTGTGGCTCTGTGAATGGAAAAGGGTTGTATTAGAGATAGGAACTGCCCATATAGTATTCTAACAATTTTGTCCCGGTTGAAAATCACTGAAAGCAGGTCATGTCTCACCAGCTACCAAGGTTCAGTAGTGAGGTGCCCATGGAGAAAAACCATGAAGATAGCAATCAGTGCAGCAAAGGCCTTAAAACATATAAAACTGTAAAGAGAGTTTTGGTCCTTCATGTGATCTCTGGTTTAGAACGGGTTGTGGTTTTGCTTCCCTGTAAGTAATCATCAGCCATAAAATTGAAGAAACGAAGATTTCAATGCAATTGTGTCACCCACTAGAAGGCTTTTATTTGCTTTTGTTTTGCAAAATTTCTCCAAATGGGTTTTGACTTTGAAAAAGCATGAAGTCAAACTTCGGGCTGAATTGGTGCAGGTTGCTTTTTGTGTTACCAGACAGGTCAGAGAGGGTCAGGGTAGGCTCCTGCACGGTTTCGCTTTTTTGCACGCAGTGCACAAATGATAATGTGCCTTTGCATAATCTTTTCAAATAGGTTTTTAGGTTTTTTAACCAAACCAACACCTACATTCTCCTGTCCCCAATTTCTTGGAAGAACAGTTCAGGAAGAACATTTCAGTGTTGATTCTTTTTCCAAAGGAAAAACATGTTTCTGGGATTTGAGTGCCAAAAGTCACAAAGGGCAGTTTTGATGGTGGTAAGAGGTTGCCATCAAGCTGCAATGCTGTCGCTGTCTGCAGGCGTGATAAATCAGTGCTGCTGTTGAGATTCCCTGATGCTGATGTAACACATGCTGGTACTTGTCCCCCTGTGCTGCAGGATGGGCTCCTGAGTGTCTGTAACTGGTGGGAACACAGAGGTCCATTGTCTGCTACATCTTTGTCTGCTACGTTTGTGGTTTGCCAGCTGGCTTATTCTTTTATGTTTGTATTGCTCCTGCTTGCAACTTGGCATGATGTTTCGGGGGGTTGGGTTTTGGGGTTTTTTTTATGTTGCTTGCAAGGCAGATATATTTTCCTTTTGTTTAAACTATGGAAAAACCTAAAGCTTCTTAAAAAAATTTTTTTAAAGCAATTCAGCTTTTTGAAACTGCATAATTGAAGAGCTCTGAAATAATTGGCTTATTATAGTGCACCCGTAAAAATGAATTTGCATCTCATTTATGAACTATTAGATTCCCTATTACATGAGACTGATTGTTCTTAATGTGACTTGCATGTAATTTAGCATTCTTTACTCAAACACTTTGTAGCTAAACACTGGGGGAGGGAAGTTCATTCCAAAATCACAGCCCTAGAACTTAGATTACAGAGCAATCACAGCTGGATCTTGCACGGTGTGCTCTCAGTACAGTTTGTCTGTGTATTCCCATCCTGGTTCCACACTGTGGTGCAGAAGCCCAAGATTACCCAACTAATTTTTTCCTTGCCTCTTCACCACTGTTAAGGCCTGGTCACACTGTGAGAAGCATAATTGCTAAAGATAAACATGAGCTGCGAGTACCCAAGTAATTTCCCAGTGCCGTGGACATACTTCAGCAACCGTGTTGGAGCTGTCGCTGTGACAGTCACCCAGGCTCGTTAGCCCAAGGTGGCAGGGTCGCAACGGGTGGCTGGGAAATCTGTCTGTATCAAAATGTTGGAAATATCCATCTGTAATACTACGGAAAGCTGTTCTGTTACATCAGAACCAGGATGCTAACACAATCAGGAATCATTACCTCCCCCGTGTGCTTCTGTCAGCACTTCCTGTGTGTAAGCATTAGTTTAGGTAATTATAAAGCCCAGCCTTGATATCTATGACTCCATTTTGACTCGAAGGAGAGGCAAAGATGACAAGAATAAAAATGCATCAAAATGCAGGGTCACCTTGTGGAATGGAGGAGGATTCTGGGTGAGCGATTGTAGAAATACTGTCAGACGGTTGAAGGGAAGATGACAAGCAGGCCCCTTGCATGAAATTCTGCAGAATTATTGAACTGGAATTTCAGAATAGTTTATTTACTGTAGCTAGCAAATGGCAAAAGAGATGACATACCTAAGTGCTTTTCAATAGATAAAAAATGCCATGGTCTTCCTAAGAGGTTAATGTTAGTCCCTCTTTGGACACAGCCAATTAAGAAAATATTGATGCTAACTGCTTATCAGGAGCAACTGTAGCAAGCCCTGCAGTTATAGGTTTGAATATTGGTGGTTCCAAAAATATGTGGATACTCCTGTATGCATTTTTGTGAGAAAGGATGCAGAGAATTGAGATTTTAATTGACCGTTTTGTTTAGCTGATGGAACATGTGGTTTAATCCAGTACATGATCCTACTGTTTCTTTTGGGGTAGCAGGTAAGGAGCACACTGGGTGAGGTAAGGAGGAGGAATTCTGGATCGAAAAATTGCAAAAGGACCTTATGCTCCTTCAGACAAAATAAAACATGTAAATTCTATTAGCTTCAGAAGAGTAGAAACAGTGACAGCAGTTAGAACAGAGCAGCGCTGAAATACTTTGTATCTTGTTTGCCTTTCTTCTTGATTGTAAATCTTCTCTGAATTTCCATTCAGCAGTACAGTAAATGCAGCTGGAAATGTGTGACAGACCAACAGCCAGGGGAGCAGAAATTACCCCTGCAGTCCTCTAATCCCTCTCTTACATTAATTTATAACAGATTAAATTTGTGTTCAGAGATGTGGATGTACTGCACCTTTAAGAGCTCCCATTTTATATAGGGAAATTATTCACTTTATACATTAGAGCAGATTAGAAATGTGTCAGTAGTGATCCTGGGCGTTTCTGGGCTGTCACATGCTGTTAGGGGAGCAATTACTCCCAGTCCAAGTCAAACCTTACTTTGGGGCTGCAGCTAATGCAGCACATGGTGTGCTACAGGAACAGGGGCTCTGCATCTCGGGGGTCAGGCAAGAGCCCCTTACAGCTGTTACATTAACATATTTCTTCCATTTCACCCCTCTACTGGATGACAGACTTTGTTATTGTTTTGTTTAGGGGTGGTTTTACAGCTTGGAACCTGTGAAAGGTTGTAATAAGGATTCGGAGTTCAGGGGTTAAGCAGAATTGATCTGTTAGCTTTTCCAAGGAGGGTGCTCTGCTGCCCTGGCCTTTGAAGGATAAATGTCTTACTCAGACAAATCCAGCATTGCTTTTCTGAGAGACTCCGTTTGCTGCACAGCTGCTGCCAGGGAGCACGGCTGCTGTGGAGATACTGGCATAAGACGGTGAAGAAGAAGCTTCTGTTTTCTTTTGGGGGAAGGTGGAAACACACATTTTCAAAGCAGCTAGTTGTTTTATAAATGTCTGCTTTTAATTCCCACATAAATATGTTTTCAGTCTGTTTCTATCTCAGAGGTGGATTCCAGGCACAATTTAAAAGGTTCCTTTCAGCTTTTACTAGTTGACAATCAAAAGCAGCCATCATCCCGGATCAAACATTTTAATTCTCCGCTTCGGCTTGGAGTTATGAGTAAGGAAACAGTGTGTATGGAGTCAAAGCTGTAAGGTCTGTCCCCTCTCTACCCTTTCTTTTTTTTTTAGTATGTGTATTTTATGAGGAAAGCTTCATTTCTCCCACCAGAGTTAAAGGTTACCTTGCTGAAGTTTCTTTTTGGAGAAAACTCATTGCAATTGTGCCTCATCATACTAAGCTGCAAGTGCCTGGGGGTTAACTGCTCCGGCGTGTAAACAAGTAGGTAGTGAGGCATCTTCTGTCTCCCAACACTTGCTTCAAATGGAAAGAGCAAAGAGGTGGGAAAATGTTGGTCCTCGTGCAATAGAGGTTCAGAGAAATGGTGTGGCTTCATGTGGGAGGTCTGCGGAGAGCAGGGAACCGAATGTGGATCTGCCTGTAGCTCCCGTCTCCTGGAAGCAGCATCGCTACCTGTTATATTGCTGTTTGTTTTCTAAAGCATATATTTAAAGGGCACACATGATTACTAATAAACTAAATTAAAAGAGCAAAAGCTGGAGAGAGACAGTAGAGGGAAATTCTTACACCTGTTATCCTGTTCATTACTCACCACTGTGTGTGTATTTTTCACTGCTACAGATCACCACACAGACATAATGCTAATTATCTGTGCAGGAGGTCGGGTTTGCATGGTACAGGAAAACACTGGTATGTCTTGCTAATTTGATTTTAATATCTATGCCATGCTATTGTTTGGCCTAGAAATTAGATTGCTTTTTACTAATATAATTGGCTAATTAAAACATTCTGTAGGAGATAGGGAAGATACCCACAGTCCTTATGTGACTTGGGACATAATAAAGTAAACATGAGTCAGTTCCTAATCCAACAAGAGCTCATTTAGAGCACAAAGAAAGGAGTATCCTCAATACAGTTTTCTTAGTAAGTTTTTGAGATTTAGGGTCCAGTCCTCCACCTTTGAAGTGGAGATAGAAACACTGGAACGTAGAACACCCAGCCCTGTAGGATTTATGTTGGCGATACCTAATGGTGTTTAACCATTATCAATTCCATATATTTGCAGTATTCTATATATTTAGTGACTACAAGTTCCTTACCTGGGGCTAGTTGTGAAGATGTAAAGCAACAGAAAAGAGTGAAGTTGCACCAGAACATACCCCCTCTGTCCCAGTGACTAAACCAAACCTGGTTCTGCAACCTGACCTTGCAATCTTGATATTCCTTCCTTCCTTGCTACCACTTATCACCTGGTCTGAGCCCTCGAAGGGAAATCACACTGGCTAGAGCCACGGCTTTCCTCTCTCCCTCTGTTTAGAGGTGACACGGGGTAGACAGGTGAAGAAGGGACAAGTGTCACCTCTGTCACAGCAGTGAAGATGAAGCGGCGTGGGAAGTAACTTTCAATAAACAGATCACCTTGTCTTGGATCCCAGCTGCAACAGTCACAGCCTCTTTTCCCCAGGATGCTCACTGGATTCCACCTTAATACATTATCCTTAAGACAGGACTCAAGGAAAAGTCCTATCCTAGACAATCTATCTTTGAGCCTGGAAAGAGTTTGGGAGGCTTATGCTAATTGTATTTAATTTGTATGTGCAAATGATTCTAACTAAATGTAGGCTTCCCTTAGTATCTTCAATTAAAAGCTCTGGATGTACTCCAAAGTTACAAATTCCTTCACTAAGCCAGTTGGGAATGATAATGAATTATTGCTAATATAGCCATAAAGCTTTTATTTGCATAAGTAATATGAAGCTAATGTGTGGATAAAATTAAACTTTAAAATGAAATATTATTAAAACAAAACTGTTAATGAATTTGGACACATTACTGAGCAGGTATATTTGGCAGCTGGCTAGAACAGATAACTCTAATAGAAGTCTAGTTGAATCAAAATCAATATTGAACATTACATAACACATTGAAGATAGTTTAGCAAGTTATATGTGCTCATCCTCTCAATTCTGATGTGCTTCATCATTGTTAGCTTTCACAATCATAACTAACACAAAAGAAGGTGTCATAATGCAGGAAGGAGAACCAAATCCCTGAATTTGAGAATTTCATTTTATTTGTTACTGTTATAATTAGATTGGATTGAGAGAAGATGCTCTGAATTCTCACTAGTATGGAAGAAAAATTGAAGATGGAAAATCACATTACAAGTAGGTGATGGACATATATGCTGCTTATACCAGCAGTATTACTGTTGTTGTTATATTAAGGTTGTTATTACTAAGGCTGGACTTGTTTCTTCTTGAAATGTTTCACTAATCATTTTTCACTCTTTTTCATATTGCAGAAGTCTTTCCTCAATCCCTTGTGGATACTTCGGGCTGCAACAGTTCAGGGGAATCACTCCAGACTAAAATAATCTTAAAACCAGAATAGTATTAGATGAAGGAACTTTGAAATAGCAAATTCTGCCACTGTAAGTAAGCTGTAGAAAGATACAGGGTGCAGGATTTTGATCTTTTTTTTTTGTTTGTTTCTTCCACTATCACACATGAAACAGAATCTAAGCGACATCTCTGTTGGCATATGGCATTGCATGCTTTTTATGGTGACTTCCTTAAAAAAAAAGCAGAGCAATTGCTGTGATTGCCTTGCTCATAACTCTTAAAGGTGTACACCAGACTTGTCTCCATTTCACTTGTGTACGAGCCATGCTGCTTTTACACACATTACTCATTTACACAGGCTTAGCTTTACTCCTGATTTATATCCAGCTGCTCCAGCTGCAGAAAGGTTCAGTTACAGTTACATCACTAAGCTCTTGTGCTGCCCTTTTTCTGTAAAGCAGTGTATAAGAAGCTGTATAAAGCAACCCCTGGATATTTTACAAAGATATCCCAGGCCTACTCACTTTGGGGACATGGACCATATTGTGAGTGCTTACCTTTTCTGCCACCAAGACGCCACTGAGACAAGATGGAGTCACTGAATGTTTGGACTAGCAGAGCAAGAAGCATTTTCAGGGCTAGAGGTTTCATTATTGTGGCTGAGAAACGAATAGATTTTCTTTTTTTTTTTGCAGGAGGTTTCTGTACTTCACCTTTTTGCAGAGGCCAAAACTCTGACACCTGAAAAGATGAAAGCTGTCAGCTCTCAGGTGATGTTTCATCCCAGGTGGAAAGGCCTGTGTTGACTTTAACTATCTAAGAATTTGTCCATATCTGTGTTCTTTCAGAGTAGGTGTTTCAGAAATAACCTAGCAAAGTTGTTGCATTTCTGTGGGGCTTGTGCACCTGACCTACATACACAGCTTTGAAAATTCCGGTTCTTAGGAGCTAAGGTTGAATTCAGCGTTGCTTTGTGATGCAAAAAGCACATTAGGTTTTCCTTTATTTTTTCTCTATATTCTATACGAATGGTTTTGATGTACAAAAATTAGGAGATGTTTCCCCCAGTGTTTCATTTCAGTTACTTGTGCTGTTTCTTATACAGGTTGAAATTAATTCCCTTTCTGTACTAAGAACAGACTGTGAAGCTAAAACCAAGCTGGATCTGGATGGTATGGTAAATCAAACTAGCTAGTGCATCCTTTATAGTTTGACTCTTGTGTGATAACGTTACTGCTGTGGGATACTGGCCTATTTTGTGACCAGAAGAGACTGGTACTTGGGATACCACATATTATCTACCATTTTTGCACCTATATGTATTACATTTAGCGTTTTCACCTTATTTTATCCTGATAACTTGCCCAATTTACAGTTTACACATTATGAATAAGAAAATATTCATAATGTAATTGTGTCCTGACTTGGTGATAAAGGACAAAAGCAATAGCAAGCTGGCTGTGTTCATTTTAAGTATGCTGCTTCCTGGAAGACTAGATGCAAACTTGGTGTTTGCACCACAGAGCAGGTTGCAGAGTTTGCAGGGGGTTATTAATTTGGGGGAGAGTGGTATCTAGTTTTCCCACCTACCTGGGGCTTGTTCCATTAGGTTGTACCAACTGAAAGGTTTCCAAGGTGGGCGTGTGTCTGGGATGGGCAGCAGGGCTGAGCTGCTGCTGCTGGATCAACAAGTGAGCTAAATCCGTCGGTGGGAGGGGAGAGGAGCTGACAGAGGCTGCTGCTGCCAGCACTGCTCTGGGACCCAGCCTGGAGCCTGGCTCAGGCACAACCCACGTGCAGTAAGACACACACAGGGACCTCCTCTCCCAGCTCGCCCCGTGAGCCCCCTGGGAAGTTGGACAATGTGTCTTACGGGTCTTGCCTGTTTCAAGCTCTTGATACAACCAGGTCATGAAGGTTGTGCACCCTGAATTACCAGGTTGCTTAATTTTGGCACGTTTGTGTCAAAACTAAGTAAACAAGTCATCAGTTTCCTGGAGACTGTGTGAATAAAGAGGGAGCGATGGGAATAAGCCCCAAGTTTGTTGGACAGGAGGCATTTCTAATGCCTGCACTGAAGCACACCTGTGCTGGCTTTCCCCAGAAGAAAATTTAGTGTTCAGAGCCATGTAAGTCCTAAACAGATAAAGACGCAGACCATGTTTTTTAGATCTCTGATTCAGCAACAGCTGAGAGGATTTAAACTGTACTTTTGATAAACAGATAAGCACAAACCGTGTCTCTGCTGATAACTTGAATGTCAAATTTCAGCCTTGTGCAATTGGAACTGCTGACTTATTAAACCTTGGAAATTGGTCTTGATAATGGAAACAGCAGCTCAGTGAACCTTAATTACAGTTGCAGCCTGGCCATGGCCTACCTTTTCACACACAAGAAGAATTCAATATGAGAGGGTGAGCACGGTAGAAACAATTTGTCATGAATAGTATTAGGTGTGAATGTGGACTTTCTTCACACTGACCAGCTGTCTTAGTCAACCTGAGAAAAGTTATTGAACTCAGTGGGGGCAGTGTCAGCACTGGGAGAGTAAAAGGGAAACTATGATTAACCTTTTTTGTACCACATTTTCAAGAGTCAGGTTCAATATCTTGGTGGAAACACGCCTGGGACTGTTTTGTTTTTAAGGAAGCTTGGGAAGATTTGACAAAGTGGTGTTAAAAAGTTAAATTATAAATGAATGTTCAGATGTGAGTTTACTCAGTTCTTCTTTCGCTCACTGCTGTGCCTCAGTTTTAGAAGAATTTGAATATTGAAACATATGTCATCATTTTGAAATGCTTAAAAGACAAGGCCAATGTTTCATCAATTTATGTTTGTCCCAAACGGCCTTTATATCCAAGAGTGCTTGAAACTCTGGATTATAGGCATAAAGAGATGAATAGAATTATAATGATTTGCTGTAGAAGAGGACTAAGATTTGAGGAGTACGATGAAAGCCAGCTATAGCCTAAGCATTTTTCTTCTGTGTAGTTCTTCAAAGGAGTAGAGTGGCAAAATCAAAGAGATGGCAAGGATATGTTTTATATTACTCTACAAAAGCAAACAGATGGTTTACTTTTTCTTCTCCTTTAAATATGTAGCTACTACATTCTCATATCTCTTGGAATGGTTTCAGATATCAGTTTAGTTTGCAAAACGGAGTTGATTGAATAATGGGTATATCTCAATTTGAAATCAATTAGAAATATTGCTCACCAGAGGAGCTGATGGTTTACTTGAATGTCAATAATAAAACCGTATAAGCCATGAATTACTTTGGACTATTTAACATTATTACATTCCTCTGTAACAAGGACAGTTCTGCTGATGTTTTTTGGCAGAAACTCCTAGAGATGGGGCAGGCTTATTTATGACGGGATGTAAAGTAGCTCTCGGGGTCCTTTTGAGGGAGTTTCTTTGTCTCTTGGTGCTTGTGTGAGTGATTCCCTCCTCTCAGCTGCTTCTAAACCTTATCCTTGTCTTCCTCTCTATCCTGCTCAGCACTTGCTGCTAGAAGGAGGACAGATGTAGGGTCCTTGCTTTTGGCTTCAGTAAGCTGTCCTCAGAGCATGCTCACTGCTTCTTTATTTTTCCTCCTTTTTTGGTATTTGTTATTTACTTATTGTTATTTTCTCTTCTGCATCAACAAGGCCGAGATATGGATAGATGAGTACTTCCTTTTATTTTGCTAACTGTAACTAACTGTTCTGCCCAGAACATTTTCTTATAACCTAGTTTGTCTCTCATAATTATGTATTTCATATAGGTTCTCCTGAGGGATTAAAACTATCCCTGAGAATCTGATTTTTTAGAGAAGGGGATTGAATAAGGTGATATATGTGAGTTTTAAAAACCCAGGTGAAGTAGTGTTATCAGTATCCTTCCTAGAACACTGTTGATTTTTATAATTTAATCTGTTATTAGTCCAAAACATGATTGTTTCCTTAATCTGCAGGACATTGCCCCATGGGGTCCACCTGACACTAAAGCACTTGCTTAAGCCTGCTTCTGTTTGATGAAGCAACACTTCTGTAACTAACTCTCACAGAAATCAGGTGACCTGAAATGTCTACACAAGGTGCTGCTGTTTCTACTAGGCCAGGAGTGCGCTTTGGGAATGTGTTTTGTCTTCCTAATTATTCATAATTTTCAACACAATACATCAATAACAGAGAAAGGGCTTAATGCACAACAGGAGTACGTGCAGTTCTTACACTGTATGATAGGACGTGCTTTATGGACGTTTGAAAACCTCTAATTTGCAAACTGCCTGGCAGCTGGCTTGTGGAGGTTTGAGCTACAGCCTCCTGGCTCTTTAATCGCAATGAAGTGCTGAGGTCAATTTACATGTTGTTGCATGAGAAAATCTGTAAACAGATAAATAAATATTGTCTTTTTCCCCTCCAGTGGGATCTGAAATAAATTGAGGTATATGAATTGGGCTCTGCACACGGGAAACGAGCATCAAGACCTGAACTGGGATAGTGTACTGAGGCTACCCCCAGCTGCCACGGCCCCCTCTTGCTGGAACAGGACGGGAGGTTCAGTGAACCTGAACCAGTTTCAAGGTTTTTTGCATTGTGTATTTGCAGTTTTATTTCAGTGGCAGCTGCTCAGGTTGCGGGAGTGCAAATTTGTAATGTAGAGGCAGGGAAGAAGTTCTTCCAACCCTTCTAAGGAACCACCTCCTCTCACCTCTCTGAGTAGTGGTAGGAGCAGCACTGAAAAATGTGGCCTAATTCATTGTAAGTCCAAATCTGTGAAGGGGATACACTTTGCTTCAGGATCCAGAGTCTTGAAACAGATCATGCACGTGGGTGCCTGGGAGAGTCTGCAAGTGTCCCCAGGTCCCTGGTGCCGAGGTGCTTGCTCCGTTCGGCTCCGCTCAGTGCTCCCAGGAATGCTGCCTGGCCCCGACTGCACCGACTGCCACGTTGTCCTGCAGCCGCAGCTGCACGCAGGTGGATAAGCAAGCTGAAAGGCACCTGCTTTTGGAGTTTACTGAGTGTCTTCTGCGAAGTGCATCCAGGGCCTCCTACAGAGACATCTTTAGCTGCAGGAAATGCAGCGGGGCTGTGCTGTGGAGTCCTTCGGGACTGACCAAGGGCAGAGCTAATTCTTCTGTTTCCTACCTGTTGTTTTGTTCAGGGCTGTAATAACGCAGGGTGGTATAATCCACACTGGACACAGTCTGACTAGCCAAACTGAAGGCCTTTGGCCCCAGGCTAAGCCTGAGAACAGTTGTTAATGTTTAGTACAGAATTTAAGGTGTATCGGTGGCTTTGACTCTGACCCTGATCAGACCTTGATCACAGGAGGCTGGTTTTGGCTGGGAAAGAAGGTAGTCCCTGGCTTGGTATCTCCAGCAACCTCTTATCCCACTGAGCTGCAGTCAGCACACGCAGCCTGGGCCACTGCACAGGTTTGGGGGCTGGGTTTTTTTGGGATTTGGTGGGGTTTTTTTATTCTTCTTTTGTTTTGTTCTGGTTTTATGTGCTTCTGTTGGCATTGATCTCTGGAACATAGTAAAAATATTTATTCAGCATAGGCAGGGTGACAGATATCTCTTGTATGAAGAACTATTTGATGAGCTGTTAGTTTTGAGTGCCTTTCCTATTCATTGAACTAATTAGCTCTACAAATCTTGCTGTCAACCAGTCATATAGCCACTTATTTATTTTCCCATGTGCAGAATTTTTACTTTGCTGTATATATACAGAGCTATAAAACCAAATGCACCAAAAATTGTCTCTTAGTTGGATATAAATGGAAACAAAATACGCTTGGAATTATTATTACATGTGCCATTAATTTTTATTTGAACTGTCTTATAAAAATGCCAAGCTGCTTTCATTGTTTTTCACTGTTGCTCTCATGTAAATGTAGGAAAGTTGTGCATTTTTTTCTTTTCTTTTAATGCTGTTTTACTGTCTTCATTGGAGAGTATGAAAATGACTAAATCAGAGGAGAATGGAGGTTTTAATGCTTGCCACACAGGTACCTGGAATCTCCTGCTGTCACCGATTGCTACGTCTCTTTAAAGTTATGCCTTGGTTTTAACCTCCTCTTGTACTTTCTCTCCTTCTGCAAGCTTTGCATTTTTGGCAGCCTTTTTAACATAGTGAGTGGGGTTAAGTATTTAATGCAATTAAAGCATTTCAAGCTCATGAAAATACAGCCTGCAAGACTCTGTGTATGTGGTGTTTAGTCACAGTGAGTCTGGTTGTTTCTGGCAGTGACTGTGCAAAGAGCATTCTCATGAAAGATATCTAGAAGATGTACTTTGTGGGAAAGAAAAATATGAATTATGTGATTCTTGGCACAAATGACTCTTGCAATTTGATTGCTGTGACGTTTCTGATTTGGGACAGTATCACATGGGCTCTGGAGACTCAGCAGTAAGCAGTGCTGCTCTTATAGAACTATGAAGTGGGACCTAGGAAGTATGTGATCACCCTGTCAGTTATGGCTAGATGGTTTATAGCTGCACAGTTGCCTACAAAAGTTGCCAGTAATCCCTGAAAGTTGTGCAATATAATGGCCAACTGGAATTGTACTGCCTGTTGGGAAAGGATTTTCCATTTTGTAACCTGATGTCCTCGAAGCCATAAAAGCCAAGATTCCTCTTCGCCATGTGCAGCATCCTCTGCCCCTAAGCATGGAGTCCATGGAGACTTTGGCCAGTTGCAAAGCTGGTCATCAGTGGTCTGGGTTGTAATGGACTACATGGGATTCATTTCTTTTCATTTCATTTTATTTCTTAAGTTAGGCAAATTATATTTTTTTAATGTTGGAGTCTTCCTGTGTTCCGCCTGCCTCCAAGTATGAAAATCTTAAGTACACCTCATTTTGGAGGCAGATGTAATGGAATTATGTAGGATGTTACTGCAAGCGTAAATTAAACTGTTTGAAAGAAAGCAGGCATTTACATTTTTTTTCCTTCCCACCAAAGAAAGCCCAGTTCAAGTGAAGCACAAACAGAGCGTGTGCAGCCTGAAGGCTGGTGAAAGCAAAGCTGTAAAATGGAAAACTGCTCAATAGAACTGCACTAATTAGCTTCAGAGTGCTCTTATTTGACTGTTAGAAGCGTGTGTTCAATTTTGATGTGTGAACTTCAAAAAAGATGTTGGCGAATTGGAAAGGATTTGGGAAAGGGTTACAGGAAAGATTTGAAAATCATGCCATCTATAGACAGACTTAGACTCTTAATCTCTTTATCTTCTTTGAAAAGAAGAATAAAGATTACTTGAGAAAGAGATCTATGATAATAATGACTCTTTAAAGTTAGAAAGCACTAGAGCAATGTTGAACAGCCATAGCTAGTTATGGTTAAGCTACACAGTTTTGTCTGAGGGCATAACAGAACACTTGAGTAGCTTCAGAGTGTTAAGCATTGTCTGCTGCTTGAAATCTGTGGTCAAGACTGGATCCTCAAAGCTGTATATCTGATGAAATTGTGAAACATGTGCTCTGGTTCATGTTAGACAAGTCAGATAATCATAGTGAAGCATGGTGAAAAGTGAACCTAATTTTCAGATGAAATTTGACAAGTTTGAGAATGTAGTGAGGCAATGTGGCTGCCTCTGATATCTGTGGAAGATACTCAGTCATCAGGATGATGGCGACAAAACAAGAACTGGTAAGCTGAAAATTGTAAGGAAAAATTTAGGCCTGTTCTTTGGTCCATTCTCTGTTGATTCTCCTGGTGCACTATTACATGTTGAGGTGATGTTACAGAGATTAAAAGAAACATGATCGCTTCTCTAAAGTGCATAGTACCTGTCTTTGGGGAGAAAATAGTCTATGGATGATGGAAATACATTTAAACCAGCACAAACCCCTTCAGTCAGAACTCTTCAATGTCAAGTTCTGCCGAAGAGCTCCGATGAGGTGGGGCTGCATCGTGCAAACTGCTGCAGCCCCTGTGTATGCACTTCAGACAGTGGGCTGGCGGTTGGGTTGACAGGAAGAGGGTTTGAAACATTGGAAATGAGAGGGTTCAAGTTTCATATTTATCCTGGACAAAGCCTCCTTTCTCTCTGTGCTGTTTTTGTTACTGTAATACATCCTTTGCATTCTTTTTCTTAAACTTCCTTCCCATCAACCAGAGCTCATCCCATGTCAGTTCTCTGCTCAGTAAACTTTCATTTGAGAAATTTTGTAACTTTTCATCTGTAAATGTACAGGTATGCACAAGAGTCTTAAGCCATCTGTGACTGAAACCAGACAGAATTGAGTTTTGCTGGAACAAACAAAACCAGGAGTTGAACTACAACACCTAGGCTGTGCTCACCTCGGGGTCAGAGACGTTTAGAACTAGGTCATAACTTGGGCCACATCAGGTTATTACCAGCAATTCTGAAACAATACATCTGTCTATATATATAATTAAGTGACCTTACTATCCAGAAATCTCTCTTTTTTGGTGCCACAGCCTCTCTTGGTCATCATGAGAGCACAATACATTATTTCAGTTTGCTTCCTTTAAACATCTAGTCCACACTGTTGTTTCACCTGAAGCTTTCCTTGAAAGAAAACACTGTTATGGTACCAAGCTCATCACAGCTTTTGGAAGGGAGAATAATAAACAGCTCATTGAGGTAAATGGAAAGATTTTGCTTGAGCTATGTGGGCTTTTGATCAGAGAGGTTAATCAGAATGGTATTTAGACATATGCCTAAGGAATAGAAATTGCCTTTAAAGGGAAATACATACTACATTAGAATAAATTACAAGGCAATGTGATTTGGTAAATTGGGGTTTATAACAGTTGAAACTGGAGTGGTGTTTTAATCCATGATGCCTGTTCATTTATTTTAATAGTGAGTTTACAGAACATACAGTAAAGCAAACTGTAAAAGATGTAACTTTTCAAAATTATGCTTTAAAGCCAAAGAATTTCTCTGTACCCAGTTAAAAGAAAGCATGGCATTATGCTAAAAATATATGTATTATTACAGACTGTTCCTCAGGGTGGCAAATCTCAGTGGTGTCATTTTTCAGATGTGTTTGATTATAAGTCATGCTTGTACCTCAAATTATAGGAAATTGAGTGTTCAGTTTTATGCTTATAAGAGATCTTTGAATTAAAATTCAACTTACAGCACGTGTAATATTTTCTTCAGTCCTAACACATTGTTGTCAACTCTGTAGAGTATATTTTAGTACAGTTTTGAAACATTCCTTTGCTAGTAAGCACTTCTTTCTTGGCAATACTAGAAATGCTTTTCCATATCAGCAACAGTGCATGAATGCTGAAAACTCATTGGAGAATTGTGCTGTGTGTTGAGAGAGATCCTAACTCAAAAAAATCAAATGCATAACTGGTAATTTATTTAGAAAGTTACTATAGCAAAATTAAGAATTGGTCTTCTTCGATGCAGAATTTAAGTCTTATACACAGATGTTTTCACATCCCAAAATTTCTGAATAGAAGTATGTACTAGAAGAAATTATTACAGAACAAAGTCCTTCCATGACCCTTACAACACTCCTATGACCTTTGAATCTGTTTCTGTTTCTATACCCTGCAGTCAGGATACCATTAGGGAAGAATTTACTGCTTTTGAACTGTAGTTTCTGAAATGGCTTATCTGCATGTGGGTGCACGTGGCCTCATGCAGGTAGGGTATCTATGCACAGAAGCCCATTGCACCACTTGAATGAGGGCATCCAGATTTAGCCCTGAACTGCAAAACTTTCAAGAACGGTCAGAGGGATCAGCGAGGGGTATTTGCCTGGAAAACGCACAACTTACGTTCCACTCATAACAGTGTATTTACATTTCTGTTGTATCCTTATGCTAATTTACATCTTTGCATTACTTCTGAGACCAGAGTTCCTACCCTTTCACCAATATGTGAGCGAGTGTTTGAAAGCTGATGTGGGGTTTTTTTCCAGACAGATTGTCCGAGATCTGCAAGTGTATGTGCTGTAGGATGTAAATACAGCCACAAATTGAAGGAACGTTTTATTATGTTTATCAGAAAAACTTATACTGAGGAAAGCTGAGGCCATTTTTTAATGTTGATATTCATCATTTAGCATTTAGCAGCTATAATAAAATCTGGGGAAGCAACCAATGTTCTCAGTGAAATATCAGTGCAAATCTCCCTGGTGCTTTATTGCCATGCTGGTTAACTCTGCAGGAGGAGGTGGGCAAAACCTCTGGGAGGGCTACACTGAATACTGTATTTAACAGGAGAGGGTAAAAAAAAAGCCTAGTAAAGTTTTTAGTAATCTTGGCTTGAAGGGTAATTTTCTTGTCAACTATATAATTAATGCATCATACATTACAGTAGTCCATTGTTATTCTAGAATGCTGGGATACATTTCAAACTGAATAGCTGTTTAACAAAACACTTGGCAGATTTATTACCCTTAGGTGATTCTGTCAGTCAGCATTTTCACATGTTTAGCCTAAAGTAGGCAGAATCAATTTTGGTATCTATTCTGTGAAATGCCGAGCTGTTTAAATTGAACCACACGCGCATACACACAACTCCCTAGAAAATCAGGACTTGTATTGGATCTTCATCTATTAGCAATGAAACAAGAATTACCCTTGCAAGCTCCTTGGTTTTTTCCCTCCACAAGGCATCATCTGCTACTTCCAAATATCTACAAAGGGGTATTTTGTGGTCATTTTCAGATAATGTCTTGAACATTATGTTTGTCTTTTCGTTACTTTACAGAACACTTACTTGGCAGCTTCAGCAATAACTGTGTAATGGAAATCCTTAAACAAGGAGACATCATGTTGAATTTGCTGTTGCCAGTTCTGCAAAAGAATTCAAGGTGTGATTGAATATTGGAGGGAGATGATAGGATTCAAACTTTTTTCAAATAAAGGTTGGTTTAAGTTTCTCATTACAAATTATTAGGATTTCAAGGATGGAAGTGTATTATTTTTATTTTTCAGTAGGAGGAGATACAGGAGGCAGGTAGAAGCTGTGTGTAGCCCAGGTATGAACATACAGAAGAAACGTGGTAGGTGAGAAACAAAAAAAATGTATGTTGCAAGTTTGAAGGGGCAAAACATCACATAACCATATTTTCACATTTTCATTGTTGAGACAGCATAATTTTCCATTTTTTTTAGATACTGTGTGAAACATTCTTGGATTATTTTTTTTTTACTTGTAACTTAAAATGAAAAAGTAATATATTCTGTACAGCCAGTTTTCCCTCACTGCTACCTTTTCTATCATATTTCTTCTTTTGCTACTATGCTTTCTAGTTCACTTTTTCTTTTAGTTTTGAAATTTATGAACTGCCAGATCTGTAATTTCTTTCCTGTTTCACAATAGGTATCTTTGCTAGAGGCCAAAAAGTCAGCAAAGAGTAAAGGCAGGAATGGGGGCAGGGGGGAAGTTGTAGTTCCCACACCTGACCTTAATTGATCTTCTATTAACAGGTTTAAAGGGATGGAATTATCATTTTAAAATATCAAATATCAACAAGTAATTCCTTCCTCGAGTATTCAAATAATTTTAAAATGCTTGTTTTTCACTTACAACTTCAAGAAAAAAAGCTATAAGCTATGTTCATTGCATGGCATAGCCTAGAGAGGGGGAAGAACATTTGAAATAAAAAGATTCTAGATGAAAAACTTCAGTGAGCTTAAAAAAAAATAAATTCCCACAAGTTAGGCACCTAGGTGCTGCACCTGCTGAACTGCCTGTAAGATCAAATTCACTCGTCAGAGAAAGCAAGGTGCATTAAGTAGGCCAGGTTTGTCACAGGGAGATTGTTCCGATGTCAATCACTGTCACCTCTAACCCCGGCTGGTGGCAATCCATCTGCACTTGTCAGCCTGGATGGTGGTTACAGTCACTCGTGCATTAAGCTGGCACAGTAGTCCACTGTGAATCTGACAGTAGTACTAGACCTTCCCACAGGGAGAGGCTTCTCAAATATGGTTAATTTAGATCGCTTTAATTAAAGACCAGCACATACATATGCATATGAGGCACTAGCGGGTGGACAGCTTCCTTGGGAGGGGGTGGGAGGGTAGGATGAGGGGCGGGGAGCTTTATCTTCCCCCTCTCCCCTCTGGTTCTGGGCGATGCAGTTCGCCCCCTTTAAGTTCCCCCCTTACAGCTGCCACCCCAGGGCAGCATGCGGAGGGAGGACAGTGTGTTTTGTGACACAGCAAGCCAAGATAACCCAGCTGGTTTACAGCAATAAAAGATAGGGAGGTTTGGGGATCAATGAGAGCTTGAAGTGTTATCTTTCTCTAATTGATGTCAGACCTTGCCATGCTGTTGCTGGTGTTAACAAAGGTTCCCTGGGAAATAATTATAATAACTCCCCAGAAAACAATGATTCACTCTCAAGTTACACTGAGCAATTGTGTTATCCTGTTGAACTCGTAGCAAGACAAAACAACCAGCAGTGCTGCCTGTGAAGTCCTTGTGCTGGTCTATTGTTACAGACAGGATACTCTGCCTAGTTAGGCAGTTCCTAACCTTACCAGGAAAATTTTTCTGCTATGGTTTTCAGAGAGCTCTGGATGTTGGTGCACTGTGCAGAGATGCTGGGAAATGGTGTTCTCCCAGTGCTCATGAGTGCACCCACGGCGCAGATCCCACTGTGGATATGACGTTGCACAACGAACTCAGAGTGGGAAGGAGTCTAAAGCTCATCAAGGTGCAGCAGCACTGGCGGGTGGGCAGCTGCTGTGCTGGAATCAGCTTCAGGTCACCTGGAGGGGCTGCCCTGCCTCGAGTCCTTCCCCCCGCGTCCGCCGCCAGGCCCCCCGCGAGCTGTGAGCCTGGACCCGTGGCAGTGCGTGGGGCACAGCTCGGGAGAGTTCAGAAATACACAAAGAATTAGAATTAAACTGCCAGCATTGGTTGTTGCGTCCCATCTGGGATTTAAACATGCCTTAAAAATTGTGGTTTTGA
Source organism: Athene noctua (assembly GCF_965140245.1). NCBI lineage: Eukaryota > Metazoa > Chordata > Aves > Strigiformes > Strigidae > Athene > Athene noctua. The sequence continues at coordinate 10,239,852 of NC_134055.1, forward strand.
AAACAGATCCTGAAGGTGAGAGCAGGAGGCTTATTCTCTTCAGCCATGTGGTTGTACTGTTTGTGTGTTGACTCCCCAGCCTTCCACTGGCAGCTGACTATGGCTGCACATCAGGCACATGTCTGAATGCTTTGCAGTCCAGAACAGCAATACTGACAGCTCAGCTAGTAAATCAAATCATAAATTGTTTTTATTTTATTTTGTAGATTTTTAAGAAACCATCCAGAGTTCTTTTTTTTTTTTTTTTTTTTCCTCCTGCTGATTTTTGGTGACACCAGATAATCTCAGGAAAATACACTGCTCACACTTTATTTGACCTTTGTATGGAGTCCATTTCAATTTCTGGTAAAACCAGGAGTAAAAAAATGTATAGGGTTCCCACACTGTTGGTTAATGTTAAAGACCTTTTCCTATCTCATCTAACTTTGAGAAAGGGAGAATAAGTCTCACTTGATATTCTGCTTTTTAAAAAAACGTTTTAAGAAGTTGTTGTTTTTTTTTTTTTTCCGTAACAAGTGGTTTCTAAAGAATCTATTGCTCTCCTGGCTGAGTTGTGTTTGCAACCTTGTGCACTATAGGTTGCATCCACTAGAATTGAGTTACAGTGTACAACAGTGGGATAAATTAATCGAGTGCTGGCTTAGAGTTCTTGCAGATGGAGTTGATTTCATGGGATGAATCCCTCCCTGGAGTGAACTGACTTGATTTGAGTTACCTTAGAAATTACTTGACCTGCAGCACTGACGCTGCAGAAAATGTGTGTGCAAGCACCAACTGAGAGCTGGAACGGAGTGAGCTTTCCCCAGAAATGCCCCCGCAGCTCCCAGCGAGGAGAGGAGTACAGCTTTCCTGAGCCAGAAGCTGTATCTGCGCTGTTATATTTTATGCAATTTATTTTCCATGATGTGTGTCCAATCCCTCTTTCAGTCTGATTTTTTTTACATCCACAGCATCTTGTGGCAATGAGTTCCAAAATTTGAGTTGTTCTGCCAGAAAATGTCACTGGTGTCTTAGAGCTCTAGTAGTATGAAATAGACTGTTTTCTTTCTTATTCATTTTTTTTGTGCCAGTCGTAATTTCATAGGCTTGTAGTGTAGCAGATTCTCTCTTCAGTCCTTGAGCATGTCTTCTGGCAAACCAAACCTAAGTAAGGGAAACCTGCAAATGTTCCTGTATAATCCGCACCAAAATATAGCTTGAATTCTTCAGCACACAGTGAATACACAGCTGAGTCCAGTGTGCTGGGTGCTTATGGAGAGATTTTCAGTCTTGGGCCTAATTTGTCTTGCAAGGGAGACAGATATCCAGTTGTCCTTTGAAAACTTCCCTCTTCCACCCCATCTCCCCCAATATTTTGATTTGATTTTGATTTGATGCTCACCTACAAAATGGTTGTTGTCAACCAGTTTGACACTCTGCCATTATCCAAGAGTTTTTCTATCCCCTCACATGTGGTTGTGGTTTGGTGTATTCTTAGAAAAACTTACAGTCCTAAAGATTTCACAGATGGAATTTCAGCTGTACCCTTAGGTACACTGTTCTGGTGGTTAATTTCCCCCAAAGTGGGGGGATACACTGCCTTTTCCATTCAAGGGTGTCTCGTTTCAGCTCCCAGGCATTGGATCATATTAAACTTTTTGCCTCTCAGATTAAAACCCACTATACCGTAAGGGTCTCTCCCTACATAGTGTGTTCTAGTCATTGATCAAGTGACCTCTTAATGCTCTTTTTGATAAGCTAAGTAGATTGAGCTTCCTTCAGGGTATGTCACGCTCCAGTGCAATGCCAGTACAGACACCCGAGGCAGGACTGACGCAGGTCCTCAGCAGTGGGAGGGTTTTGCCTTGTGCTCGGTGAGCGCTGCTGTCTGTTGTTATCCCTTCCTCACTGGGAAGCAGCAGAAGAAAACGTGTGCTTCATCCAATATAGTTTTCACTTTGAAGAAGAGTTAAACCCTGATGCCACGCTGGGAAGGAAAAGCCGAAGCACAGGTGCGTGTTACCTTCTGCCATCTCTCTTCAGGGATCAGTAACACTTAGAGGCAGGAGGGGTCATGGCTGGCTAACTGCCAGAACCCGAAAGTAGCCTGTGAGGAGTTCCACACCAAAGCAGCTGTGCTGATCCTACGAGCCTTGGTGTCACGTTCTTTGCAGAAGGGGCTGTTGGGCGTTGGAATGGGCTGCCCAGGGCAGGGGGGAGTCCCCGGGATCCCTGGAGGGGTTGAAGAGTCGGGCTGACCCAGCGCTGAGGGATCTGGTGGAGTTGGGAACGGTCAGGGTGAGGTTCATGGTTGGGCTGGAGGAGCTTCAAGGGCTTTTCCAACCCACATGATTCTGTTATTCTGTAATGCTTGCTGGTGGTTCGGTGTAGACCTGTCTGTAAATACATCACAAGGTGAGGGTTTTCTGGACTTCACAAAATTATTGTAGCCTTTTTTACACATCCTGGTGTGTCAACAGCCCTTTTTAGGTGCAGCCATAAGTACTGGATGCAGTACTCCAGCACTGTGTATACTGGCAATACTATCCAACAGTAGAAGGCCGTGAGCAAACTGTTTAAAGCTGTCTCTGTTTTGAGCAGGGGGTTGGCCAAGAGACCTTCAGAGATCTTTGCCAACTTGAAATTATTCTGTGAGACCACTAATTTACAAGATTATGGATTTACAAGAAAGCCAGTCCAGTGTCCTGGCAATTTTTTCAATGGAAAAAAAATATCAGATATTTTATGTACTTTGGACTATACCTTTATTTTCATTGCTTGCTAATAGATTTATATAATTATAATCCAGACCTGTTCTCTTGCACTTTTTTCTGAATGGGAAGGTTTCCTAGAGACTTCTGAAAAAGATGACAAAGGTATGGTTGTGTTTGCTAGTCTTCTTTTAAAAGGAGTATATATATTGATCTAAATCTGTTCAGCTTTACCCATGAGAAATGAACCCACTTTGTGTTTAGTCAGTTGGCATTGCATAAGTGGATGAACATTAAGCTTGTTTTCCAGATTGAAGAAAACTTGCACAGAGCACTAGGATGGCAAATTTATTTTTACATTGCAATATATGTGAATGTGAACTGGAAAGAACTTCCATTGCCTTCAGTAAGTAGGATAAATCCTTTTACTTGTATTTTATTTTATATGCTTCTACTTGCTCCATACCTCAAGGCATCTGTGAGCCATCCTCAAATATGAAATGATGTCTAGAAGTAAGGAAATAAAATATCAGCCCCACATTTGCTCTCTGATTATTCCCATGCAGGTGTTGGAATTAAGTCTTCTCTGTTCCTTAAAGAAGATCTCTTTCCTATTCCACAAACGCTGTCTTTGCTGTGGCATTGTCTGAGTTATTTCCATAATTCATAATTATCTTGGTTCTTAAAAATTTAGACATACATTTAAAAGCATGATCCAATCTTGCCTGATTGCCACCACATTGTGTTTGAAGTAATTACCATTCATTTGGCTTTTGAGGCTGTTGAATGAATTTTCCACATGAGATTCCTTAATTTGTACATATTTTATTGCTATAAAATAGGTATTGGCAAGCTGCCTAAACTGTAGTGAAGGCCTTTAATTCCTATCCCTGTGTGATGAAACAAATTAAGTGCGAACGGGGAGGCATAAGATAGACTCCTTAAAATGTATGTTGTTGGCATTTCAAAATTGTCCTTACACAGGTGCAAATGCACAGGTAAAATTGAGATAGCTTAGTTCTGCACTAAAGAGCTAAAAATGGTTAGTTTTCATACAAGAAAGATAACGTTCCTTCATAGTATAAAAGCTGTCCCTTTCTATCCTTGAGCTATTATCCCCATGAGAAAATGTACTCTGCTTGAAGAGGTTATTAGTGCCTTTGTGCTGGCTTCCTGCATACTAAGGAAAACCTCCAAGAATATTAATTCTCCCTGTCCTGTACATCTATTCTCTTATGGCTGAACAGGCCTCCTCTGCCAGCTAGATTTGAGAAGCATGGAGGTGCCCAACTGTTTTAAAACAGCCATGATTAGGTGGAGGTGAAATAAGGAGAAGGCACCTGCTTGGTTCCCTGCTCTCCAAGGGACACAGCAAAACATCTCGGGGGCTTCCTTGAATATGGGGCTGCTTCTCCACCCCGTTAAATTGACCCAGTGTTCTCTGGGTATCTTTAGAAAGAGTCTCCTGATAGATTTAAATATGTTAGAATGCTGCAAGAGACCAAATTATTTAACTCCTCTTAAAGCATGCCAGGTTTCATAGCTGTGTTTTGCTAAACAACACTATAACAAAACTTCAGGAGAAAATCTAATATTAACAGAGAGAAAGGAAAGAAACTTTGTGGATTTTGTTGTTCATTTGTTTTAAAGAATTGCAGGATAGTTGACAGATTTCCCTGTTTCCCTATCAGGGCACTTCAGGTACAGTCTTTAAGGAAAAAAATAGCAAAATAACAGTTCTTGGTATATGCACTTGGATAGGCATAATTGGTACAACGTTCTTCCCAGCCCAAACTAACAAAACCTTCCCTAGTGATCTAGCATCTCATGTTTATCATAATCACAAGGCTCTCATAAATTAAACAGCAAGACAGTGGAGGCTTTGGATCTTACTAATGAGCACTTGTTGATAATCAGCTATTCTATGTGAAATCAAGCCTTGCTTCATGCTTCTAATGGGAAAGTACAGGAGCTGCTGAAATGCAAAGCTTGTTAAGAAACCTGGCTAATTGCTACAAATTGAGGGATGTACTATGTGGGAACACTGGGGCTTCCACAGAGAGAATTTTAGGGATTGCTGTAAACGTGGAGTGTGCCTTGTGGTTGTGTTGGGGTGAGTGCTCAGAAAGTTGCCTGTAAGCACGTTGGCTTGTGCTGTGTCAGATAGAGATGCTGCTCCGAGGCCCCACTGAAGTCAGTACAATAAAGGCAGGTGCTTAAAGGCTTTGTCGAACTTGAGGACCAGATTTGCAACTTCAAACATAAGAAATACATTCAGAATAAGAAATGTGCTTGATACTGGACATCACAGGGAGTAGCACCTCTTCCTTCCCTCCACCCCTGCCTATTCAGCATAACCCAGCTGCTAAAGAAACTTTTATCTTAGTCGTACTACACCTTTCTTGACCTGCTTGAAACTCTCATGCCTTGGCCCTCTGAGCACATTCTCACTGTGCAGTCTCTGCTCGCCTGGGAAGAACATCGGGGACACATTTGGCACAGTTTGGCCCTCTCAGTGCTGAATCAGTCTAACTGTTCATGCAGACATCTAAATTTGAGAAGAGCGCTTCATGGGCTGCTGCGCAGAGGAGACTCAAGGATGCAGTTCCTTTCAGGGCTGGTGTTCCAGTGCTGCCTGTTTCAGTGTTGGTTCCAAGAAGCCTGCAATTTCTCTGCTTGCAAACAGCAGATACCAGCACCCAGAAAGCAACAGGAGGTGAGATGGCCTGCGTCTCGCATGGGATTTTGCTTTTGTTTCTGTTAACGGCAGGCAGAATTCAGAAGCTGATGCCTCTCTCTTGGTTCCAGCCCCAGAAGCTTTGCAGCGGCCGGTTCCTGCGCTGCCGCACTGTGCTGTGGTGTATGCACAGACGTCCACTGAGACGTGCACCTTCTTGCACCCACATACCAGAATAAATCAAAAGACAAGGTCATGCAGTGTAGAAGGAAACACTGCTGTTGGATTGCCAAGCTAATCATAGTGCTCTTAGGACCCTCGTTCTCTGTGATCTCTTCATCTGGGAATACTCATAACCCCTTTGATGATTCTTTACTGAGACTGAGAATCCCATGGAGGACAAATGCTCTGTTTTATTATGGCACTACGTAACTTAATTTTGAGGCAGATCACAGATTTCTGTCTGACATTTCTACCTTTCAACTGTTGCAACTTTTTCAGCAAACAGTGAAGGAAAGGGAAAAAAGACAAAGCCACCATGTTAAATGTTAATGTGCTTTTCTTCTCCCTCTGGAGGTAGATCTCAATAAAATGTATAACAGTTTTAAATCTTGTTTCAATACATTTTTATGTGAAAATATATGAAGTATAGTCTGAAAGGACAAAAGAAAACTCTCATTTGTCCTTTAGGCAAAGCTTTTTAAGTGTTCATACATAAAATATGATTGAGAATACCAGTGGCATTTCAACTAGAGACAAAGGAAAACAAGGTTAAAAATGTTCTAGATTATCCTAAAAGTAGAAGTTTCACTCCTAGGTTCTTTGTGAAAACCTTATAAATAAAGTGATACAGGATTCAACTGAACTGCTGAATGCACACTTACTCAGTTGAAGAGAGAATTCCATTAGAGCAGCGCTGGCTATGAAACGTATGTCTGTCTGTGGTGTTAATGGGATTGTGTCCTGGTTAGTTGGTCATCTTTGTCTTCTGAAAAACAGATGAATGTACAGATTTACTGATCAGGCGAGCTTCCACCTTAACTGTAAATTCTTAGGAATAACCTTTGCAGTTTGGTTTCATCACACAAAAAATAAAGCACCAGCCCTGGATTCAGATTGTAGTGAACTGAAATGTAAATGTACAACTTTTCTGTCCTCCTCCTCGGGTAAAAGGTTTCTTATGTTTCTAGAAGCAGCAGAGGGGGCTGTAGTTAAGAAAACAGCACAGGTAAACTTTGGAATGTGCATTTACAAAGAGAAAATTGCCATTTATGTTTCAGGTACTTCCTGCCTCAGTGGATTTGCTCTGTGTGAAGGAGCACCTCTCGCTGTTCCAGTGCTGCTCTCTAGATTTGGCCAGTCATGAAATTGTGAAGCACAGAAGCGAGTAATACTTTGATTTGTGCCTCTTCCTGGGTGGAAGGGGAAGAATCTGCTTGTGTCTCACCCTGTCTACATAAAGGGGCTTGCATTCTAGCTCACACAACCTCTAACCTAGCTGTTGCTGCAATGCTTCACGAGTGGTTTTAGCTGCAGCAGAAGCCAAGGGGAAAGTTCAGACAGGTTGATTGATCAGTCTCAAAAAAATGTTTCTTTCTATTTATCTGTTATGTTGCTTTCCCCTGATTGATCCAGCTGTGTAAGCAACTGAGCCCCTGAAGTTGCTAACACAGGCAGGAGATGCATGTGAGCAGAGGAGATGAAAATACTGGAATCCTTTCAGGTAATGCAGAATATCTCATTTTTGAGTCTCTGCCTTTTCTCCCTGCACAGATCTGCATCATCCCTCCTGGGGTAAAACCACCCCAGCTTGGGGCAGTGCTGGTTAGCAGCATGAAGAAGTCTTGTGTGTGAACTCTTCAACACTGATATTGGCACAGTGCATTTGTAGCGAGGCTTATTTTGTTTGAGAAACCAAACTCTGCAGCATTAGAGGGATTTGCAAGAACACCTGTAGCCATCTAGCAAACCAGCTCTCTGGAAGGCGAGGTCTTAACTCAGTAGTGCAGGCTACAGTTTACTGACAGCTTGGATGAGATAACAATTTGCTGGATAAAGAAACCCCTCTTTAGAAGTCTCCCTGACTTTACGTTCCTACATGGGTAACACCATATATGCCCAGGTTCCTTATTTAAATTTTATTCTGAACAATTTTTATTCTCTTGTCATTGAGGTATCATAACTTCTGCTCTATAGCAGTCGCTGTTTATTTTGATGTTTTATCTTTACTTATTTATTTATTTATTTATTATTTGCAATACAAACTGACCTTTTTACTACCTAACTACTTGAAAAGAGATGTCCTGCTCACATAAGGAATGCCTCAAGAGAAGGGCAGTCCTGCATAATTTCCTATCCTCTCACAGAAAGCCTTCATATTGGAAAACTGGGGAATATTACTTTCTGGCCCTGCACACTCTCCTGGGTAGAAAGGTCCTGAAACACAATTTATTGTAAAACACACAGTGGTTACAGAGCTAGCACAGTCAATGATATTCCTTTTATTACCACTCAGATGAGAACACAAAATGACATTGGAAAGCAGTGAACTCACCAGAAGGGCAGAGAAAGCCATTAAATTCAACACGCATCATATTTCATAATCAGAATCCTGCAGTCAGAGCTGACACCACTGAATGAGTTTGTTGCAGTCATGATAATATAAAACCCGCTGCATCTGCTTCCCTTGGCACTTTTCTTTGTGGACCCTTGCAGTGTATGGGCTATTAATCATCAGTAGCCAGGGACACTGCAGACCAATGCACTTTGTATTGCATAAATTGAAAATGCATCACTATTAGAGAGAAAACTGCCTTCTGTACATCTCTATTTAGATAAGCAGTTTCCTAAAGGGCTGCCATGCTATTATGGCTAACCGCTTAATTGGAGTTCTTTCCACAGCCTAGTAATTGGGGTTGGGGGAAGGGTAACACAATCCCTTCCTTGGCTCGTATGAAAACAAGGCAGAGAAAACACTCCTTTTCTCACCTAGGAAGCTTGAGAGGGCTTGAGCTGGAGGTGAGAAAATGCAGTCAAATATATACTGTATCATTTAACCTCACTAAATTAACTCCATAAACGAGAGGGCTTAAGTGTACCTGTGAGTGGGAGAGGGATGTTGTGTAACCTGGGAGCTAATGAATTTTCAGTAGCTGACCCGAGCAATGGAACACCAGAGAAGGGGTGTTGCCTTTCCTTCTATTAGCTCTGCTCACAGGAGAGGGTAAATCTAAGGTTTAGGAGGAAAAAAAGTGTTAGCGGCAACCTGAGAAAAGGCAATTGCAAATTTAACACTCAAAATTGCTCTTTTTAAAGAGAACCCATTTTATTCTACTGTCATTTGTCCAATTTTTATACACAAAGAGGAAAGATCAGTAACTAATGAAAATGAGAGATCTGAAGTAATTTGACAATGAAAGTACAGCTTTTAAACTGTATGTGTTTAACTGTAAATTGCTGCATGGTTTAAGTGTTTTCTCTTGAAGGGCTGTGGTTGGTGGTTGGAACTTCATTACATCCACCATACTCTGTGGGGTTTTTTCCCTAGTGTGTGCAGTCAATGATGTGTCAGAACGACATGAGTCTGAGTTGAAATGATGTGAGCTCGTGTTGAATCTCATGTCTTCTGATACTTGCTGGCTCAAATGTAGGTATATCAGGTAAAGGGCTCAGGTCAGATCCAAATCAGAACGGAGTTTAAATTGGGGCCTATACCCAGAGCTTGTTTAGGACTGATCTTCAGCCTCCCTCTCCCAGCTGCTGCCTCACTTGGGTGTGTTTGTATTTCAGCTACATTTCTTCACTTGATCTCTTTGGACAAAGTTCTCTAGAAAGTTTCAAGTCCAAACACAACCAAAAATATTTCTGTCTTGATTGATCCAAACAGCCCAGAGGATCTCTTGTCACTCAGCTACTATGTCAAAGTAACTTCAACTGGTGAGGTGTTTCCTGAGCATGTCTGTCAGTAAGATTATCTCGGCAGAGCTGGAGGGTATGGAGAGCCTGAGCTGTTAGATAAGAAGATGGCACTGTATTGACTAAAGGGCGAAGAAAGGAGGGTCAGGCTCTAGCCCACATTTGCAGGCTTTTGTTTGCACATGAACAGTAAGACACCAGAGTGGTGCCCTGCACCTGAATCGAGTAGTGCTCGCTGACTTAGATATTGGCACTGAATTCTCAATAAGGCACTAATTCCCAAGCCCTGAGAAAGAAGTGACAGGGACAGGAGAGGCCCCTTCATGCAGGAAAGAAAAGGGGGCACGGTAAAGTCATTCCCAGAATTGCACACGGTGTCATCCTCTTTTAAATCCTACCAGTTTGTGCCTTTTGACTCTAGGATATAATCCTGTTAGAGGTTAAGCTGATCTAAATCCAGGCTGCTGTTGTCCTGCCCTACCCTCCCAGTCTGCTCCTGCGTGCTTCGGCACTGCTCTGCATGGCTGAAGTTGGAACAGCTTTTGCTATATTCAGTTTCAGCTGAATTAGCTCTCAAAACTGGCTCAGGGAGTATGTGTGTATGTGGTAGTGGTGTCCAAAAGGGAACCCGGAATAAGGGCTACACTCTCCTCCAATAAGTAAAATTCAGTTTTAAACTCTGATCACTGAGTCAGTAGCAGGTAATAGGGACCGAGAGGTCACTGAACACAGGAGTTATGAAGGAGAACAGCATCTTTACAAGGGACAAGTTTACTCCTGTGGAGAGAACATTAAGGATTAAACTCTGAAGAAATGTGAAATCAGATCTGTTCAGTTAAAAAACTCAAAACACTCAGAAGTTGGCCAGTTGCCTTCATCTTGTAGTTTAATGAGAATTTAATTTCATTCTAGGTAAACTGCTGGTGAGTTATAACCAACTCTAATTGTTGGCTAAAGCAGTAAAGCAGTCAACTGATTTATGATGAAGAACATATTACCATGTTTAACTGGAGGCAAAAAGGAATATGTTCTATTTTGAAGTAATTGTGTGGTTTTCTGTGATGTAATCAGAGAAGGAGAAAAACTATATTCATCTGAGTTCAGGACCAGGGCAGGACTGGTAAGCAGTTTGATTCTGGGACTGATGCCTGTATCTAACATCTAATCGTTAATGCTACCTATAAAAAAATGAAAAAATGGATTTAGGAAAATTTTGTATGCTCTCTGCTGTCTATCACAAAGGACTCTGGAGCTTGGGGAGATACCAGATCTGATTTTATAAGGCAAGTAGTTACAAAAACAACATTCATGTTATGAAAAAGCCCTTTTGAAAAACAAGCAACACTATCTGCTCAGAGTATTGCTGCTGCTTAGTATTGGTTTCTACAAAATTAGCTATTCAAAAATCTTGGAAGTTTTTCTTTTAAAAAAACAAATAAAATCCACACACTCATATTTAATAAACCCCCACACTCATATTTTTAATAAAATAAACCCACACACTCATATTTAAAGCTACCCGTGCTTAAATTTTAGCTTTGAATACAGGTTGTTTTGCAAAAAATAACAATATCAAGGCATGGAAATATCTTGTTGAAAGAAATAAATTATGCAGAGGTTTCCTAAATAATTTAACAGAGATAGTAAACAAAAATTATGTCTTCTTACAAAACACACTCAACTTGCTAGAATTTTGTTCCTGTGGTAACAGATACAGGTTCTGTGTTTTGAGGCTTTAACCTTAATCACACAGTATTCTATCCTTGGTCAGAGCAGTGCTGCAGATGCAGAGTAACGTCCCGAGAGCCCTGCCAAATGTTGTGCTAGCATCCTTCCAGGTTTCTTCTGTAAATTAAAGTAGCAGTGTGCTAATATCCTGGTCTTTACTGTAAAACGATTTCTATTATAAAGTAGAATATTCTAGTATTGGCCAGTCAAACAAGATCTTGTTTTATTGTTAATGTTATTGATGTGATGAAGGGTTAAAATAGGTAACTTATTCAAATAGAAAAAATTTTAAAAGCCCCATGGTGTAGAAACCATCACAGATTTCTTCTGTGTATGCTCATTTGTTTAGATGAGTTTCTGTTGGTCAGTAATGTCTTTTATTAATGCTTGGATTTCACTTGGGATGGCCCAACTCCTGATTCAATCTGCTGGTAGGCTTTTGTCAATATTATTTTATTTTTTAAATGGCTTTGACATCTTACTCTTGCTATACATATATAGCTATATTTAATATCAATTTAAGCTCCTCCTTCAGTTGTAAGAGTTACTCATGTGCAGATAAATACAAGTTAAAATGAAACACTTCCAAAGCACAGGGAATCTTCATTCTTAATGTATATAATTACTTTTCTCTTTCAGTATTGGTAATGGGGATTTTGGAATCACACTTACAGACTGTTGTAAGACTATGCTTCAGCAACTTACTCTACTTGTTGCAAAGTCAGGTTTTACATTTATTTGGTCCTTGGGGGGAATGCTGGAATTAAGACTAGAAGTAAATGAGGCCTCACTGATTTAGTATACAGTGCCTCAAATGTGTTAACCAGTTACTGTGATTTATGCGTTTCCTCCCTCACACACACCCTCCATAAAAGAAAATCTAATCAGGATTTAAAGTTATGCTGCATTCATTGCTTTGATTCTGGTGAATTGTTTCAATTTCTTGTTATATGTGAAAGAAAAGCCAAGCCAAGCAAATGACAATAAAATATTTCAATTAAAGCTGTATTTGACCCATAATGCAGTGCTATATGTTTCATACCTTGTCTTTCGTACTATTAGCAATATTTCAAATTGAGAATATGATTGCAAGAGCTGATACTGTTAAGAGAGAGAATGGGTAGGAACTTTTGTTTTTATAGTTTGGGAACACAGAAAAACAAGCTGAGGAGTCCAACAGCAGGTCAGTTCCAGAGTCAGGAATAGAAATCTGCTTCCCTCACTCATTCCAAATGCTAAAAACCCTGACTCGTATCCAGCTGCACAGTGAGTAGCATCTTGCTAGGATGACAACCTCCCGCAGCATCCTTCAAGATGAACCACATCAAAGTACCCACTCCTAGCCGTGCTGCAGAGAAGGGAGAGAGTGGGCAGCACAACAACCAGTTTTCTTAAGATCACTCAGCAAACTTTCTTTTCTTTGCTTTTCCATCTTTATATCATATTACTATGTCTTTTTCTTTCTTAAATGTGCAGAGTAACAGTAAATGGATCCATCTGCCTTGGAGAGCATGAATGGAGGAGCCTTGGCCTTATCCCCTGGTGAGAGGCAGCACGCAAAGGAAGAGGCCAGCACAGACTAGATGTCTGTGCCAGCCATGGCTACTCTGTGCACCTAGAAGGAAGGTAAGAACTGTGCCTCCAAGGTACAACTGATTTACACTGTGCTGAGAGCAGTACAGTTTGTAGAACACCATTTATCCACCCAAGGCTGTGTTAGAGGGACACGTAGTGTAGTACTATACACGGTGAAACTGCACATGGATTTTACTTCACCCTCAGTATTGGAGTGAATTGAAGAAGAATGAATTCAGAGGGTCACTGTCCTCTTGAAGAGGGGGGAGTTCAGCTGGAGCCTCATCTGCTCAGCAGGGAGTGAGAGCAGCAGGGGCAAAGTGTGCCGTCAGTGCAGTGTGATGCTGGTACTAGCCTGGTATTTTACACGCTAGAGGGATGTCAGTGTGGATTACACAGCAAAATCATCACCACTGATCTGTCTGTTTGTTTTCAGTATGTTTTCAGTCATGTTCTGAGAATCCTTCCTTCCAGTGCCACTGGGCTTTCCAATTTAGCACAGTTCCTGAACTTAAAGGGACACAAAGTGATTTTTCTTGCAGACTTCAGTTGTGCCTCCCACTGGCTTTGTGAAGGCAGATGGGAATGACAGCTAGCTTGATTTGGCAGTAGCCTGGTATTTTTACTATGGGGAAAACACAGCTTTAAAATCACCTAGTTATTTTTGTGAAACAACATGTTCAAGATTGATTACTTACTTCTGGAAGCTGTTGCAGCTGAAAGTGTAGCTGTTAAAAGACTTACAGGTGCAGCAAGTCAGGGTCATCCACGTAAATCATTGCCTGCTGTTGACAAGAAATTTAACAGTTTGGGTTAGTTGTTAGGAGAGCATGCACAATTGGATATGTTGAAATCTTAATGGTGCTTTTCCTTACTGTTTGATACAGCTAGTAAAAAACCCAAAACCCAAACAATAAAAATCCCTCACCACAAGCTTTAATTATTTTATGAAGTCAGCAGAAATGTCTCAAGACTTGCATTCTTAAAAAAGCTTCAGTTGATCAAAACCAGATTCCACCCTCTGTGTATGCACAAATGATTGATTTGCATTCATTTAATATTTTCAACTAGCTATATTTGGAAAAATCATTATCACAGGCTTCCTTGCTGGGAAAGGAGCTCAGCAGAACAGGAGGAGGACAGGGAATCAGAGGAAACACTGCAGGGATATGAAATGAAAGAGATGGTACAGCAAGTTAAGAAGATGCGTCCAGTGGGAGAACAGAAGGTAAAGTCTTCCTCATCTCCCTGCTTTGCTGCAGGGCAGTTTTCTGTACTGCAAGTACGTGAGTTCTCTTCCATACTGCCTTCTAGAGTGAGCCCCAGCTAGTCCTAGAGGAAAACACAAACCTGATTTTAAGGTTAGTTTATTATGAACTCTGCCCAGACAATAGGGATATATCCAACAGCACTCTGGCTCTTCAGCCAGGAGAGTTCTTTGATAGTATACCAGGTAGTTGTGCACTGAAACGGCACCGCTCGCTGTCTTGAGTGTGCTCTCTGTATCATGCTGTAAACACCGTGCTGGTAGTCACCATTATTTTGAACCAAAACCACAAAAGAAATGAAAGTTTCATGGCTGTAGGGGCCTTAGAGAGCACAAAGGCCAAACAGTGGGCAGTATAGTGGGCAGTGTGAATGTGGTCAGCCTTTTCTAACCAGTGCTAGTTCTGGGCATTTTAGATGTGAGGCCTGTGCTTTCTCCCTGGTGCAGCTGGGAAGGACAGTACACACAACCTTAGGATACACAGGAGCTCACTTAAATTTCCAAATACACATCCCCTTGTTTGGAGTTCCAAGTTGCATGTTTTCCTACTAAACAGGAAGTGCTTTAAAAGAGATTTACATAACTCTTCAAAAGGGTATGGAGAAAGTCTGACCAGTTTTCTGTTTTTATAATCTATAGTATTTGATATCTTTTTTATTTAATTAAGTGCTTATTCAAGTCATCTTTTAGATTACTGCTTCGTCCAGTCATTTGTCACAGCCAGCCCTTTACAGGAGCACAGCTAGGTCTCTCCAGCATTAAGGAAAATGTTATTTAAAAACTGTATTTAACAAAAGTATCCTTTAGCTCAAGATGGAAATATTTGGCAAATTATCCATTGAATTTTTTCCATGGTACGTCAGTAAGCTTCAGTAAGTTCTCATCAATTAAGCAATTTGCTAGAGAACAAGAGATTTTTAAGATTTAAAGTGTTAGCCCTGCCTATAGAATCATGAGTTAGCTGGGCAGCTTTGGTGTAAAACAAAAGATTCCACCACCACTGATGAGATCTGTAGTCGTTAGAGCTGGATGAAAGTAAGAGTTACTAAAGTTTGGAACCTCTCTCTGTTTGAAGTCAAGAGGAACTTTTGAAAGATTTCCAGAAAAGCAGAAAGCATGAAAGAAATTATCTAGACATATTTTAAAACCTTCAGATTTTAAGGACTCTGTCGCAAGGCAAGAAGTTCTGTTCAAGTTAATAGAATGTTAAAACTTATGATGAAAAAGGCTCCCTAGGTACAAGAGCATTTCTTTCACAGATTTAACTACCAGGGCATCTCACTGCAGAATGTAAACTTGCACTTTTTAGTGTCATTCATAACCAGAAATTATTTAAAACATATATACATGTGGTGTCCGTTGCCTTAAATGAGCAATTCAGTGAGGAGATTGCAGAAGGGTTGTATTCCACCCTTTGCTGGTGTTAAGAGCGCTAGGATGTATTTTTTAGATGTTTCTGAGATGAGTCTTGAGCCCTGGAGATTTTATGCAATTATTTTGGGTTCAACAGTGCAGATGTATAGATTACCATATAGACTCATCCATAAGCTGCAAGTCAAATGTTTGCCATTGTTTAATACTTGATTTTTTTTTTTTTCCCCCATGCAGTTGCTGAATGATTTCTTTGGCAAAACTGAAAAACAGCCCCTTAAGAAATAGCTACCCTGTGTGCTGGAAGTTTGGTTTTGTAACAAGATAGTGAAATAGATTCTATTGCCTCTCTCACTGTAGAAATATGGAAATAGAAATACGATTTTCTATTTCTAAATACTGAGCTTACCAGTTGTATTTTTAATTTGTATGGTGCCCAAGCCTGTTCACACTGAAGTCTAAAGTTTGAATAGATACCTATAAAAATAAAGAGAACGATTAAGGTGTGAAGGCAGAAGTAGGGTCCTGAAATTCTGTGATTTATGGGCTGGGGAGGCATGGAAACAGCCCATCAGTGCTCTTTATTAGATAATAGCAATTGCAAGCACGTGTATCTGAAGTTGTGTGATTTTTTTTTCTTTTTTTAACATGTTTGCTATAATAACTAACTTAATCTGAAAGTGTCTGTTTCAATAAGTAGTAACCTGAAAGCAAATCCAATCCAAAAAGTGTTTTCTACCAACTAATAAACAGATTACTACTGTAGTACTGCTACTACATATTTTAGGCTAAAAGCATTAATGCAGCTGTTGAATGTACTTTTTGCAAACACCAGCATTTTTTTGTTCTATTCCAAAATTTTTGCTCCTGTTATGAAAGGCATTAAGAAAAGAACATTTAGCACTAAAAATACAGTGACTCCTTTGAAATGGTATGAGATAGGCAGTGTGAATGAATTACAATTTCATTTGAAAATTCAGGTTGTGACTGAGTACAATCCCTTTTTCTAGCAATACTATTCATCCTCAGGCCCCCAAGATGTTGAATTTGATTTGTGAATTTTAACAACCTGTGGTTTTGCAAATAAAACTGCAACTTAGTATACTGGTTTGAGTTAGATATATAATGTAGAAGAAATTGCCACTTTCCGTGGATTTCTTTTGTAGAGGTTCCAAACACTGCTCCCCTGAAACACTAAATGCACCCCTTCATTCTGAGGCTTAACGTGTGCTTGCAAAGCAAGCCAGAATTATAACAGCAGACTTAACTGCTCCAGCTTGTAGTATCACTGCAGAGACTAACACAAGTCTCATGTTAAACAGGCAGAGGGGGAAGAAAAGGTCAAGATTTTCCACAAAACAACTTTGTGTAAAGTAACACCCACAAAGCAGAACAAAGAATGTTGTGGGGTGTAATCATAGATCAGTGTTTTCTATTAACTGTTTACAGCAATTTAAGGTAACATAGCAATGCTCATTAGAGAAAAATCTCAGCATTTGAGGGACAGAGTATTTTGTATTCCTAATGCTGCTGTTTACACTGTGTTTTGTCTGGGGCTTTGTCAGCTATTTCTCTGCTGGGCTTTTCTTGAGCTCTTTAAAGATCCCTCTTCAAAGTTACATGGCTCTTAAAGTCACAGTAAAACAAAGACTTCATATCACAGTTTAATATTTCAGTTAAACTACAGAGTAATAATTTGCATTAATTGTAGCCTATTAGTTGCAAATGACAACATTTTGTTTTGTTGTACTTAAAGATTTTATTAGTAACAGACGTTTTTAGTTAGTGTTTGTTGCCCCAAGTGCTTTAGAGGAACTGATTTTCTGTCAGAAAAGATTGGAATCAATTGCATTCTTCCCTTCCAGATAGTGCTAAAACATTTATTTAAAGGTTTATATGCTCACCCTGCCTTATCTGTATTCCAAGTCACTTGTCCAATGAAATAAAATTCATTCATGCCTTCCTTCACTGTGTTATTGACAAAGTGTAAGCTTTATGTGACTGGAAGCCAGAATTCTGTCTTTTGGGAATACCTCTCTCTAAACTTGTCTGAAAGAATTATTTTATTGCATTTTTCATGCCAGTTCAAGTATGTTTGAATGGTAAATCCTAGAAGCTGGGCTGTCTGTGGCCATATCAGCCTTTTGAATTAGCAGCATGCACAGCATGATAGAAATATTAGATTGTAAGGAAGGAGTATGTGCGCTACATAATTTTTATTATTAAGTATTTTTTTTGCACATAATAAACTGCATGTCACTTGGTTCTACAAATCAAAAACTAGGTCAAGTCTGTTTTCTAAATGCCTGGTGTTCTGCTGATGGAAAGCTTGCCATCACTATATGTTTCTTTAGCCCATTCTCTATGAAAGAGCAGTGTCTGGAGAGCAACTGCTGAAGACTATTTATGCTGTGTTTCATTTGGGGAAAATTAGAGCATCAGCAGCTGCCTTGTTCATCCATGCAGCCAGTGCTACATGAGTGACGTTCAGCTGTCTGTCAGGGGCATAATACAAAAAAATGTTGTGATCTAGGTGGTTTGTCTTATACAAAAGATAGAGTAGGTCATCGCTGAATTAAATACTTAACAAAAGCAAGCAACCTGGCCTTGCAGCTGCACTACTGATTGAAGAGTCCAGAAGTGAGATATGTACATGACCTAACTGTCATTTCTCTTCACTTCTGCATTGGGATAACTCGTGTAAAGCCAAGGAGAGGTAGAGGTAAAAGTAGAATTTAACAGTGCCGTGCTGATTTGAGACTAGAATGTGGGAGGAGGAAGTAATAAGGTTACCTTTTCCTTTTGTCACTCAGCAAATTCACAGAGCTGACCCTGGAGAGAACAATGTGCATAGAGGCACCAGGGTATTACAGCACACAATTTCACTGCCTCAACCACAAACTAATTAAAAAACCTCTGATTCTCCCAAACCCCTTCCTCTCTGTTTTCATTTCCTCTCCAAACAGGACTTCAGTTTAAATTTGACATCCTTTGGGGACCCTGCAATGAATAAGACTATTTGAGTTGTTCTAGAGCTTTCCTCAGAGAAACTGTCCAAGTATTTAGCAGTGTGCATGAACTGAGAACTAAAAGCTGAATATATCTGATTGTTTGAGTGCTCAAAACTGAGAAGAGGAGGCCTGGAAAGAGGAAATAAAATGACTTACACTTCTCATATGGAAGCTGCTGTATCTCTAATGATGCCATTGAGATGAGCCAGCTTGGGGGAGCCAAGTAATCGGAGGAGTCACGCAGGCAGCCCACACAAGGCGGAGATTATCCATGTGGCCCTCTGAAAAGGGACAGGACCGGGTGCTGCAGATAGTGGGAGCTCTCAGCTGTGCAGGCCATGCAAGGAAAAGTGGTTGGTTTTCTATATGCTTTAACTTTTGGTCAGCCGTGAAGTGGTCGGGCATTTGGACTAGATGATCATTGTAGATCTCTTCCAACTGGAACTATGCTTTTCTGTTCTAATTTCTTCTTGTACAGTAGTGCTGTTTTAGGAGTTTGGAATATTTTCTAGAATTGTCAGTTGTGCACATATCAATCTAACACAAACTCAGGTGAGGACCTGACAGAAAGAAAAATTGGCTTTGGGTAGACTTAGATTTGGCAGATTTGGGCCTAAAGATAAATGCTTATTTCTATGATAAGCCTTTCTTACTGTGCTAATGCTGTTAATTAGGGTGTGGTGTCTAACCTACAGCTTTTCTGTGTCCCTGACTTAACCTGCCTGTGGCCAGTTGTGTCTGAACTGATCTCCTAGCTGTCCTGGCCTGTGACCACATATAGGAAGATTTGTACCCAGTAGTAAAACCTTCCACTTGAGGGCAACAGTCTTTTTCATTTGCCAAAGAATATGAATAGCACTGCAGACTTTCAAGATAGTCCTGAAAGCAACCCCAGCAGAAATACCTGTGGATTTTTTGCTGACTCACTTATTTTCTTTCTGAGGTCATAAACAAAGTTGGGTTCGTGACCACCTTTACTTTCTTTGTGTCAGATGAAATGACAATAAATGGTTCACAAATTTGGGTAGGCCTATACTAAGTAATATTGATTCTGATTCCAGATTCTGGTTCTGGACATTCAGTATATTAGTTATAGATTAGTCAATCTGCTACAGTTTTCAGTCATTTTGGGGTTAAAAACCACACAAACACTGAAACACCAGCCACAGCACAGTATAAAGCCTTCTAGTTGTTTAACCCTATACCAAATGCAAGCCACTGCAATAACACAGAAAGCAGACCTAAAGTAGGTGTTTGTGGATACTTTACCTTGTTCTCCTCCTTTCAGAAAAAGCCCCTACTTTTAGAAATTGTTTTACTTACTCATAGAAATCATCCGAGTGCTAGGGGAATAGATCACAAGTCACACTGAAGGTTCTTGTTAATTTTGGGCATGCCTTTGGAGGATATGTGCTCTTCACCCTTGGCCAGGCCATTTTTATAACATAGCCCCATAGGAATTTGCCACCTTGAAAAATAACCTGGGAAACTTGGTCACCTCTAGCTCCTTTCACTGGGAATCTCTCCAGGTAAGATTTCCAGACTTCATAAAGACAAATGTGAAATCAAGGCTCAGCAGGCCCAGTTGGGAATGACTCTTATGCTCAACCACCAATCCCCAACTCCCAAAACAGGATTAGCACATCTCTGCATATGTCGTTTGTCAGTTCTCATATTGGACAGTTCCCCGTTCCTCCTGGAACTCATGGAGACCTGTAGCATGAGTACATAGCTAATAAATCGGCCTCTATCTCAATGAGCAATCTTTTTCTTTGGAGTCTGTAATCTACCTAACGTGATCCTGGTCTATCCCTGGGCATCCTTGGCCCAGCCCCAACACAAGTGATTACCATTAATAGCCATAAAATACATTTCTCATGCCGTGAAGGAGATGAAACATTTCACACAATCCTTTCCCTTGGAGCCGGTGACTGAGAGCACACACTACTGCAGAAGTGCTCTGTGGTGTCAGTGTCAGTAAGTAATATTAAGAGGACTCCCCCTCATACACACACACACACACACACAGAGCCTGTGTACAACATCCCACAAGGTTAAGTGTTGTGCTGCTCAGGGTTCAGTGTTATATCCTGGTTGCCTAGAGGCAGTTGTTGGCTCAGTGAACGTGATCTGTCTAAGGCAGGAAATATAATCTCAATGGGAGAATGGGAGCTCCTAACAAAAGTCATGAACTCATTCACAATCCAGACATGCCCCAGGTTGGTTTTCAAGTGACCTAGTTTGCCCTCTGTTGTTATACATTTGTCCCTGTGGCACTATTTCACAGGCACAAAAAAAAAAAAAAAAAAAAAAAAAATTAAAATATGACTAATTGAAGACAAAATGTTGCTTTCAGCTGCCAGTTGGCAGCTTTCACCCTTGTGGTGGGTAGGTGGTTAAAGAAGTAGAAAGCAAATATTTGGATTCTGAAAACACTCTTACTGCACCTTTTTCGTGTGTTTATGTTTAAATAAACTACCAGCTGAATGGATGATTAATTCCAGAGAGAGGGATACATATGAATGTAAAAAGGTCAGTTTGTGTTCAAGCCAACTTGCTAATGCTGATACTCTACTGATTGGCAAAAGTGATTTTCCCTGTTTACACAAAGAGAATCAAACATCTTTACATGGAGTGGGCTCTTGGTAGTGCTGTTTTTAAGGAAAAAGAAAGATAAACTCTCTAGTGAACTCTCAATTGTTTTTATAATGAAATTAATTATATGACCATTCTTATCCTCATTTTATCATGCCTAAGAGTAAGCTGGCAACAGAGAGAAAGGAAAAAAAAATTGATCAAATAGGCACAAACATGTCCTGAATCAGAAGTTTCCTGTACATGCTCACACAGGGAGGACACCATTACAAACAGTCCCTGACTCTGGTGTATGGAGCCTTCTGACACACAAGTCAGTGCCCAACCTGGGAAATGCTCACATGCTGTTTACACACGGGCACTCCTGGTCCTCCCTAGGCTGAGATCATCCCCTTCATGCAGAAGGCAGTCTGACAGACTCACTCTTTCCACTGTGGCCAGAAATAAGCTATTCCAAAGTCCTGTGAAAATCAGTATATGAAAATTATTTTTTTTTTCTGAGCTTCTGAATGCTGATCTGCACTCACTGAGTGTGAGCTCCCACAGTGAGCTCCTCTTCTTCATCCTTAAATATTTAAACCTGTATATAGAAGAGTGAAGTTGCTGTAAAGTGTGTAAAGCTGCAGAATGTCAAAACTGTGAATATTGAATGCTCAGTTTGCTCTCAAGCTAGGCATGAAGTAGGGATACTGAAAACTTGGATTCAAGTCTCAATTTTAAAAACTCTCAAGTAAAAGGTACTGATGCAGTAAATCATTTGGGCATTGGACCATACCTAAGAAAGGCTGTTTACCCACAATCATTACCGTTTCTAAAGAACATAGATATTTCCACACTGCCAGTAGTGACTAAGAGGCAGTTGCCCTTCTTAGAGTCTGACCAAACTTTGCCTTATTAATCTTGAAAAGTTGAAATTCAGCAGGAATCTATGTAGATGAAAGGAAAAGAAATCTACATCAAACAGGAGCTCAACAAGAGGATTTCTTGTAAGCCCTTGGGGATTCAGAAATCCTTTTTTTGATCCTGCTTTATTCTGTGGTTCAGAGATCTACACAGTAATAAATAATGGGAAAAATGAGTGCTCTGAACTTCCTGAATGTCAAGAGCCATGATCAGAGATTCAGGCTGATTGCTTAGCCTTCAAACCAATTCTTTCTCCTTGTACCAGACTAGAAGGAATCCCCCACATTCCCCAGTATTAAGAGAAGGGGATCTCTCCGCTACTGCAGTTAAGACTGGCAGGGTTGGACTTCTGTGGCCTCATGTACCCTCTTCAAAAAAAGTAGTCTCATTTCTTAGAGCAGGAGACACTTGGCAGTCCCAGCACTTTTAAGATTACTTAATTTAGTTCACAGCCTGGTTTTCAGATATGCTTATTACAGAAAATGCTTACCACTCTGAACAGTGAGATATCTAGGAACATAATATATCATATATATCCAGCATAAGAAAGACATAAACCTGTTGGAGCAAATCCAGAGGAGGCCACAAAGATGCTCGGGGGGCTGGAGCACCCCCTGTGAGGACAGGCTGAGAGAGTTGGGGGTTCAGGAGAAGAGAAGGCTCCGGGGAGACCCTAGAGCGGCCTCCCAGGGCTGAAAGGGGCTGCGGGAAAGGGGGGAGGGACTCTTGATCAGGGGTGTAGGGATAGGATGAGGGGTCACAGTTTTAAAATGAAAGAGAGGAGATTTAGATTGGATATAAGGAAGAAATTCTTCCCTGTGAGGGGGGTGAGGCCCTGGCACAGGTTGCCCAGAGCAGCTGTGGCTGCCCCCTCCCTGGAAGGGTTCAAGGCCAGGTTGGACGGGGCTTGGGGCAACCTGGGCTGGTGGAAGGTGTCCCTGTGCAGGGGGACTGAAACTAGATGTTCTTTAAGGTCCCTTCCAACCCAAACCTTTCTGTGATTCTATGATACTTCCATCAAGTTTACCCAGCAGTCAGTACAGCTAAGACTTGCCCCTTGCCTTATCTTGAATTAATTCTTAATAATAGACAACTTTTGATAAAATACAAGGTTTTAGATGGTGTGATTTGCTAACGAATAACTGCATAGATGGTTAACAAACACCAGGAAAGACCTAAACCCCAGTCAGGATAAGTTTTCTATTAGATGAAACTGCAACAGAACCAGTCAGTTGCTATCTACCTAACCAGTAGGCTTCAAATTCTACATTACAGAAGAGAAACTCCTATTTTAAAATCATCTTCACTTGCACAGAAATGCCAGATGCTCATATGTAAAGTACATTGTGGAGTATGGTAAAATAGCACTTCCCATTTAAGTGATCTCAGACATGATAATATTATACACATTTGAAGGACTGGAAATGATAAAAAAACCTCACCCCACAGACATGATCTTTGGCACCCAGGAAGGAATCAGCTGCTCCTGTGTTCCCACAAAGACTTCCAAGGCATTGCAGGAAAAAAAAAGCCTCACCAACTTTTACTTAACATTTTCCTCAGGCATACCTAACACCTTAGCAGGGGTGATCCTCTATACTTCAACTATTTTATAATGTATTTTATTGAGGCAAATCTTTAATTTACAGACATTAGATTGGTCTCTTATTGTAATTCTTTTAGTGTTAATTGTACTTTTGTTTTCTGATGTTTTGCTTGTGTTTGTTTTCAGCTAGAAGAAGAAGCATTTGTGGAGTCTGTTAAATTCAGGTAAAATTTACTATTACAAGAGACTATGAGTGAAGGTTTTCAAAGTATTGACTTGTTAGCTCAGCTTCAGAGAGGACAGTTGGTGTGGCAAGAGACGGAGCAAGCAAAAAGAAAATAACTTCCTCGGGTCACCCAAAGCTCGCTTGCTCTACTCCTTCCACAAACTCTATGATTTATTATTTTTTTTTAATATATATTTTCTGATCTTAATAGGAAGAGTAGAATGAGTTATTCGAAAAAGAGACTAAGTTAAATCCTGAATAGCTTTTCTGAACATGAAGTCATGGTAAGTATGTAGTGGAGTGGATCTACCTCAGAAATTTCTGTGTTAAAGTTTTTTTCTTTATTTCTCTTCCCAGTAAAACCAAAAAAGATAACTTTTCCAGATTGCTAACAACCTTAGGAAGGATTTCTGCAATAAGAAATAAGCAAGTCTCCCAGTTTTAATCTTGCATAACATTGCCACAAGAGCTGCCCATAAACTAGATTGCCTGTGTTGTTTCTACTTATTTTATGATGGACTCCTCTGATGTCTGATTAAGACAGAGATCTGAATTTGAAAGACCTGAATGCTCTTTGCTGTGAAAATGCTGAGCCAGCCTTGTCTAGCAACCTTTGACACATAAAGAGGGATGGTAATTGCCACTTTCATTTCTAAACGTTGTAAACGACATAGCAAATTATTACTAGATAGGATCTACTTTTAGATCTCACCGTAAAAGACAGACAATTTCAGAGAAAAAAAAAATCAATTGTCTTCTCCTTTATTTGTGGTTTACACCCCATCCCCACCCTGACTGTCTAATTACATTAGATAAATGTGTGTAAACATGAGCCTTACCCTCTATAATCCAACTCCTCCTGTACTTGTTTATACAGAGGTTAATAAGCTCAGTCTATTTACCATACTACTTAAAGTAATGTTTTTAATGCTCTGTGCAAGTTCATGGTCTTTTACCAGGAGTAGAAAGGCATGGAATTAGGGAATGATCATCTTTGATGGGTCTGGGTTCAATAACAGAGACTTTTAACTTACGGGTCTATGAGCAGATATGCCAGTAAACAGATTTGCAGAAATATTTGATTTGTTTTCCAGGAGCATTAATTTTCATTTTTATCCTGTTTATCCTTCTGTGTAATAATTTCTCATTCCTGATTTGGAGAGGAGACTTGTGCATTATCATTCAGAATGCCACAAAATTCAATTAAGGGCTGGCTGCAGCATCCCTTCTTGGTTTGTGAATGATTTACCTCTGCTGAGAAAACAGGATGACTTTTTCCATCACAAAGCATGGCTGCTAATTTTAACAGAGTAAACAGCCTTAAGCTATGCAAGCCATCATTAAACAATAAAGAAACATTAAAAAAATTACGCAAGGGGTGGTGTTCTTTAGTCAGGAGTATAACTATCCCTCTAGAGACCAAGGATGTAAACCAGTTTAACATCTCAGGTAATGTAATTCCACATCCACCAGCCCCCACAAGCCCCGCTCCCTCCTCCAGCTGGATCCAGGCTGCCTGACCACTCAGTTGTCTTTCAGTCAAGTGTCACTATTCTGATGTCAGCACTTTAGCCATCTTTACCTCTGAGGTATACAGGCACCTGTCAGCTTGATGGAAGCAGTCCTTATATACAGGATGAAATACTGATTCTGGTCTTCTGACATTATTATCTTTCTTGTTTGTATTTCCATTTATATTTTTCAAGATGACCAAAAGTTTCCAAGACAGGCTTTCCTTTCTCTTTAGAAAACTTAAGATGTCTTTAAGCATGCTAGAAAATGCCCCCCTTCCCCCCCAGTGTTTCATCAGAATTTTCAGACTTTTATCAGCATAGTGCATAGTCATGTTTTTTCTTCTTTACTTCATGACATGAGGGAGTCAGGCACAGATTAAGTGTTCTATTTAAAAACACTTTGACACATTTTAGTGAAGCCAAGACAATTCTGTTGAAGTATTATCATGATTTACTTGAGGTAAATCAGCAAATAAGTCATGTTGCCCCATAGGGCCACTCAGCTAGGTGTGTGTTTTATATACACAGAGCCCTATAGCTTCAGCAGTTGGCACATTTCCTTCAAGTCAGCGTAGAGATTACACAATAAAATGGGAGATATTTAGAGAGATGCTGCTGGTGGTATCTGAGCCCCTAGGCTTTGTTCAAGCAGCTCAAATCTGAATGGATCACTTCCATACCAAAAGGAAAAAAAAAATCTCTGGAGTGCAATGTGAAGTGTTTTCTATTAATGGCAACATGAATGTTATTGCCAAGCTGTGTTATGCCAGATGATTGTATGCAGCAGAAGGTAATTTAACTCGCCAGAATTTTGCTTTGCTTCCCTCCCCCAGGTTAAAAGGCTGATCAGATGCCTGCTCTACACGCAAAATCATCAAGTGACTGCAGCAAACGCCTCTCAGAACACAAAGCAGCATCAAGCAGGCAGTAGATAAAACAAGCCCCTGCCACCAGGGGCAGCAACCGGTGGGGCTGTGGTTTCCCCAGTGGTGAGGGGAGGATTATTAAACCCTTCTGCTTTGCTCCAAAGTGCTTCAAATAGAATGGTGAATCTAAATAATGAGACGCACGCTGTTCCCTCCAGTACGTGCTACAGATGACAAGCAGGGACCAAAAACCAAAAGGAAAATATATCTGGAGGCTATTGTGCCCACCATGGAGCTGACTCCTGAAGTGTGTTGAGGTACACACCTTGCACTTGTGTTGCACAACCTGCAATTGTGACTGCCTCGTGTTGTAAGTGAGGCTGTTTATTCGTGCCAGGATATTCTTTGCACCAGTGACACCTCATTAATGGCTCAGCACCTACTCTTGACAAGCTACAGAGAAGGGAGGTTGTATTCTGAGATCGGAACAGCAGTTCTCAAAGTTTTCCACAGACTTCCCCCTGTTCTGCCTTCTGCTACCATAAGGAAGGTGGCAAGTATGACTGCACCAGGAATGCTTTCCCCATGATGCTCCCTGTGGGTTATCAAGCCCAGCCCACAAGGACCCTTGGCCACAAAAAGCCTGGTGGAGGGTCTTCTGAAGAGGACTATTTCTTGTGCCTGCCCCAAATAAATCCAACCTGCTCCAATTTGAGATCACCTGTGTTAGACTGGGCTTGGTTCAAAAGCTCTGAAACCTGCCTGTGAT
The DNA here is from genome assembly GCF_965140245.1 of Athene noctua. NCBI lineage: Eukaryota > Metazoa > Chordata > Aves > Strigiformes > Strigidae > Athene > Athene noctua. The sequence goes on from NC_134055.1 coordinate 10,266,505, forward strand.
CCCTAGCTCGATAACAAACCTAAGATCTGCCAGCTTCCAACTGCCAGCAGAGGGGGAGTGGACGGGATTACACCAAGGCTGGCATTAATTTCTGATGTGTTGGCTACACCTCAGACAAACCGTTGATTTGCTCATCTGTTGCAAACACTTAACTCCGTAGAGTTGGGTTTCTAGAAGTAGAAACCTTAGAAAGAGGGTGAGTGCCTACAGAAACATGCTGAGAAGTAAAATCTAGTACTATCTCTAGGACTGAGCAGAGTCATGTATGTGGATATTGATGCCTCATCCAAACTTCTATTTAACAGGCATGTGATAAATACATTGGACAAGCTCAACTGCCCAGGTCTGAAAGCAGCATTTTTAAGAGCAGGCATAACTATTCATAAGCAAGGGATAGGTCTGAGCCACTTGCCTGCTTTGTTACTTCAGTGGATTAGAATTAAAGGGTCAAGTCCTTTTTTCCCTAGCATAAGTATTGATCTAGAAATCCATGGCTATTTTCAGAAGTGATCCAAATCCTTCATACTCTACACAGAAATAGATGAACAAAAGTGTTTTCACCTGTCAGCAGTTAAAGGCTAGCAGGGGGTCTTCAGCAACACACACCTACATTCACACTCCCTCCCTCTCCTGACCAGGATCCTCAGCTGAGAATTCAAAAGCCACTTTTCAAGGCTTCCGTTTTACGTGTGTCTGAAGCACCAGTCTGCGAGTTTTTGGAGTGGATGAATCTCTCTCTATTGAACCTAATAAAACTTTCCTGATAGAAAGCTGATTTCTGATTTAGACTCAACTTCTGTCTGCATTATCAAAAATATTCCTGACTATTCCTCCACACTCCTGAAGTCTTTCAGTGAGATTCAGTGAATCTCATCAGTTACTGGCAATTGGTGATCCTGTTAACAGCAGTTTCCAGGGTCCCAAGCAAAGCTAACATGATGACAGGACATGCCGAATCGGTTTTGAATGGGGACCTGACATTTTCGAAAAAGGCTTTAGCTACTTGACATTTCTCTGGGGTAATTCCTGTATATGACCTGGCATACCTGGGCTGAGTACATCTACCCTGGCTAATGCTTCCTAAAATGGCAGATTTCAGATTCCATGTTATATATTTGGAAAACCACTTCACAAGCTGTTTGTCTTTGATAAATGATAATGAAAAGCAAGTGAATTTAAAAAATTAGAAAAAAGAAAGAAAACATGTCTTAAGTGAAGATATTAGTGGTTTGGGGCTCTAGAGCCAATTGCTAAAGTTACCAGGTAACATAAATTCTCTTTCAATTTCTTTGCAATTTTGGAGCCAATACAACTCCAATGAAAGTTCCTAATGTTAGTTTTTCCTATCCTAACCTAATTAACAAACTGAAAATTTATGTAGTCCTAAATGGAATTACTTTCTCCTAAGTACTGTAAAGGGAGTTATTTCTCATGTACCTATTAAAGCATGGGTATCGATGCTAATGCTTCACACCAGCTACAGTACCTGAATTCTCTTCATGGGAAAAATACATCAAAATTGCCCAGTCTGAGGCTTGTTCCTTTATGATGCAAACTGCTAACATCAACTCAGGACAGTATCACCCTACCTTCATTATTATTATTATTTTAAATGTTGAATTGGAATTGTTAGTTTTAACATAATTTTGGCATATTTACCGGCTGAACATATGGTATGGCTCAAACATCTGTTATATTTTTAAAGAAGAACTAAAAAAAACCCCAACCACCCCAAATCCCTTGGTTTTCATTTCATAAAAGGCTTCAAGAATTCTTGATTAAATTATCAAAAACCAAACCAAACCAAAATAAATTGCTTAAAGTCTCAGAGAGGAATTGTATTTTTTTCTTGAACATGATTTTTCAATTATGACTTTTTCAACACAGTTGCATTAAAATGGGATTACTCGTTAACAAGAACCTGCCATCACTTTTAGAGTGATATTCTAGGGTATTACCAGTACTGTGCTAATAGCTTCACATGCAGTTAGTTTCTCAAAAACAGATTTAACACATTTCCAAACAGAAAATGTGTGTATTATTTTGTGGCTTAAATCTGTTTTATCATGATACCACTTCCAAAATACTGAAGACATAAAATGGTTTATGGTCCAAAAGATAAACTAGCAGAAGCCACTATGTTGGAATATAGGGAAGGATCTGAGAAAGTGCTAAAAGCATTATTACAGCTACAGAATGGACTCTTAAATCTTTTATGCAACTTGATCAGTTCCCAATGGAACCACAGTGTATTGTTTTCATAAATAAACACCAAAAGTTGCTGTGCACAGTGTTTCTGGACTATAACAGACTGCTTTTGTGCTTTAACGGGTTTTGTGTTAAATTGTAAACTACAAATGATCCCATGAAAAATTTTTTTCCAGCATGCTGCTCGTGAATGGCACGTCATCTTTCTTGATGATCAACAAAGCAATATCACATTTGTACAGCACTAAACCACAGTCACTTCATCCGCCATGGACGTGCTGCAGCTCACAGCCAGCCTGGGAGGAGCAGCCCAGCAATGTTGTCTTCTCTGAGGGAAAAGACTCTTTTCCTGAACTCGAATTTGCCCATGGCAATGAGATTAAGGAGATGATTCCTCTCCCACCATGCTTGTTTGACAGGAAAAAGCAGTAGAGAATGACCCTCCATTTTTATCTGCTCAACCATGACAACACTAAAAGCCTCTATAGTTTTGAACTGTCTTCTGCACGTAGAAGAGGCATTCAAATCCCTGGCTTATTACTCAGGATTGTCAGCCAAACCTGGCAAAGGAGTTTTGGTTTGTCCATTTTCACTAGAACAGTTTAACCTTACACTAAACCATACTTTGCCAGCTCATTTTTTAAATGGAGTGCTCTCCAGAAGATCAGGCTGTGGCAGAGATCTCACGTCCTGCATTGGCTACAGTTCAGTGATTTGTGAAGCACAAAATTCTACATCCTGCAGGCTCCAGCCCCTAAACTGCCCTCCTTGCCCCAACTGCACACACTTGTGTTGCAGTCACCCTCCCCCCCACTAAAAAGTCTGGAAAAGTATCTGTCAGAGAAAAGGCAGTTTGTCCCAACTATTCTAATGGTTTGGTTGAAGCTCATATTGTGTGCTCCCAAGTAAAATAAAATATAATCTGTTATTTTTAACCTCTAAGCACCATAGTTGATTAAAGAAAAAAAAAAAAAAAGAATGCAGGTAACTGTGAAGATGTACTCTGGACAGCAGTGTGAAAAGAAAAAACACATAAAGGCGGTTTCAGAAATAAGGACTTCTGAGAAGAGCTTTTGGACAATCTACAGCAGTCCAGTGAAAAGCATCCAGACCAGAAATATTGAAGCAAAACATTTGGTAAATGAACAAAACATTTCAAGTGCTGTACAAGAGAGAATGAAAATCTGAGCAGTATAATTATGTATTTTATAATTCTGAATTAGTGACACAAAGGTAAAAAGGGAAAATGAGCGTAGTTATCTTTTAAGGGCGCTGATGAGATTTGACCTAGCCCTTAATTTAGAGGCAGAAACAGGTATTCTGTTAATGTTCTCCCACAAGGCAGTATAGAAGGTTAAACCCTGCTACAGGTAAGGCAAAAACATCCAGCTCACCATTGTGTAGGAAGCATTTTAGACTAGGGGATAGGACAATTGGGCCCATTTTTTTTTTTTTTTTTCCCAGAAGAGAATAAAAATATGTTGTATACTATATACTACTCAGTACGCAGATGGTGGTACTTTAGAGAACAGGAGGTGAACAAGTGGAAGGGTCAGAAATTTCTAGTAAAATGTCTGTATAAGCTGTGAATGAATCCAGCCTTCCAGCCGTGGCGTGGCAATGATCTTGGCACAGTAGCAGCAAATAATTTGTCCCAGAATGGTTAAGTTTCTTAGCCTAAAGCAGAAATAACATTTAAAAATATCCAGTCTCCACCTCTGAAATGCCTCCAGGCTGTTCTCTTGGCCGGAGTATGCTGACAGCTTGGAGAGAGGGAGATGAAACAAATATCGATGGTTGAGAGCATGAGGATCAGCTAAGATTGAGGTCCTGTTGTGTTAGGATCTAGATGTACATGCAGTAACGACTGCTATTCTCTGAGCCTCCTACTGTTTAAATAGAAAGGATCATTATCTGTGCCTTGCAGAGGAATCAAGAGATTTGCTTTAAGTCTCAGGTGAACTTGTTGCAGAACCAGAAACTCAGTCTGAAGGCCTAAAAATCAGACTTCAGTAGCCTAAAAACCAGACATGTCCAGAACAAGACAGTGAATGTAGCACAGGACTTGCAAAAGAGCTACACTGATCTGAAGTGGCACTGGAGGAGCATCTAGAGTGACATTTGTGCAGCTGAGTCCCAGTCTTGCATCTTGGCCTTTTACTTTTCCCTCAACAGATGGACAGCACCAGGGAGATACTTTAAAAAACAACTTCATGTGTTGGCAAGTTATAGATGCAATCTCTGTAGACCTGTAGGACTAATGCAACTATTCTGCACCTTCACTGAACACAGTAAAAATCTGTGGGAATTTAGACACAAAACTGAGCAGATTTCTATTGTGCTGTACTTCAAGCCGTTTCTGAGCACATGGGAGAGAAGACAGAAGACATGAGCAGCCATTTAAAGCATGTGCTGCTGTTAATGCTTGCTGCCTCCACTTAAACCATGTAGCTACTGTTAAGCATATACTATAAATTGCACAATAACATTGGATATTCCCTTGCCCCTGCATGCCACAAAAATTAAAGTTCATGAAGAGTTTTTAATTATAAGCCACGCAAAAATTCATTGCTGCTGTCTCCTGACATGCTTAGGAAGGGTATTTTCATAAGGAAATGTAAGATAAATAAAACTTGTTGCCCCACAGCCAAAAGGAAAAACCACACCATTTCCTATGTGAGTGGAAAGCAAACATGAGGGAATAAAAGTGGATATATCAGAACTTCCATTGCCTGTGTCCATGCACACAGACAAGGCCTGATTTAAAGAGCTACAGCGTTGCTGAGGCTGGGGACGCTTTTGTTGATGTCTGTTGAGATTCGCTGTTATATAACTCATACCCCAGCACAGAGAAATGTCAGAGAGCTCCAGCAAAAATATAACTTGGAAAGATTTGTCATTACAGATGGTCTAAATTACACTGCACAGCACAGACTGTGTTTTCCTCTACAGCATTTTGCAGGTTGTATATGTAAGAAATCCTATATTCCCTGCTGTAGAACTAGGAAATGGATCCTGAAATAATTTCTGAGTGTAAAGTCATCAGATATAAAACTAATGAATGAGTCTTGACTCAACTGAGCCTTGACTGAGTGCCAAACCAGGCCTTAAGCCAGCACAGGCTGAGATCTACCAGTTCTGATGTGACATTGCAGACATCACAGAAAACAAACAAAACCTGAATGAGCGGATATTTTGTTCAGTGTTCATCAGGGGCAGCTGACAACTTCTTACAGACACAGATGTGCTGATTTATGTTAGGCACATTTAGCTGTGGCATTGTTTATAAGAAAAGAAGGGCCTGTATGGCAGCTGTCAAAAGTGTCACCTAGCCAGCACAGCCAAAGGACTTAAAAAACTTCTCCTTTTGGACACACTGAAAAGTACCTTGCAAAATCTGGGTCACCCTTCATGGCCTTCCACAGACTCATTTTAGTTTCCTCACAGACCTTTCTTCTGTTCCCCTACCACCTTTAAGATTCATGTTTACCTCCTCTGCCTTCAGCAGACTGTCTCTCATCTTCCTCAAATGACTCCTTAGTAAGTTCACAGTGATGCCTTATGTCTACTTCCATTGTCTATTGGTCAGAAGTAGCTTTGTCCGCAACTCTGTGAATGTAACAGCTCTCAACAGCTTTGAAACACGCTCTAGGAAAGGAAGAACAGAAGTTACTAGCACCTTTTCAGTAGCCTGTAATAGAAAAAATTCCTTTGACTTTCGTTTGTGTAGCTCGTCCTGAAAAGTGGGGAAGTTGAGAGAAAGTTAGAGCCAGTCCATAGTCTCCTACATAAATTAACTTCAATGGGAAGAATAATGTTGCTTACCAAACCAGGAAGCTGCATTGGGTAGGAAATAGAGCATGAAAAGGATTTGTGCTGTGATGTTGAGATTAGAGAGAACAAGCAACATGAATTAGCAAGTGGAATGCAAATACTGTACATTCAAGTGTAACTTCAGCATAATACCAGAGATGTGGATGCACGAGGAATTGGAGAGTCTCTAAAGTAATCTTAAAACTGCTGCTCTTTGCTGACTGGAGCCCATGCACAGTGGCTTAGGTGGCCCCAGCCTCCATTGATCTTAGAGCTGATGCTTTCTCCTTACTCTTCTTTGGCAGTTTTTGTTGCATGAAATTAGACATTTTGTTTGTGCAGATACTTTGCATTTGGGATAGTGACTTGCTCACAAGAACATGTGGAGGTTGGCATGTCTTGGCTTGAGACAGAGACAGCACTAACTAACCAAACAACACAGGTTCTTCAGAGAGTGGTGGGGGGAAAGAAAAGCAGCTTTGTGAGAAAGGAGTGTGCTGGTGAGCACAGGCTAGGCTGCACTGCTGGGCAGGTGGATCAGTAACTAGGGACTGCAGCTGAAGTCTCAGCCTCTGCCCTTTTCTTTGCACGTCCTTGCAAGATGAAGGAACAGGGCAGCATTTAATAGAGATGGATTTTTCTAATGCACCATTATTTAGTTTCAAGGCCTTCTTGCCCCTGAACATGGAGCTCAGAGCTGTATGTGTAATGCTGCACTTCACAACAAGCCAACTACTTAAATACTTTACTGAATCAGAGCCATGGTATACTAAAAGCTTTCTGTAGTTAGAAGGGTTGAACTAGGAACCTCCTGAATGCAGACAAGAAAAACTAGTTTTTTTGTGTAAAAACATTTTAAAAAGCTTTACATGCTTTACGGGCTTGGGGAAAGAACTATTTCAACACATGAGGAAATGTTAAGCAAGTTTTCTTTAATTCTGCAAGAACGGAGCCTATGTTTTTAAGGGAAAGGCTCTAGGTCTAAGCTTGTCTGTGCCTTTACAAGCCCACTGGTAAATTTAAGGTCAGTCAGATGATGATCATTACGTCCTTGTTACCAAGCTGTCTGCTTGTCTTGATTTGTGTGCTCCAGACTTGAATACAGAAATGACAGCTTTAGGGCTACACCATATTATTCCTCCATATTATCCCTTCATTTACAGGTATAATGCCATAGAAATTGTCTTCTCTTACCCCAATTACCTGCCCTTCCCCCTGTAAATGGTATAGTTGTGTTTCAGTGACTGTACTTCACTCAACAGCTACCTTCTGTGTGCATCGCTCTTCCCTACCTGACCCAAAAATCATCTCAGTATTTCATTTTTGGAGGCATTTCATTGCTTGTCCTTAAGAAAATTAATTCCTTGTACAAGAAAGCCAACTTCTGTTTTCCACTTGAATACTTTTTTAGGCAGAGAGGGGAGGAGGAATGAAGTGGGTGATTTGGGTTTTTAGATCAATAAACTCAAACTCCCAAAATACAGCACTAGTGCAAAGGGGCAAGTATGTAATTTTCTCAGTAGCAAATATAGCTACATGTATCTAAATCCAAGACATTCATCAGCTCTTTTATAGGATAAGACAGGGCTCAGAAATGATTTTCTGTTTAAGTACATAAGATCAAACATGTTTGTCATTTTAGCCTTCTCTTTATTCTATCTGATTTCAAGATCTTCAGACAGACTCTCCTTAGATGTCATTGCTTCAAGCTTCTGCTTTTATCACATTAACCACTCTTCATGAGCTTTTACACATCAAAATGTCTTTAGATACATTGTGGAAGAGAGAGTACTTGTGAAGACTTCAATAAAAAGTTACAGAATCTGCCTGAAACTTTATACAAACACACTTTGGAAAAAACCACCGAAGCCAAAACAAAACCCCAAACAAAAATCCACAATGCTACATTCTCATTATGGTTTTTTTCAAGAAGGAGAAAAAGACATTTTGGTTATGTTTGAATACAGCTTTGTTAGTGTGCAGAAACCCAGAAGTGGTGAGCCATCTCACGACTGCTGGGTTCTTAAATTTTTGGATCTTAATACTTTCGCCTTTTTGAACTATTCCCTCCCTGCTGTACTAAGCAGATAGTTATACTGCGCTCTGTACTTAGAAAGACCTCCATTTCCTAATGGATTGCCTAGACTGTTGCCAATCTAGACCTCCAGGTATGTGCTGGAACTTTATGACCATAGAAAATTCTTCCTAGCTAGCAGAAAGGGCTGGGCTTTGCTCTAAGTGGTTTTAACTGAAGACAGAACTAGCCTTTGCAAGATCATTTGGTGACTTCCTCACCAGTTGCCATCATTTGTGATTGCTTGTGCTTCAGCAGTACCTTGCAATTAACACTGACAAACACTGGACAACAGTAACATGCACATGGCATTAAAGCGCTCTCGTCCCTCCCACAAGCAGGTTTGAACTCCCTTTGGGCTGGAGGATGCATTGTACATGGGAAGAGACTGTTCCCAGTGCCCGTCAGCAGCATGGGATCACAAGGAGACCAGCACAGTGGCAGGATATTTCCATGGTAAGTATTTCATACTGGCAGTTATGGATTCATTTATTTCTGGAATAAGTCTATTTTTTGACATAACTGCTTGTACTCAGACTAGAGCGTAAGGACCATTAGAAAGAAACTTCAGAGGCTTTTTCAGGACATTTTTGTGTATATGCATCTAGGTAGATTGGTGATAAGCTAAATAGCCAGCTGGGCTGTGTTGATATGTGGTGGGGAAGTATAGCACCAGGATTTGCTAGAGGATAAAGGGGCACTACCTTTCTTTCATCAGCATCCACGAGGTGCTGGAACCACACTGAAGCACATACTGTGATGTGTCAGCATGTTAAATAAGAAAAAGCCCAGCCACTACACCTGCATTACCAGGTGCAAGAGCTAAATGTATCTAGCTTTCTGAATGCATTCTTCTGCATTTCCCTCAGAAAACCGAAGGAGTAAACACTGGAGTTATGTTTGAAAAAATACCTAATTTAGGTCCTTGCATTTAAAAAAAACCAAAACAACAGACACATGTGGTCATCTCCAAATTCTGCTGTGGAGCTGGTCACCCAGAGGAGGCCACTTGCAAGTGAATGACTGGAATTTGTGAGTACAGGGATAAGTGCTACAGTGGTATTCAAGTTGTAAGATCACAGCCTTACTATATTGATTGCTTATTTCTGGAGTAAGAAGCTATGCCCTGAGGAGCTGACAGTGTGATTACACAGCCAGAGTGGAAGCATTTATGTCCCAGTTACTAGACTAAACCAGTACATAGATGGTTGTTCACACAGGCCTTCCTGGTTAGAAAAGAAACGTGCATCTCCTGTATCTTTGGCAAAGATTTTCCTCCTATTCTGTAGGTGCATGAAGAGCACACAAACCCCTTGCTCCCAGCTGAGCCTGGTTGCATAGCCCAAGCCTCCCCTGCCCTATTTTCAGAGCATGTTGCCTGGAGGAAGCATAGAGCAAAGGTGTTATTAATCACTAGGAGCAGTTTTCCTTCAGCCATTTCAAATCTTCCAGTGCAGAATGTCCCACAGTGTCTCAGCTGTTAGCAATCAAGTCCCCAAATTTCCAATACACAATACTAATCAGTTCTGAAATTAAACACCCCTGCCCCCACATCCTATCCCTCAGAAGCAAGTCTAAAACCACTACTTGACAGAAAGCTAACAAAAACACCCCACCCCATGCTCCCTCAACTCATCCACACTGAAGATAATAAATAGAGTGACAGTGTTTGTTGCTAAGATTTTCTAAAGAATACCACTGACTTCTCTGATGTGTAAATAATTTTTGGTGAACTGCCAATTTTTATTGTTGTATCTCTTTGGACATCAGGAGAGCGCTCTAACATGAATTAATTTAAAGAATGAAAGAAAACAAAGGAAGTCTTAATTTGTTACTTAATTATTGAATTTCTAGTCATGCTACACTGGCCCCTGGAGTACATAACAGTACTCTGTTTTTCAGAGTTCAGTCACTGATGTCACTTAAATACATTTGCACAGAACAAAAAAAATCTTGTATTTAAAATAAAATATTGGCATAAATGAGACCTGAAGGAAACATCTTTTCCTAATGTAATGTCAGGAAAGGATGGAACTAAGAAGACCTAAAAGGTAAATTCAATTGTGTTTCATTTCCATGCTATTTAGAGAAGACTTTGAGCTCAGAATATGATTTTTTTTTTTTTTTCAATTCCTCTTCCCTGTTAATTTGGAAGGTTAATTTTGTGATATACATGAAGCATCTAGAAATAGTGATAAATAATCTAGTGTTTGAAACAGACTGCCAACATAGGATAGGGATAGGATTGTAGTTAGAAAAAAAAAAAAAACAACCAACCCGACCATTCAGTGGCTTTGCAGATAAGGACACTTGGCAGGCATTTGAAAGGCACAACAGCAAATCATTAACTCTGAGATTTGTTTTCTAGCAAGTTTTAAGCCTTGATTTATCAAAATGAGGAATGCTCACTCTGGGATGTTGACTCTTTAAAAGGGGAATTGTTCCTGATAATCTGGTTCCTTGATTCCTGAAGTGGGGGATGGACGTGTCTGGGATGAAGGCTGGGAGGCAGAGGGAGGCAGGTTGCTGAGCAAGGCTATGGAAAAGCAACTAAATTAGAAGTGCAAGAAGGTTGTTTCACAGAATCGCAGACTGGTTTGGGTTGTAAAGGACCTTAAAGCCCATCCAGTTCCCACCCCCCTGCCCTGGGCAGGGACACCTTCCCCCAGCCCAGGTTGCCCCAAGCCCCGTCCAACCTGGCCTTGAACCCTTCCAGGGAGGGGGCAGCCACAGCTGCTCTGGGCAACCTGTGCCAGGGCCTCACCCCCCTCACAGGGAAGAATTTCTTCTATCTAATCTGAATCTCCCCTCTGTCAGTTTAAACCATTACTCCTCATCCTATCCCTACACCCCCTGATACAGAGTCCCTCCCCCCTTTCAGCCCTGGGGGGCCGCTCTAAGGTCTCCCCGCAGCCTTCTCTTCTCCTGAACCCCCCAACTCTCTCAGCCTGTCCTCACAGGGGGTGCTCCAGCCCCCCGAGCATCTTTGTGGCCTCCTCTGGAGGTCCATGTCCTTCTGCTGTTGGTGCCCCCAGAGCTGGACCCAGCACCGCAGGGGGGTCTCACCAGAGCTGAGCAGAGGGGGACAATCCCCCCCTCGCCCTGCTGCCCACACTGCTCTGGGTGCAGCCCAGCACACGGGTGGCTTTCTGGGCTGCCAGCACACATTGCTGGATCACAGTCAGTTTTCCCTCAGCTACTCTCAAGTCCTTCTCCTCAGGGCTGCTCTTGATCCACTCCTCGTCCAGACTGTATTTGTGCTTGGGATTGCCCCGACCCATGTGCAGGACCTTGAAGTTTATTTTATTGCTTTTAGTTCTGTATTTGTACCAAATATTTTGTTTGCTAAAAGGTTCTCTATCTCTTCTGATAGGTGCAGGTGTGTCAGCAGGAAGGTGAGTCCATTACATTATGACTGTGTGTACAGCAGCCATTACATTATTTATGACTGCACCTATTGTTCATCACCATTTCTCATGTTTGTTTACAGCTGCAAACAAATATAATGCCAAATTGCATCTGGGAAAAAGCTTGGAACAGATCCTTAGGAACGTACCTGGAAATAGCTGAAGGAAAGACATGTGTAAGTGAAGAAGGAGCAGCATTATGGTGAGCATGCTGTGGTAGCACCAGCTGATCAGTCCTCTCAGTAGAGCAGCCCACTGCTAACAGTGCACACTACACTCCTCCATAAGAGACAACTCCTTGGCTGTAAGATCACGTGTCATTTCTTGATTTAATTTTTTTTCTTTTAGATTTAAACATTCTCAAGCTCTGAATGGTGTATCTTAGTGATCTATACTTGCAGTTAGGTTTCTGAGCAAAAAGTGATCTGTATATGTATGAATGCACCAAAGGTTTTGTCTGTGCTGGTCCAGAAATGATGTATTTGCAGTTTGCTCTGATTGCTTCTGACAGCAGTTCCTCTGTGCTCCAGCTTGCCTCTCCTGAGCACATGCACCATGCTTGAAGCTGAAGGGCCAGCCGTGGAACAGAATAAAAAGTAATGAGCACAGAAATTGCTTAACTACACACACACATATGGCTTACCCAGACAGCTGATCACCCACCTGAATAGTCCATAACTAGTAGATTTAGTACACCAGGTGATCTGGACTGATTAGCACGGAAACCTGTCTGTCTGACGTGAATCTAGACACACAGCAACAGCATCACGCAATTTCCATCCAGATCTCAGTTTGAACAGTTGGCTGCTGGGAATCATTTCAGTGACTTGCATGTGGAGTAAGGAAAGGCTAGGGGATAGGTGGGTATCCAGTCTTTCTAGAAGGTATCTGGAGATAAAGGCTTCTTCAGAAGCATGTAACTGGGGTATTTCTGAGTTAAATCTTCCAAGTGCTTGCTCGTTGGGCATTTTTCATACATAAATCTGTGCCTACCTCAATTTTCATTCTGCAGTTGCATTTTCATTTATATCTTCTTGTGAGGAGTCATATGCCAGTTGAAAAAGGGGAGGGGGGAAATGAAAATGGAAAGCAAATAACTTACAATAACATAAGATAAAATTGTTACCTTACAAAGGATACGTATGACATCCAGACACCAAAAGGTATTACTTCCTTAAGTAAGGCTGGGTTTGAATATCATACACTGAATGTTGTAGAAGATTAAATGCTAATAATCAGATCAAAAGTGGATATATGAGATGGGAGATGAGGCTGGGAAATTGCTTGCCAGACTGAACAAAGAGGACAGGAGTAAAGTTATTAGCTCAATTAAGGAGAAAGATGGTTTGATGAAAACCTACACTCACAGAAATAAATCAAGTATTTAGAATATTAAAAAAAAATAAGAGACTTAAATCTATGGACAGCTTTTCTTTGACATCCCCTATGCCAATGTAATCTAAGGGCTTCTTTAATTATGAATGGGTATTACAAGAAGTTATCTGCAAGAAACAAATATAACAACATTTAGCAGCCTTTCAGTGTTTTACAAGGCGTTCCTCAAATGGATCTTACAGATGGGAAATTACTGTTATCCCTACATTTTATGGACAGGAAGGGAGAATACTTGTGGTTGCAGCTCTCCCCATTCTAACCCTCGTCCCTCAGGCTCAGGGTACGTGGCTCTCCTGGTGCTTGTCCCCTTGTGGGCCAGCTGCGAGGCCATGAACTCTGCTTTCAAGACTGATTTCAATCGTGAAGCATTAAAGAAGCATTTTGGGTACCAGTGATCCCCAGTGCAAGATATTGGTGGATGCTTATGAAGCATTTTCTTTATCCCAGTCTGTTAACTTTTCATTAATTCAGGGATAGTTCTAGAAACATAAAATGTATAACAATGGATTGCCTACACTATAACTAAAAATAAAAATAAAATAACTATCTTAAACCCCAAAGGCCTTCACTAATTGACCTGACATGCTAATTAAGCAGTTTTGATCAGAAATAATTAACATAATCCAGCTAGACCAATTAGAGCACAGAGGGGGGGAGAAAAAGGAAATAGAACATTTTAGGAGCTTTAATTTTAAGAGTATAATTTGCAATATGAAATACCAGCTGATTCAGCAAAGCAGAGTTCTGAGTTTAGGAAACAAGTTATAACCCACTACACAAGGAAACAGCAGATAAACTGAAAAGCCATGACAAGACATTTTCTTTGTGGCATTGAGAAGACAAGCAGAAAACCTTTGAAACTCATTATCACCTCTAGAAGAGGCAGTCAGAAGAAGACAGAGTAGTCTAGCTGTTGCAGCAGCACTCAGAGAATGATCTAAATGCTGGTCCCACACCACAGCCACTGTGGATAGGTGAGAAAAGCACAGCCTGTGGGAAGTCTGCATTTGAAAGTCACCCTTGAGAGGCACTGTTAGCAATTATTATTTGTTATTTCCACCACAGAAGACTGGAAACGTCAAATCTCACTGTCCTAAATGCAAAGGAAGATAGAAGAAAACTCTACTAATGAACTGAACAGCGAGTGATACGATTACAAGCAAAATGAGACAACTGTGTGTGAAGATGGTGCAAAGAGTTGCTTAACTTGGTTTTGGTAAAAAAACATACTGAGCCTTGAGCCCCCAGAGAGGATCAGCAGTATGGAAGCAAGACAGGGTGGAGGAGTTTGACTGGTAACAGCCAAACACCGTGCGGAGCAGCGAGGGGCTGCGCAGGATGCAGCGCTCCCCAGGATCACACCAAGGACGGCTGCTGAGGCAGCCAGGAGCCACACACCATGCTTGCCTAACTACTGAGGCAAACTCCCAGATAAGGTCCCCCCACATGCTTTAATTAAACAAGCTCAGTACCTCTGCTGGCTATTTTTCACCCCTGTTTTCAGCTGCAAGGTGGGGTGTCCTGTCCCAGGCACGCCATCCCCAGGTTCTCCTTCCAGCCAGTCCCCAGGGACGTGGTGCTGCCACACAGTGTGCCAACGTGCCTCTTCCCTAGACACACACCTTCCTACAGGGTGGCCTGCATCGGAGGACTAAAGAGCACTTGGATGTATTAGCAGGAAGAGTATCAAGCTGCTGTGATGATGCATTGTACAGATGATTTTTTTTCTGGCAGAAAGTTGTCTTGAGGATTTGAGCAGGTGCACAGATAGACTGAGATTTTCAGAACATACATTTTGGTCATTAGATCTTAACTGATTTGACTCCAAGGAGAATTTTTAGTAAAATGCTGTATGAAAACCTTTGTGAATAGGAGCTCCCTACCAGGGAATATTATACTTATAATTGCCTATTTAGGTATTTAACTAATGTTGAAAGGGTTGGAGTTTTTGTGCTTTTGTTTGTTTTTTAAAAAAACCCACTCATACTTGTTTTTACAAAGTACAGTCTAACACAGGAAGATGTCAGATCCTGTAGGGAACTAGCTGCAAATCTCAGCATCTCAAGGTGCTACCTTGGAACTTCATCTTCTCTTAGTGGCACCAGAAAAAGTATTCCTTGTGCACAAAATAAACAGCCTGAAAATTCCCCAACTGATGTGAGATTTGGACACTTCACATGAAATACTCAAGGAAGTCTTCTCCTCCTGAACCTTGACACACACTTGGCCTTCTTGGACATTCCCAAAATTCCTGTCATTTCAGGGAATGTGGATTTCAAGGCTCAGATTCAGTTGGACTGACTAATTACTTGTGTTGTAATGATCAACCTGCTTAATTTATCACTTCTTTGAACATTTAATTAGCCAACAGTGCAAGACAATTAGGTTCTGAATTAGGATAAATTAAATTGCTAGCTTTGCAGCTTTAAGGATATGCAAGCCACCACCAATTGCTGCTAGGAAAATATTCAACAAAGCAGATAAGAATGCAAAGATCTCAGCCAGGTTAATGATTCTGAAGTAACACAGCCTTTGAAAAGCTAACTGTGAAATGTGTATGTTTCATCACATATCAATCTGTCTATGCTGAAAGCTAAAAACAAGAAGCTGAAAATGGCAATTTCCTCCTCCTCCACGCTCCGCTCCAGCTCCCTCTGGTGAGTGAGGCTCATCAAACCACCTACGCACCCACTCCTACCCCCGGGTAATTGAGGTCCCAGTTCAATCCCCATGTGCATCTGTTTGGGGCAAGGTCGCATTTTGTTTTCCTATAAGCAAAGCAGTAATTCATATTTCTAAGTGCTCTAAAACTGCTTTGGAACTGTCCCAGTATCAGGCAGTTAAATGTTCTTGAACAGATACAGAATAATAAACCTGAATATAGAACTTTAATAGGAAAAATGAGCAGTGGCATGGTTTAAGATTAGTAGTCAATGGAGATGCTTTTGAACAACTAGCAGAAAAGCTTTCATTATGTATGCTGTCATTTGGGTTCCATGACTAAGCCTTTGTAAGAAACTGAAAAGGCCCATGGATAATACTTTCAAAAGTGCTAAAGAATCACAGGCCTAATTCTTGCTGTTTTTTCAAGAAAGTCTCATTCTCAATCTTGCACCTGCAGCGTACATTTAGGTGCCTTATTCATATTTTTTCAGGATTACTACAGAAGGGATAAGAGTCTTAATATCTTTGTGTATCTCTATATCTGGGTCAAAGCCATGATAGAAGAAATTGATTGTCCAAATCCTTGGGCTGTTTTGACCCCTGAGAGTCTTTGTTCTTGAGGTATTTATTCAAATAGTGACCACATGTGTTCGTAGTACAGAGCTGAAGACCAGTGGATGCATTTCTTTCTTATCTAATGAATATAACTCTACAAATGCAACCTCCAGTGAGATGCAAATGCATTCAGAATATTCTGAAGAGCCCTGAGAGATGCCCACGTATATCAATATCAGGCTCTTATTGATATAGAAACCAGGGGTTGCAAGCAGCTATACCCGTTTAGTTCCAAATAATTCTGACTACACTTTTCAATGGTATATTTAGTGCTAATTAGTCCATTTTGAATTGTTTGCCCAAACTACACGATAGTATCACTTCATTAAAAAGGCTTCAATTAAAGAAGAGAGAAAAAAGTTCCCATCAGAAAGCTATCTGCACACATTATACAGGCATTCTCAAATTAGAGATGAAATTACAGCTTTCTTGTTACCATGAGAACAGCAACATTTCTCACAGCCTGTTAAAATTATTAACTCAAGGAGCATATATCTTTTAAAACTTCATTATTATTTATCTAGGGTTGTACAAGCTTTGGCTGTGCCCACACTAACCACCATTAATCACATGTCAAGTGAACTACTGCCAGCATGGAGAGAGCCTCCACCATTTTTTGCCAACAGCTATAATTAGCTTTTATCCTTCTGTTGTCTTTTTTGTACTAACAATGCGTGGACATTACAGCAGAAACTACTATAATGAAAAAAACAGAAAAGCTTATGTCTCCAGGAATCTTACAGCCTGTGCTCTGCAGCAGCTGGCAAGTTCAGTGGTGGTCCGAGTTCAATGGCATGGGGAAAAGGAATAGCAACAAGGGCCTCAAAACTCCTCACAGCCAATACAACCTACAGGTTTCACTGATGGCATCGAGTCACCTAAGGGCTTAAGGTTACCATAGCAATGTGCAGGGCAGCCAGCCTTGCTCAAGTGGGACAAGGGCTGCATGTTTTCCCTTCTGGTGGTGATTCGATCCTCTGACGCACAGGCTGCCCTCTCCTCTCCTTCTCACCTCAGCAGCACTTGTAACAGTTCGCTTTCAACAGAGGGAGGGTGAGGAAAAGCCACTGTGAGCATTTGGCTCAGTGCAAGAAAGATTAACGGCAGGAGTGAGGGTCTGAACCAGAGAGCCTGCTGTCAGCATGTGCTGTCAGCAAAGCTGGCCTGATTCATGCTGCACTTCATGCGTTTTGCATGTCCTGATGGCTCCAAGGAGATGGAGGGGACATTTTGAAAATGAAGGATCCAGCTGCCTTGTCACCCGCTGACACTGGAGTTGCTGTGGCCGCCTGGGCAATCCATCACCGCTCTGGCTCCCACCTAGCTGCCAGCTTTCAGGTTATTCCAGGAGAAGGCAACTCATTTGGCCAGATGTCAAAAGGAAACACGAGGTGAATTCCAGTGTGTGGGTGCACAGTTTAGAGGTGTTTCAGTCTTTCTTCATGACATGCTTATTACTAGACTCCTGCTGCCATGCCAGAAAAAGAGAGATAGAAGTTTTAGGATTTCAGAAGTCAAATTCACAGAATTCCTTGAAAATTCTGATTCTCTCCTTTTGTTAAAGTGCTACCTTGATAAAGTCAAAGAAGCTTCAGTGCCTTATGATTAACTGTATTGTCTCCTCTAGTTCCCAGCTGGGACCATTAGCCCAGCTCAAGCGAAGGCAGTGGCAGAAGCTGGTGAATGAAAGTGTGAGTGGCAGTAGTAGAGCCTGTGTCAAGTTTAACAGTGTACACCTTGGCTCTGCAGGCGGTCAGTGGGACCTCTGTACCTCTGCAGAGGCTGGGCCACATGCTACAGTCTTCTTGCACTCTACAGTCTTCCTGCACTTCTTTCTTTCTTTCTTGTTTTTCTGGGGATGAAAATAATGACTGTAAAGAGGCCCTGCTCTCCTATTGTCGGTTTTCAGACTATCGGTGACTTTGTGCCCAGTGTCTGTGTGGCAGTGCCCTTCACCAGGAGCTGTAGGCCACACTCACCTTTCCTGCTCTCAGAACAATTCTTGTGCTTGTAAATCACAGATGTTAGTGCAAACCAGCTTGGAGGTGTTTTCCCAACAAATCTTTGCAACTGCATCACTTTAGTTTTGCTTAGGTCCTTACAAGGTACAAAATATTTCCAGAGGGAAAAGCAGCTTATAAAGATAGAGCAGCCCTTTAACCTTCACTGAAATCCTTTTTTAAGTATGGTCAGGCAGTCAGACCAGTTCCTTTACAGCCAGATTATACTTCACCCGTCCCCAAACCATATAACATTTGATGTACACACTTGACCTGTGTTTTGCCAGTATGAAGGGAGCCTCAGCTCAGTGTATTATCTGCAGCATTTACACTATAGCAAATTAAGCTGACACTTCTCAATACTACTGGAATTACTTATTTTGAAATGACTTTGTATTATCTTGCTATCTATCAGATTTTTGGTTACTTGTAAACGACGAATTTCTTCCTTAGACTCCCACCCAGTGCTTCCAGTAGTTTTGCTGCCTCATCTTCTTAAAGACCCTAAAGCTTTTCTGATCAATAGCCACTTATTGTTTACGAAAACAGAAGCAGGATAATAAAGATATGTTCATACTAACTACGAGGGTAAAGATAAGATAAAGGAGGAATATTTCAATAGATGAAAATAGTTTCAAAGATAAGGAATGCCCATGAATTCTGGGGAAAATAATAAGATTCCAGAGATAAAGTAAACCATAACAATCTTTATGATAATGGGAGAAAGGCACATTAAGAATTTTATTAGCAAGAACTACAAAAATTAGCTTTCTCCATTTTCATTTTAGAATCAGTGAACATTTTGTTTCCATAATAAAAACAGCAATGAAAAGAAAATTGGACACAGGGCATTACACTTCTTCCTCTGCAGGCGAAGATGATCTCTCCTCTCTCAGAGGGCTGATACGGACAATCAAGGCTTTAACTCTGGGGGGCACGGTGCATGTCATGAATGTGCCATCTACCCATGGCTCCCTTCATTTCAGAGCTCAGACTGCATTTGGTGAGCATGGCTTTGGGAGAGTCCCACCTTCTCAGCTAGTCACACCAGGACCAGGAACCATCAGCGTACTGATGGGTGAAGGGGAAATTTTTCCATTATTTCTTTCTGTGCACTGGCCACGAATGAACCCCAGGCAGGACTCTATATCCACATGGTGCAACAATGCAGAACCTCCCAGCAGGTGCTAACACTGTCTGGTCTGAGCAGGCAAAGAAGCACCATGTAACAATAGAGATAGTACATTGAATTTAGGAAGAAAAATATCTGTGCCATGCTGAAACATGAGAGGCTTTTTATGGCCTCCCTTGCCTGCTTTAATAATCAGATAAGGACTGTGGGATTTCACAGAACATACTAGTGGCAGAAAGACTCCCTGGATGAAGCTCAAGAAGAGTAGAAAAATCCTACAGACAAAGCCACTGGTAGATCTGCAGGGAGCAGAAATCTCTCCGGAAAAAGGGAACAGCTTTGGATGTGTTCCTGAAGCAGAGTGAAGAAACTCTGCTCAGCTTGACTGAGTAATAGGACCAGTTTAAAGAATCAGCATCTTTAGCACTTTAGGTTGTGACTCAGTTACTAGAGCCATTTCATTATCTCCAGCAGAAAAGTATAAATAGTGTAAATAGTGTCTGGTGCAAGAACAACTTCTTCAGTCAGCAGAAACTGAGAGAGAATTTAGAAACTGACTGTCAATCCAACATTAACTTGAATTCAGACTCCTGAGATTTTGCAACATGACAGCCGCTAGACCACCAGGAACTGCAAGGCTGTAGCAGTGACATGCTTCAGGCTTGGAGATTTCTGGATCTTTAGCTTTTCTAAACCACTTTTCACCAATTCACCTCAGTCACGTCATCCTTTCTTAACACCATCCTAGAGATATGGGACTTCCAGTTCATGAATGCCTCATTGCCAAAGCCCAAATTGGGTTCGGCTTGGCTACTGAAGCCTCACTCTCTGGGATCTTTACTCCCATCTCAATAAAATGTGCATAGCAGTTCAAGAACAAAATACAACCCCATCTTGTAATGATCATTATGCTGCATTTTGAAGCCCATTTGTCACTTTTCAGGAGCCATTTCTAATATCATAACTTTACACGCTCAGTCACTGTGAAAAAAAAAAGCTGTTTCCAACATCCAATCCTGAAAGAGTAGACTGTGTTCAGTGATTGCTCCAATTGCATTGCCAATGAGTCGAAACACTTTTTGCTAGGGCCATTAAGCAGACTAGGGGAACATTCATGTATGTTTAATGCTTAGGAAATCAGTACAATTGAATTCCAAGGATCAGAGAGAAAACAAGTAAAATTAGAAAGGTTGATAGAATGAGCAGGGGAATATGCGCACACATTGCTAGAGAACTTCATCTTGAAACACGTGGCTTTAGGATTTTTTTTAAGCTTGTGTTATAGGAGTCTTATCCTGGATCAGTTTAGCCACTCAATTACCGTGGTATAAGCACTAGCTCTAAACAAGGAGACTGTGTCCCAGAGCCATTACTCCTGCAAAGATGATTTGACCAATGCAACGCATCTAAGATGTCCTGCTAACTCCACTCCTGGATTCACAGCACTGAGGTGTTAACTGAACGTGACTGCGTCTTCACCTTGCAGAGGCCCAGTCAGTTCCCGGGTTCAGACAGCATTTAGATTATTAGCTTAGATGTAGAAGCTACTCAGTGTTGTTGTAAGTACTCAGAGCTGGTATTGGACTAAGTCAGGTGATAAAGACTGGCTTCACGTTCAGAGGTGGCACTGAATTCTGTGGGTCTCTGCAATGAGGCGTGAGACAGACTGATTGGCTTCCAGGCCATTACAGGACCATCCTGCCAAAACTACTTCCCTTTCATTGCTCTCCTTCCTTCTCAAGCATGGAGAAAGACCTAACATCCATTTTTCTAACAGCAGCTATGACAACTTATCCCAGGGACGGATGTCCTCCTTCAAGTATCCCTGCCAAAATCTCATGCTGATTCAGCACTATGCATTGGGTAAAAGCCAGTGAATTTCTTTTCAGGCCACTCTGTGACATCCATGAGAAGCAGTGCACACTTGCCCACTGCTGCACCTCCAAACCCAACCCACAGCACTGGGGGCCATCTCACAGTAACCAGGAAGCTTTGCATCCCCTCTACTCTTTTTGCAGCCTTCTCCATTTGAAGGAGGTGCCAGGTTTGTCATACATGGCTCCCATGCCTTTGAACCATTAAACTGCTGTGACTCTAGTTTATTGCCCTTGATTATGAGTCCTCTCTCTTCACCGAGCTGTAAATAAAGGCTTTTGACTTTAAACACAGCTCAGATATGTCATGATTGAAAACAGCCTGCTGCTCTCTCAACATGTTTATCTAATGTCTGCAGGAGTAAGAACAGGGAGCAGGAGAGCAGATGGTGCAGCTCTCTCAGTGCAGAGTGTACAGTCTATGTATGCAATATGTAGGCATTCAGTATTTTCTAATGCAACACTATAATTATTGTGGAGAGGATTTTATTTTTAAACTGCAGCTTAAATAAAATGATTGCTTCAGACCACACAGGCTCAAGTGCAGCTGGAATGATAGCAAGCCTTTTCTCCAGACAGGAGGGAGAATCCCAAATATACAGGGTAAGGTGAGCAGAAACATGGGAGAACACAGCAGAGCAATAAACTACTGAAGGGAAAAGGGATTTGCAGTACAACCTGTGACTGGAGAGTCCCCTCAAGAAAAATTTTCCTCCTCCTCTTTAGAAACATATTGGAGTAGTGGGAGAGGGCTGGTGTGCTTTGGGAAGAGTATCAGTTGAAACTGCTCAAAACAGGGAAGCAGTGTAAAGAGAAACTGCCAAACTAATGAGGAAAACAGCTAAAACCAAGAAGTCTTTCTGGGGGAAGGGAACTGCTGCAAATCCAGGTTAGCACTTACTCTGACCAGGTGGCGAGCAACTAGTAACCAGCTATTCATCCATCATCAAAATACTTGCCTCTTTCCCCTCATGTCATATGCTTTATTCAGTAGGAGCAGACTTATGAAGACATAATTAATCTTTCAATTAAGTTAACATTGTCAGTACTTAATTCTAAGTAAAGTGCAGTATTTTGGACTGGTTCAATAAATAGTCTGTGTAACTTCTTCTCTCACACAGAATCTCTGAAAAACTAAATAGAGCATGCTGAAATTGGTTTAATGAAAAGGTTTCCTTCTGAAGTTATCTCAGTAAGGCAGTAGCACAAGGAGGAGTATATGCCTTTGCAATGGGATTGGGGATTATTAGTTATTTCAGTAGAGAAGAAACAGAGATGGGGAATAAGGCAGGGAGAAAAAAGTTTGGGCCATTTTTCAGTCCTCCCAGTATAGAGCAGAGAGAGTGAAGGTGCTGGCTGATGGGTGCAGGCAGAACTGTGCATGGTGCTGTACAGGGAAATAAAATAGGCTGCCCTTGCTCCAAAGGGCTCAGCCCCAAAAGCCATCCCATGCAGTCAGGGGCCCCTGGGCAGACAGTGCCCCACAATACCCCATGTGTCAGTGATCCACCAAAGTGAACTGAGGACTAGGGCCTGCATTTAGGCAAGACACAACCAAAATAGAAGCATGAGTAATGGAATTTAAGAACTGTCACACAACAAAGGAGTCGCAGCGATGCCCTCCAACAGTCATTCCTGCTAGGCAATCAGAAAGCATTTTCCTTCTTCAGTGATCTGAAGCTTTTGAAATGAATATACACTTTCTATTTCCCCCTCCTTCCTGAGATAACAGCAACAGAATACTTAGTGATAATCAGTACTATTGCTAATTTTGCATGGTCCACAGTAATTTACTTTCCCCATGTCCTCATTTTCCCCATTTGTATAGTACAGCTTGTACCTACATCATAAGAGCTTTAAAAGGAAAAAGGGATTTGTATTAAGCGTGATTCTAATCTCTTTTGCAGCATATATAAATAACTTCTGCATGGAAAATTCAGCCCCATATTCTGGCATATTTAGATCAATAGATTTTTTCTAAAATAAAAAAATACTAAAAAAATTAGAGAACACTTCAAAAGAAGTGACTGGCTAAATCAGTCAATATTTGTAAGTGCAAAATTACTTTACAATCATAGTCTGCACATAACACTGCAGAGATCTGTTGAAAAACAATCCTAAGGAGGTGCCAAGATTTTATTATTCTTTTTTCTGCTTGCATGTTCTTGAAATGTTGGAAAGCCAAAGCCCTGAGAACAGGGAGCAGGAGAGCTCTCTGCTGGTACTAGCCAGTGGATAGGGAGGAGAACCGTCCCATTGTAGCAGCTCAGTAGGGAAGGGAGTCCAAGTTGAGGAAGGGCACTTGGCTGGACCACTCAGATCTCATCTGCATGAAAGAAGCTGTGATACTTTTATCAAAATTACATGTTCTCTGCAACTTTAAAATAGTATTAGCACTGGTGCTTGGGAATGTCTGGACAGGAGAACTAAGTTTATGTTACCTGGCTAGCATGGCCACTCTGTCAGAGAAGGCAAACTGCCGTCAGACTGTGAAAGAGATCTATAGAGAACTAGTTTGTTTTGGTTATAGGGACATACAAAGGAACTTTTAGGCTGCTGCTGCTTTTCCAAAAGAGCTAAAACATCAGCAGAAGCTGCAGCAAGAAACATCCCCTCCATCAGTTCCAAGCTTGATGCTATCATAGCTTCTGCAGCAATAACAATCCCCAGCAAGCTGGGCTGCGGGTGATGCTGAGTGCAGGAGCTCCCTACTCAGCACAAAGTCACGACTACCTGTGGGAGAGACACTGCAGTCCTAGAGACTTCAATTCCCTTTAGAAGTAGACGGTGAGTACTAGCTACCTCAGCAGCCCTCCACAGCTGTGGAAAGAGACTTAGATCAAGTACATTGTGCTCTTACCCCAGGCTGTAAAATTCTTGTGTACGCTTGATCATTCAGTTATGGCTACACTATGGGCTCCCTTCAGTGCGTTACATTTCTTTAAACCCCATGTGTAAAGTCGCTGTTTGATAGTGAGGAAGCATTATTCATTCCTGAATGTCCTGAAAATATAATTGAAGTTCCCAGGATAATGACTAGAAACTTCAGCTGTTTAAATCCAGTGACCTAATCTCCTGAAGAAAACAGGCCTTTGTCACCACATTGTCAATCTACCTCCAGAACAACCAAACCAAACGACCCCCCCTGAAACTTATGAACCCTGTAGACTATTTTAACAAAATTTTACATAGGAATAGACAAAGATAATTACATTCCTACAAATTTTATGGCAATTAGTATCTAGCTAGAGCAGAGACCCAATGAGTACCTCTGTCAGGGAAAAGGCAAGCAGATCTCGGTTGTTACATATGCTTGGGGGTCACTGCCTGGCCTGTCTTGCTTAGTGTGGCTCTCACAAAGGACACATAAGGGGCTACGGTTACTCTGTGTGGAAAGAGAAAGAAAAAAAGGAACAAAAAGCTCAACTTCATAGGAAGCTCGACTCCATTAGCTCTGTTGTTCACAGAACAACTTGGTGTTTTTAGCTGAGACCACTAGAAGTCAAAGCTTTCCTTTTTAGTGCCAGAATAAATGGTTGAAGCAGTTGGAAATTTCTGAAAATATTAGTGGTAGTAGTAATAAAGCACAGAATGTTCTCTCTGTGCATTTGGTTCTTCTCTAATGAATTCTGAGTATAAAAGTATATTTTAATCATGAAGTATTTTTAAAGTAGTTCATAGTCTTGTACTTTTATTATTATTCAGTACAATGATTCCTCTTCTCTAAACTCCCAAATCAGGAAAAAAAAAAATAAATCCACCCAGTATTTCCTCCACTGACACCAGCATTTCAGGACTGAACTATCACATGCTTTAGAATGAGACTCAATCTATTTATTAAAAGCCTTTTTATATAGTCAGCTGGCAAACCATGTCCGTCAATAGCAAGTAGGCTGTTCTGCAGCCAGATTTCCTCACAACACCAAAGGAAGAAGTCCAAGTCATCTGGGTGACCTCGACGACCCCAATTAACAGCAAAGCGCTAGTTAAAGTTCATAGGCTCGACTGACCTTACACTAACAACACTGCGTTCAAAGAAATACTGAAGATTCCAGATGTTTCAAATTTTCTCTGCATTTATAAAAATAAAATGAACTTTTCCTGACTTTTTGTAGCAAAAATAGAAGTTAATCTGAAGTGTTTTGTAGGGTTTGGACTGTCCTTGACTCAGAGAAGCATGCTTCATGTCACAGAACAGTCTCTAATGTCACTCATGGAGGAGTCCTGTGTTCCTCCACTGGCCCATCCACCCCAAGACAGTCGAGAAACCTGCGTTAGAGAGGCTGAAAATACAACACTCCCCTCCTTCAAGTACTTCTGTACTACACAAGCAAGAGCAGTTGCATGCAGGCTACTATCAGACCACTGGCATCTGAACCTGTTAGCTGGCTTTTTTTTGGTGATTTCTTCTGTCCCTCCCATTGTGAGTGGTAGACAGGGCACTGCTGGGAGCTTTGAAAGTAGTTCTCCTTGTATTACTGCTACAGTGAACAAGTGGTTTCATTTCTCACACTAAAGAGAATAAAAAGTAATCTATACAAGGTGATGGATGATTGCACTCACCATTTGTAACAAGTTTTAATAAAATTGTAGGAGGGTTTTTCCTCCCTACCACATTGCAACAGCAGGTAATTTTTTAAAACCTCTTTCAGAGTCACGGATGTTACATCCTTCTCTTTAACTTGGAGATACTCCTTTTTTAACAAGTACTTAAAAGGCACAGAGGTTATTCCTGTAGCCCTCGCAGAGGGAAAGGTTGACACGTCGTTCACACAACTACAAACTGACTTGCTATGAAAAACACGATGGTGAACCTACCCCACATCCAGGATTTCCCACACCGTGCCACCTGCTGCCCTGCGGACACCCGAGAATCAAGAACTTGCACTCTGCTTTGGGGGAATTTCCAGGCTCGAGGCTGCCTGGTTGTTGTTTTTCTTCGGAGAGCCTGATGCGCAGCTGGACTGCGGCGGCCGCGAGCCCTGCGATCCCAGGACGCGGTGCAGGCCTTGGGCACTGCTGTCTGGGAGGATTACGGTTTCTGGGAGGTTCCTGCTCTCCGGTGGATGCACGACCAGGGCGTCTGCGCGTTTGTCGGAGCTGCCGGGGTGGATGTGGCAGCCAGAACTTCGCTCGAGGCAGCACCCGCTGCATCCACCTGTACTGCGGCTGCATCAGGCTGGGTGAGGTACCCCCACAACAGGAGCACAACCCGCTTCAGATTATTAAATTATCTCCATCGGGGACAGATTTCAGGGGGCCCAATCATAAAGGCTCCCGGTCGCCGCCCTGGGGAGTCTCTCCCGGGGTCTCGGGGGGTGCCTGGCGGGCTATGGCCGCCTAAGGGCTCGGCGCCTCGCGGCTCCCCTCGGGGCCGGCTCGTCCTGTCACCGGCGGAGCCGGGCGCAGGAAAAGGCTTCGACGGCGGCGGGGCAGGCCGGGGCAGGCCGGGGCAGCCGGGGCGCGTTTCTTCCGCGGCCGCGCTCTCCCCTCAGCAGCGTGGCCGGGCCCGCGCGTGACTCGCTCTCCCCTCAGCGGCACCCGCCGTTCCGCCGCCCCCCCTTTCCCCGCTGGAGCCATTCGGGGCTTTTCACTCCCCTTTCCCCAGGCGCTGAGAGCTTCTTCCCGGCGTGGGCAGGCCACTCGAGGCCGGCCGAGGCGGAGCGCGGGCGGGAACCCGCGGTGGTTCCGCCGGGGCGCGGCGGGCGGGAAGGACCGGCTCGGCGCTGGGAGCCTGAGGGCGGGACTGGTGGCCGCGGGGAGCGGGAGCGCGGCGAGGCCGGGCAGGACGGAGAACGAGGGGAAATGAGGCCTATAAACCCTGTGCTTGCTTCAAAAAATCACAAAAAATGACAACTGAAAAACGCCGTGATATAAAGTGTCAAAAACCTGAGTCGTCTACGGGTAAAATTTATCTAACCAAGGCTCCATCTGGGTGCTGAGGCTGGCGGGAGCCTGTGTCCCAGAGCAGCGCTGCGGGGGTGCCTCTGGGTGGGATGCGGGAGGAGCGTGCAGCACCTAACAGGGTTACCGTTCCCCTCCAGTAAGATGTGTCTTTACTGCAGATGACTCATACCGGCGTTCGAACGTCGCTCCGCAAGCAGAAGCGCCAGGCAACTGCCAGTCTCTCGCAGTTGGGGAAGGGGAGCCTGTGTCAGCCCTGGTGAGTGCTGGGGTGCCCCTTCTTTACTGCAGTGCCAGGGCAGGCGGAGCTGTCAACGCAGAGTGCAGTGCAGGCCAGACCATGCCGAGGCCTCTCCTAGAGAAAAACTAGCAATTCTGTGAAACAGCCACCTTAAAAGTCCTGGTGAGGGGAAGAGAATAAATTAGGCAGTTCGTAAGTGAGAGGGAGGGGAGGAGGAAGGAGCATTATACAAATTGTGTAGCACCGCTGACTAAGTGCTGATTTACAGTAATTCCTTTCATTTCTTTTCTAATTAAACATCTCCTGAAGGATCAGGCCTGTCAATGTGATCTGAGGCCTATAGCCTGAAGTGTAAAGTGAGGCAAATTGCCTGACTTACTTGCAATGATAGAGTCATTTTGGAAGGAGATTGAAAATCAATACTTGTCATCCCTGCACAGTGCTCTTTATTCAGAGGGGCAATTTGTAAGTGTAATCTGTATGAGTGTAGTGGGAGCATACAAAGTTACAGTACTAGTCATGTAGAGTGAAATGACAGAATATAAAATATAGGCTTATTGCCATTTTATTCATATTAATGTCAAGGAAGCTTATGAATAAGCGCAACATTTTAATTCAGCGCTGTGCAGTCAGGCCACTTGCTGCAGTTTTTGGCTTAATCTGCAGTCGACATTATGGGTACTAGTGTTTGACATAATTTCCCTGTTGACGATGTCAGGCAGTATCTGTGTGCATCTGCTTTTGGCTGCAGCAAGGCAAACAAGGGCTAAAAAAAAGAGAAATGGATCGACCCCATGTATACTGAGAAAACAGCAAACAATCTCTTGGTGATCATGGGGCTTAGTCAAACTCTAAGAGGATGGCAGCATTAGAGTGCAGATGCAATCACAGGGGACAAGAGGCACTCAAGATCTTGTGCTTTTCTCAAATGAGAGTACTCAAGAGTGGAAGACTGACAGCTCCGGCTTACTCCAAGCATAATACAGTCAGGTGCCTTGTTAGCTTCCCCTCGCAACTCTGGCAGCTCACTTTAATCTGCACTGGTAACTGTGAACAGTTTTCCTCCTGAATCTCTCCTGAACTGAATTTGCCAGTTATGGCAATTACTGGGACAAATTGGTTAGGACAAATTAGAGAGGGAGAAATGGGCCTCAGTTACTGCAGTAAGGCTGTTCAGCTCACTTTACCTGTTTGCTGAATCAGAGCTAGAGAAGTGAGCTGTAATTCTGGTTGGAATTGCTACCTCTGTGCTGTTACTCATCTAAAGTATTCCTCATGCTGAAAAAAATCTGTGACATCATAAAATATGACATTTCTCTCTCTGGAAAATGAGTTTAAAAAAAAAAAAAAGGACACAATTATTCAGAACCGCCCCCTGTGTTATTCTGAAGAGAGCTCGCCTCTCCTCAGAGCACTACTTCCCTCCCAAGATAGAGATTATAAGATTATAAAGGTTATGAAACTGGCCTAAAGCCTTCCTGTGGGAGGCCTGTGTCCAAGAATTATCCTATGGAAAATATGGTTTTCCTATGGATGTGTGTTTTTTTTCTCATCTGGCTCAGAGTGAGTTTGAATAAGTTTGAATAGCTATGTTTGACCTTTTTTCCTGAGTGTGGGTTCAGTTCATTTGCACCCTAGCTCCAGGGGTAGAGTGGACAAACAGAAAACAAAGACTTCCCACAACATCACCTGCCAGAACTCCTAGATTGCATTATAATTATTTTTAAACAATGAAAAGATTTCATTGCCACTGTCTTCCGATTTAAAGAATGAAACTTTAGTAACCAGATCTGTTGGCAAAAACAGGTATTTGGAAATGGTGTGAATTGCCAAAGTTGTTTTAAAGCGCAGTCTCATAAGATTCACAAACCTTATCCACTTGGGTGGGAAGAGAAGGAAAGCTCAGTGACGTGCTTTTTGATGGTGCTGCATCCCCCTCCCTGCCCACCCGAAAGCAATTGGCATGTCGTGTTTCCTGCAGATGGACCACAAATGGCACATGTACAGCTGATGCACTCTGGCACTTGGGGAATGAGATTGCATTTGCCAGTTAGCTTGCCAGCCAGAAGCCAGATTTAATTTGGAAGAGAATGGTCTACAGTTGTTGCAGCAATAGCAAAGAGCAGATTTTTAATCATCCTCTGTTCCTCCCTGTTCAGTCTCATCCCCTAATTGGTAAATGAGAGGCCCAATCAGCTCAAATCAGGGGAAAAATGTGTCACAAGCAGCCAGTGAGACAGAAAACAGAGGTACCCACTCCTTGATATCATGATCTTGCAGCTGTTTACAAGTCAGATTTAGCTAATCAGAGGGTCCCAGGGAGCAATTAGTCTCTCTTTCTAGGTTCCATGTGTAAATTCTAGTAGAAAAGAGCTTTTTTCCGCTTGCTGCCCTGATTATTTTTGCATGCTGTTAACTATTTGCCATTTTATCCACCAGAAGGGACATATAATGTAATTTTATATGTTTGTAGATAAACACAGCTAGACTGATCAGAAATTAAAATTTTTCTAACTGAGTGTAGTAAAGTGCTTGGAAGAAGTAAATTTCACATTATTTTCTGTGGTGGTTTTCACCTCCCTGTATTTCTTCTTTCGTAGTGTACTTTCCTTCAGTCTGAATTAATTCCTTAAGCCATGATCCTTAAACATGAATAAAGACTGCCTCAGCCTCTAGACTTTCAGATGCTTGAGCAGGGCTTGTTTTTAGCTGACAGCAGCTCGGCAATTGGCCTTTGAAGATACCTGAATCTAGGAAGCTTGAAATTACATCTCCTTTAAGGAGTGTCTGGCTTGATTGTGCATGATTGTTTTTCATAAGGAAAAACCTGATCCAAAACATTCATCTGCTTTGGACAGTTCCCTTCCATTCCTGGGACAGGATGCCCTATTTTGGGAGGGACAGGATGGCAGGCTAAAGCCCTGTATATGTAACAGAATTTTCACGTTCTTGAGCATCACTGTTTAGATATGTTTCTTGTAGACTGATCTGCTGAAGTTCTTTCTTTCCATCTCATGACTGAGTCCCAGCATTGCACATGTTGAACCATGTTCGTTATTTAAATGAACTGGTTCCCATAAGTTCTTGTCTGTAATGCACTGCCTTCTGCATCTCTGCTACACAGGCTCCTATCCTGTGGGCTTGAATTGTCTCCTTGGTGATTTCTATTACTGCAGTATTATCTGTGGGATTGGGTAGCTGGAAAATGTTAACCTGTAATCTCAGCTGTTCTAAGGACTTTTTTTATATATAGTTATTGTTGTCTTCACTTATTATTCTGTTATCTGCCAGCTACGCTTACAAACGTGTGTTTTACAACCTGCTGTGTGTCTTCCATGTTTCTTCATGCTGCATTTTAAGTGGGTTCTCATTGACTTTAGTCTGTCAGGCTCTCTGGAGCTTTGGCATTGGATTTGCAGAAGTACAGTGATGCCCTGAGGGCCTTTGAGCATGTCAAATACAGTCCTAGCAGGTCACTGACCTGGGCCTGCGGTGCTGTCCACAGCCTTGTGCTTTCTCTTGGAAAATGTCAGGTTTATAAAAGCCATCAGTTAGTTGAAAGCTAATTCAGCCATAGACAAAACCTCATTGCCTCCCACCAGGCCAGGTTTGAGCCTTGAACATGTGACCTAAAATCTGCAAAAGCCCACGTGGGCCCTGTTGAACTCCATGGCGAGAGCCATCACTGGCTGTACCCCCGAAGCAGGCAGCTCACCCCACTGCAAGCCATGCTCAGTACACCCTTTAGCCACCCCTGGGATGCTGCCTGGGAACACCAGTGAGAAAAATTAGGGTTACAGTGGCTGTCCCAGCTGTACACTTACTTATCCAAAGGGGGTTGATACCTCAGTGACAGCTCGGGAAGCTACCTGGAGCAAATTATGACATAAGTGACTTGAATTGCACTTTGGAGATGCAGTAACCATGGAAACCTAAGGGAGAAACTGTTTCTCAACTTTCAATGCCAGCCTTATGGTTTAAAAACTGTTCATTAATACTTTGATGTGTTAGAGTCTGAGCACTGTATACAATCTCTTTTGGGGGTAAACAAAAGCACAGAGCATTAATAATGGAGAAGCAAGGGAGTGGTTTTAATGTCAGCAGAGCCGGGCGCAGTGACTCTGATGCAGCAGTGCTGATTGACTCATGCTGCTGCTCCAAGCCAGTGTTTCTGAGGCAGTAAAATGATAGTTTGGTTTTGTGTGGTCTCTGTACTGACTTGTGCTGCACTAAGTACTTCAGTTAAAAACTGGTATGCTACCATGCCATTCAATTAGAGAAGCCTCAAGTACAGATACAGTTACACTGGTGTAAAAGTATTTGGTCTCTTTAAAGCTACAATGATCTACTGGTAACTACATTAGGAAGTCAGACTGTACATTTCTGAAGTGTGTGCCACAATTCAGAGCACACTCGAATTCCATGAAAACATCAGCTCCATACTCTAGAGCTCCTAAAGCAAATAATAACAACGACAAAAAAGAGGTTTTAGGAAAGGAATAGATGGAACGTAAAATTATCTCATAAAAAATTGTAATGACTGCGCTTAAGACAAGCAGAAGAATTTAGTAGGTCTGTGAAAGTCCTTGCCAAAGACTGCTGTATCTGCAAAAAGAGCGTGTGGCACACAGTGTGCACAGCATTTGGAGAAGACATCTATTGAGTGTTACTAGGTAGACAAATAATGTTAGATTCAAGAAATTCCAGGAGTTGCAGTCGGGGGCTGTGAGAGTACTTGGGAAGTGCCATATAAATTTGCAAAATTCTTACTCATCTCTAGGTGTCAGCTTATGGCCCTTGTGGAAGAGAGGGTACTTGGCTGGATGAACCAGGTACAGCTGCTTTCATGTTCTTACCTGGCTTAATCAGAGTATTAATGCATAAGCAAACATGCCAGATAGAAGTGGTTGTTAATGCTCAGTGATATATACCACAGGCACTTCTCTGACAAGTGTAGTTCAGTTTTAATTGCTTATAATAATGCTCATCATGGAAAGTGGTGTCAAATCTTTACTGAGAATTATACACTGACTTTTTGTTTGCACAAATAATAGGGTATTTGCAAAGTGCAGGATTGTGTAGTAGTGATTTTTTTTTTTTTTCGTAAAATTGTTTCTCTTTTCAGAGACATATGTAGAAGAAGATAAATGAAATGACCTGCAGACTGTGATTGTATTACGGTATTAATTCTTTTCTGTAAACTGCTGCTAGTTTTTGTTCCATTTAATTCTTCCCCAAATTCCTGGCGCTGCTTCCTGCTATATCATAATTATTTCTTATGCAATTAATTATCTTTAAACAATTTGTGTATAGTAATTTTCAGTTAAAGGTATCAATATAAAGGTGGTTAGACCATTCCCATGTTTGATCTGATTCAGGGTTTCCCATACCACGTTACACGGTCCCCGTTAGAGCCTCTGTTCGAGGCACAGGCTGGCTGAGCTGGGAGGAGCGCTCAGAGCTCCACGCTCCTGTGGCACTGCAGCTGCCCAGAGAGCTGGCATGAGGAGGGGGACAGCCCTTCTAGGGCCCCCGCTGAGCCACAGTGCAGGGGAGCAGACCTTGGGGTTGACCTGCTGGGGGCTGTGGTTCTTCTGGACTTGGCTGTGGGCTCAGGTCAGGGTTTGACTTCTGCCAGGGAAGGTTCTCATACAAAACCAGCGCCTGGTTCAAGCTGTTTGGGCCCGAAGCAATAAAAAGAAAGACCAAGGTGTGCCTGGTGCCTGAGGTGACCCACGCATGCCAGTGACAGTCCAGCCAGCATGGCTGACAGCAGCAGGGGTGTCCCAGAAGCTGGGTCTCCAGCCTGTGCTAGTGATGAGGAGGTGAGCTCTGCAGATGCCCTGTGTGACCCCACTGCGGTCACCACAGGGTGCCAAGGCCATGTCTCCTCAGCTTGGCCTCTTGCTGCTCAGAGATGTGCCACCATGTCATTCAGCCACAGTCTTCTTGGAGGGGGGGAGCTTTCCGTGAGCAAAAGCCGATGCTAATTAAGTAGGATGCTTACTTTTGTAATGAATTTATTGTTAAAGGTGAATTACCTCAAATCTGGTACAATCTCTAATGTGTTTGATATTTTAGAGTCAGTTAAAATAAACAAACACTGAAGCTAATGTTCCCGGCAATCTGGAGGGAATTAACGGCACACTGCAAAGGGTGTTTAAATTACTTCTAAAATTCTAATTAGCCCATGAACAGCAGTGAGTGTGGGACAAATTGCCTGGCTTCAAAACAAGACAATCAAAAAACGACCTCAAAGGAAAGCAAAGGGTGGGGGATGGCTTCCTTGAAATAAATGAAAATGACCCCATCCGTTTGTTTAAGTAATGGCCTATTATGAGGCTTATGTTACATTGCCCCACATTTACAATGCTCTGGGAGATCAAGGGGCAGAGGAGAAGCTTCAGTGGGATAGAAAAAGAGTTTTTGACTACTAAAAATGATGACAATAAAATCCCAGATGCTTAGTTGCAATGAAATTAGCTGGAAACCAGTTTGGGGTGGTTGGAGTTGAAATAATCAAAACAATTGTTCTGCTTTAGACTCCACCTTTCCCACAATTATTTCTCTTCCCCTATTCACATATTAACCAACAGGAATTTGACTGGAAGCGTTTGTGGCTTTATAAATAAACCGTCCCCCTAAAAATTTGGATTCCAAAGTCTTTTTGTACTCTTGATGTTCTTTATTGTGGCTGTATCAGCATGTGGTATAATGCTCTATGCTGCAGCATGATCCCTCATCCTGAAATTGTGCCTGGTGCCAAGATCTTGTTAGGAAAAAGTTTCAATGGACAGATTTTGCCTGTCAATATTTATTACTGTTGCCCTTTCAGAGACCGTCTGCCTCTGTTGTAGAAAATTGAACCAAAATAGTGTCAGGCTTGTGCCATAAAACTTGAATAGGAATGTTGGGGGCTTTTTCAGTCTTTGCAGTGGTCCATGTTTTTTCCTGGTCAGTTTTGCTTATTTCAGCTTTATTCTGCTGTGTAACTGTGGTGCTCCTGTGAGAAACAATGGGAAAGCAACAGGTTTGCCTTTGGATTCCTGGGGTTTTCTGTGTGTTTGTTTCCCTGTACTAAACCTGAGTCCTTCTCCTGAATCAGAACTAAGAGTACTACATTCTCCATGTTTGCTAATATGAAGTTTTTAGAGTTGCCTTTCAGTTGTGAGGAAGCATCAGGAGATGCTAAAGATAAAAAGATTTGTTACTTACGTTTAGGCAGCTAACTTCTGTTTAGTTAATAGAAGGCCTCAATTTATTACATTTGACTCATTGGCACCACTGGTCTAACTTTGGTTCAGAGATTTTGTCCCTTCAAGTGAAAAAGAAGAAAAACATGGGCATGGCTGTGATTTCTGCCTCATTCTTACACAGTGATCACTGTCACAGTCAGAGGACTTCCATCCATCATTTAGCTTTGTGTAGGGCCGTGCTTGGTGTGTAGTGGTATGAGAGTGAAAAGCACCAATACATTTGTTCCTCAAATGTGTGAACATTTTATTCCACTCTGGAGTCTGCTTTCTCTGGTAATGCAGCTAATTTTTCCTGCAGACTGTTCACATTTGAAGAAGACAGGAAAATAACACAAGATCTCTCTGGATCCTGTGAGAACATACACTGCATAAATAATACCTTTGTGATAAAACACTGAGTTAAATCTAAGTTAGGAAAGGACTTGGTCTCTTTCCAGAGTTGTCTTCAGCCTATTGGATTTGAGTACCACAGATCTCAGACTTGGAAACAGGTGGCCAAGAAGGCCAGTGGCATCCTGGCTTGTATCAGCAATAGCGTGGCCAGCAGGGACACGGAACGGATCTGAGCCCTGTGCTCGGCACTGGTGAGGCCGCCCCTCGATGAGTGGGTTCAGTTTTGGGCCCCTCACCCCAAAAAGGCCATTGAATGACTCGAGCGTGGCCAGAGAAGGGCAACGGAGCTGGGGCAGGGTCTGGAGCACAGGTCTGCTGGGGAGCGGCTGGGGGAACTGGGGGGGTTCAGTCTGGAGAAGAGGAGGCTGAGGGGAGACCTCCTGGCCCTCTGCAACTCCCTGCCAGGAGGGGGCAGAGAGGGGGGATGAGTCTCTGGAGCCAAGGAGCCAGCGCCAGGCCCCGAGGGAATGGCCTCAAGCTGCCCAGGGCAGGGTCAGGCTGGCTCTGAGGAAGGATTTCTGTGCAGAAGGGGCTGTTGGGCGTTGGAATGGGCTGCCCAGGGCAGGGGGGGAGTCCCCATCCCTGGAGGGGTTGAAGAGTCGGGCTGAGCCAGCGCTGAGGGATCTGGTGGAGTTGAGAATTGTCAGTGGGAGGTTAATGGTTGGACTGGAGGATCTTCAAGGTCTTTTCCAACCTTAGATGATTCTGTGATTCTGTGAAACACTTGGGTCCCTTAGTTGAGATTTCCAGATGTATGCCTTTAGGTCCTGGCTACTGGAAGCTCTCACAGGACCTGAGGCCGGACTGGAAATTGCCTTTCCTGTCTGAGACCACCACAGGGTCTCCCTTTACATGGCTCTGCTGATCCACTGCATGTTTGTTAAGTGTCCCCATGGTTCCTCTTCCGAAACCACACATTTGTGCTGTTCGATTAAGGTGTTTCAAAGCTCTTTCCAAAGAAGTGGGCCATTAGTTTTCCCATTTCATGAGGCAGCATTACTGTTCTAAGAGATGAGATTAAAATGTTCAGTCTGTTGAGTGATTGGACTCTCTGAATGTTTCTAGGTGTCCTGTAATAGTAATTAATGTAAATTACCTATATATTTCATTAACTAAGCCAAAACTTACATTCTGGCTGAATTCTGAAAAAGAAAAAAACCTGTCTGAATTAGATAAAAGAAATTAAAATAAGAACCATTCAATGGTAGCAGTTAATGAACTGTAACTAACGGGAAAAAAAGTCTCCTTCCAACAGCAAAGCAGTAAGAGAGAATCAGTTTGTTTTGTAAATGCTCTGAACACACCATTTGCATTACCCTCCACCATTAAATTGTCTAAACATCCCTAAGGGGCTTGCCTGCATGATTGCCAGGCTGCAGAGCCAGAGTGCATTTCAGCACTGACCTTGACCGACGTTGATTTCCAGGTCCTTGGAACATTACAAGGAGAGCCACGACGGGGAAGGCCTCATGTCTGGCTGTAAATACACCTCTGCTCTGCTTCACTTAGGCGAATCTCAGCAGTTCTGTTGCATTCTCACTACCAGACTCTGCCATTCCCTCAGTCACTGCATGTCACCAAAAGATTCTGATCTACAGATTCTTCCCTCTGAGTCCTCTGGTTTGATTCAGCCATTGCAAAAGAAGCTCAGGCTGTAACTGGGGTTGAGCAATGCACTTTCTGGGACAAAGTTGCTGGGGTTAAAATACTCGCTGTCCTTCAGACTTCTTATCAGATTTTACAGATCCCACATTCAGTCTGTAGTATTACCTGTCAGACTTGGCCCATATTTAATCTAAGTATAAATTTTTATGCTGAGTACCATATGTACACCAGAAACCAAGAATCTCTAAGGACCTGATACCATTATAGAGGGTAAAGTCCAGCTAGAGGCATTGTTACCATTCCATGGGTCAGACCTGATTTGTCCAAAATGGCTTAGGGTATCTGAGGTCTAGCTAGGAACTACGCCCAGCTGAACTGCATCCCAATGCAGTCAGTGCCTCAACCAGAAGAGGATCTCCAGCTTTCCCCAAGGGGAGTCCAGGTTGAATTCAGGCCGTACACTCAACTCATCACTTCAGAGAATGCTCAGACTGTGCTTATCCTTACAAATCACCAAACATTTTTTCACACATAGGACAAAGTATTCTTAAATTTCCAGTTTCATATACTATTATTTCTAAAGGACAAAAATCCCTTCTAAAAATGTTCCCTACTATTTATTATCCTGAAAAAGTGATTTGCTTTTTTTTTTTTGCTTTTTTTTTTTTTTGTAGTTGCAAGAATGCATTCATTTATTTGTAAGTACTGTCTGGTAAGTAATTTTTATGAAGTGTTTTTATTTCCTGAAAATAACAATATGAAACTATTACAAAAAGAATTTAAATTACATAACTCCCAAAAACAGTGGCTCAAAAAGAATCTTAAAAAAAAATATTCAATAGGGTTATTAATGCAAACCACAACTGGGAAGGCTATGTGCAAGAAAGGTGAAGAGATATGTGTGTATATAAAAAAAAAATATAAAAAGATACAAGTTTTTCTGTGCTTTTGGATAAGATTTTAAAAGACAGTGTACAGCTGGAGAAAACAAATTCCTTTCCAGCCCTGGTAATAATATTTCTGTAATACTTTTAATCTTCAAAATAGGCCTCCTAACAAAGCTAGGGCAGAGTCTTCCATTCTGAATTAAATCCACAATGCTGGTATGGAAATAGATGATAATGGATTTACCAGATACCATAATGTGTCTTTGGAGGTAGAGATGCTGCAGCTCAGGTCCTTTCCTTTTACCTGCTGTGGCTTCAGCACTGGCTTCCACTGTCTCGACCTGGCAAGAGGTATTGATTTCTGGTATAGAAAAATGCCAGAACAGAAAATAGTTTCTTAGGTTGACTGTCTAGCTTGGGTTCACTCAGTCTAGCATAATTCATCTTAATTTCTTCAATAGAGAAAGGTTTTAAAGACTACAGAAGGGAGATAGGAAAAACTAACCAACCAACCAACAAAAAAAAAAAAAAAAAGAGGAAAGTTATCTCTCTAGAACTGACTACCAATTTTACCAAGCTTTCATTCCTCAGGTTCCTATACAATGACCAGGTTTCTCTCCCAGCTGATATACATAAAAATCTATATTAGCATTCTGATGATACCAAAATCACTAGGTTTTTGTCTACTTACAGTAATTAAACTAAGAATGTTGAAGATGTGTCCATGACATAATAGATTGCCAAACATTTATTGAACAGTGTCAAAATCCTGGGTCATATCACATTATTTCCTTTCTGTCCCCCAAGCATTGATTTCATCCTATTTCCTGACTTAGATTTTCATCACCTTCTTGTGGTATCTTTCCCCTTATAACACAACATCGGTGGTAAAACAGTTGATACTGGATTTCTCATACAAGAACAGACTCCCACAATTTTGCAGAGTTCAGAGTTGTGTGGAGATTGAGTCTGAAAGCCTTTGAATTTGGATTTCCCAAGAGGCTGTTGGGTTTTATTTACATTTCCTATTTCCTGGCAGAGACGTCAATTGGTGTTTTCTGAATTTCTCTTCAGGAGAAAAACAGGAATATAAAACGTGAACTAAAAGACATGGTAAATTGTCAGCTGCTACCAGGAGGCAGCCCTGTGCTGATCCCTTGTGTCTGTATACTAAGTTTCTCCTGCTCCATGCTATACCTGAAAACACTTGGCTACGCTTGCTAGTGGGGTTTCTTTAAAATCAGATAATTGGCCCTCGTGTGCCATTCCTAGGGGTCTCTTCCAAATCCTCCTCCTCTACCTACAAAGCCTTGAAGATGGATGACCCTTTGACATGACACAATAGCTTTTTAATTTGACATTGAACACATTGGAAGCTGTTCAGGGGCAGGTCAGTGGAGGTCTGTATAAGCTGTCCTTCCCAAAAGGTTGCTCAGTAACACCAGTCTCCTGTCCTAGACCTGTCTGCCATCTTGCCGTAGAAAGTATGGAGATACACTTTCATCCTGGCTTATCCTTTTAATGTCAATATCCAGAAACATTTTTCATCAGTAGATTTTTCCCTTCCCTCTACAGAAGAGGAGGAAACCCAAAGCAAACCCAAAGCTTAGCAATTTGACTTTGCATCATTACAGCAATCTCAGTGGGAACCATTTGATAAAAAGTTTAACAGCCTCATGTACCTATATTTCCAACACAGGTACTGGAAAGACTTTGTTAAATAATGGACCTGCATTTCATATGGTTTCTTCTGCAGTCTTTAATCAATAAAATGTTCTTTAGATCAATACAGATGTTATTTCGCTGCTTGGAACCATTTATAAGTATACGGTGGAGGTAGTTACAACATAGTGCATAGTAAGGATAGCTCTTGGGCACAACACAGTTATAGCTCCACTCATACACAGCAGGTATCAATATAAAATTGGATACACCAGCATAAAATCACAACATCCTCTCTACAAAGCAACTCCAGATAAGCTGCACTGGGGGAATGAGGGCTGAGTGTGTTTAACACTGTGTTTTGTTCCCTATCAACAATGTCAGCAAAAGAGTTTTGCAGATTTATGTTGATTATTGTATCAGTAAACTGACATAGTCCCTGGCTGAAAGGATGTTTGTAAAATGTGTGTCGGGTGCCCTGGTAATGGAAAATACAGAGGATAATTCTAATTCTGCCAGCTCATTTCAAGCTGATGAGCTTTAAGCTGCGTGTCATGGGTGGAAAGTTTGGACATTGCTGATGATCTAGTGTGAGGCTGTTGTCACAATAATGTTGGTGCAAATAACATTTAAAGTGCTGCTGAGGGAAGGCTGGAGGATATCAGAACTGTTTTTGTGATAATATTTTAACTCTGGGATACAGCTTGTGCCTTCGAAGTATTATACAAATTCTGAATAATTAAGCATCTGGATTGGCAAAGTAGATACTTTGTGAACCAAGCGACAGAGGAATGAAACCCCAAGGTTGTGGGCAGGTCTAGAGGTTTTCCTTTCCTCCTGTGTCAGGTACAGGACTTTGACAGTCTGTTGGCAGAAAACCTGACTTGTTGAAGAGGTCTGTATTAGTATTGAGCAAGCCCATGTCTACTTTTGATCTCTTCATTCTAAGCCTTGCTATAAAATCTTTGCATGCATCACCAGTGAGATAGGGGACTGGCCTGTCACAGCATCTTAAAGGTTTACAAATTTGGCTGCTGCACAGGAGTGTGATGAGTGAACCCAGCAGGGAGGAACGGGAAGCATCATCTCACAGACTCAAGGGCCAGGTTGGGGACTGCAGCAGGAAAGAGGTGTCTGGGGCTGGGTCGGGGCTGGCCTGGAAAGCTCAGGTTTTGTTATGACGGTAATTAGGCATGCCAGAGTTATGCAGGAACAGCAGCTGTCTTCCAAGTACTTAATTTTGCTATCAATTTTAATTTTTGTATTAATTGCTATTTGTTAAACTGATGTAATGAGCCTAGAGTGGCAGATAAAAATTACAATAGGGTGAATATGGGTTCTGATTCCAGCTAGCAAAAGCCAGCTTGTTAGTGGCAGTCAGTAAGGGCTATCTGCAAACCCACAGGTAAAGCCTCAATTCACTCTCAGTTTCAGTCTCTTCCTGTTGTGTTTTGAAACCACTGAATCCCTCAGACAAGTAATTGTTCATTTTGGTGCAAACTTCATTCATTCAGACTCAAATCTCCTGTTTTCAAACCCAATTAGGAGATGGTAATTACCTGTGGGACGTGGGGATTTTGTCTGTCTGCTGGGGCAATGCGGATATTCTGCTTGTATCTCCCCTTCCAGTTATCAATAAAACACTAGAGCAAAACAGTGTTTCCCTCTCGGTGTTTTCAGGGAGTGGTGTTATGCCAAATGAAGGCAATATGATGAGATTGCATGTGTTCGGGAATAATCATGCAAGCTATTAGTAACCATGCCTCACTGTTCTTCAGCACTGCTCACCCCCAGCTTTTGTGTGTTTGACACACAAGTAGCTGTTTGATGACTCTCATCACCACCTTACGGATGATGAAGTTGAGGTCAGCCAGTCAGCCAGTGACAGAGTCAGAAGATGAATGCAAATCTCCCGAGTTTCAGTACAGTGATGTTGTACTTCTAGGAACTCAGCCTTTTGGAAAAACATGTCTGTACATATTCTCTATCCTACTATAAAACAACCACTCCAACTCAAGGACAAGTTGAGCAGGGGAAGCATATTGCTAAGTAGCTGTTCAGTAAAGGAGATCTGCAGAACGTGGAGAACACTGATTTATTTTGAAAAGTGCACAGAAGAGTGAGTGGATTGGGAGTCTTTCGTGACATAGCACTCAGCTGCCAACCACTCTAGTAGGTGAGAAGAGATATTCTCAACTCTTATTATAATTTCCAATAGGGCAGAAGAGGCAGTTGGCAGCTCTTTTATCTCTGGATGAGGATTTCCTCTTCATTTTCCTCTTCCTAATGGTCCTAGCCCTGATGAGGCTGCGAGTGTTAAGGAAGAGAATTGCTTCAAATATGCAGGTGTCTTCAAAAGAAGAGAATGATAGCCATCTGGCCACCTTCCACAGTACACTGATAAACTGCTGAGATGGTGAGGAACTGTGGTGGTCTTTGTCCTCAAAAGCAAATTAAGCATGGTAAATTGGAGCTGCTGCAAACAGTTAAGGAGTTTATAAAAGTGATTACTGATAAACAGCATTCTAATTCATTAGTTTTGTTCTTTTCCTTCTCCTGGGCTTGCAGTGAGCTTGAACTTGTGATGAGCCTGGGACAAAGGTAGTCATTACTGGGACCAGAATGAATGTGAATTGAGCAAGAAAGTCACACCACCAGTGCCTGAAACAAGCCTAAATGTTTGAATGCCCGTTCACTGTTTTGCTACTGAAATGAAAGAACATAAATAAAAACAAACAGCAAAGGATTTTTTCCAGCTGTGAGATTTCCTGTTGCCCCTGCTTTCAAGCATGCTGGAAATCAGAACAGCTGTTCTTGCCTAGCTCCTGCTCTTAGTCCTGGTAAGAGTCAGATTCTGACCATGGGGATGAACAGAATGGTGGTGGGGAGAGAGAGTTTCATGGTGTAGGAAACTGTCCTTGCATCTGTTTTATCAGAACCTGTCTTCCTTGTTTTAGCAAGCCAGTGTGCAAACAGTGCACATGCTTTTGGTACATTACTGCTGAGAGCTGGTATCAACAGAAACTAGGATTGCAGAGATATCATGCTGGAGAGAACTGGTATTTCTGTGACTCCTCTCCCTCCCTTCACACTTTTCCCAGTCTCAGCTGTGTAGTTCAGATGTGTACTGAGGGACAAAGTCATCTTTGCTGTTCCCCTTCTCCCTCGTGTACATCACATCTAAGAGGGAGGAGAGACAAATGGCATCTGCACAGTTCAGGACAGAGCCCTACTGATGCAGAGAGAGCTTCTTGCTCTTCTTTGTGTCTGTAGGTCGGTCATAACCTGATCCACACTATGTTAAGGTGCCATCGTGGTACTGAAAGACTGATTCTGTTTTGACAAGTGGGATAAAGAAAGGCAGTGAATAGCAGAGAACTCTAATCCCAGACCTGATCTTGTAATACAGCAGCTGACAAATATACCCAAAGAAAAATCACAGGTTTTGCAGCAGAAAATAGAGTGGGAGGAAGTCTTGATATTTATGCAGTGTCCCAACTAGACATGAGATTGGACATCATTGTCACAAATCCCTGAAGTGTTGGGCCCTGAGTGCCATGATGGTTGACTCCAAGGAGAAAAAACCTTGGTGTGCTGCTGCAGAAACACAATACAGATCTGCAGAGGAGATTCTCAGATTGCCTGTCACACCTCTGAGGTGCAATAAAAATACCCTTGTCCCTTGTTTTACAAGGCGC
Organism: Athene noctua; assembly: GCF_965140245.1. Taxonomy (NCBI): domain Eukaryota; kingdom Metazoa; phylum Chordata; class Aves; order Strigiformes; family Strigidae; genus Athene; species Athene noctua. The sequence continues at coordinate 10,309,333 of NC_134055.1, forward strand.
ATGTTGCTTTTGAAGGCAAGAAGTGCCAAACAGAATAATACAGATACTTGTCAAAAAGCTTGAGGAAAGTGATGAAATTTGGTACCTTGTCTTACGCTATGTGAATTCCTTTAAGCCAAAGACTGAGTGTATATGGGTCCAGAAACTTCAGAGGAGCCCTGAACTGGGCCAGACAACCCTCCTGGTACAGAGTTTGGGGGAGTTTGAAGAAGTCTGAGTATTCACATGAATGAGGGGGCATCTCAGATCAGAGAGTCTCAGTTCAGAGAATCCAGCAGTTGTCAGCCTGTTCTTGCAATACTGCCAGGTTTAAGGCTAAACAGGTGATGTAAATTGATGGCAGTAATGAACCAGAGCTCCTTTAAACCTGAGAAGAAGTTGGTCTCTTGCTGCCTTAAGACAGGACAGCCATTCTGCAGGGGGGGGGTGAGGGGGTGGAACAAGTGCTCAACAGCCAGGTTACAGAGGATCCAGGTGCTTGAACATGAGGAGAGGCTTGGTTCTTCCACATAGAAAATGATGATGGGGACAATAGTGGAGAAAGGCCCAAATTCACATAAAAACTAATGCACTTAAAAAAAATTAGAATAAACTGCTTCTCCACTTCTTAAAGTCCTCAAGTCAATAGGAGATGCTTTTGCCTAATCAAATGGAAGTTACTGATCTAAGCCTTGCAGTAAATGGATTAAGTGTTATGGTCTGTGCCACAAAGAAACTGAGACTAGAAAATCTCCTTTGGACTGAAATCTGCAGAATAAGAATTATGTAGCAACATTATTGATCCAATAACTGTAAACAAAGAATAATATTAACATGTTCTTAAACAATTGTCAGCTGAAAGAAAGATAAATTCATCATGTCCTATTTGCTACTTGGATATTAGAAATAATAAATAACAGAAAGGGGTAATATATTAGATGTCTTAATGCGGGGCATCTTATTCCTGGAGCTGTCTCAGTGGCTGCAGTGGATGACAAAGGCAGGCGTCAGTGCAGTTTTGGGATTGTCCCTTCTGCTGAAGCTCAGCTGACTACCATTGTGGAGACACTTTTCAGAAGCAGCCCAGCCTCAGACAGAAACAATGTCTGATCCGTATGTTCAAAAGTAAATACAAAAGCTTTTTCCTTTCACCATCAATTACCTGTTGAACTGTTCAGTGCTCTGTTAGTCTGCTGTTACTTGTCTTTGGCTTTTCCCCCTCAGGGAAAATTTTGTGAAGGTTGGCTTGACTGGCAGCTGAAAAATGCCACAGTAGAGTGAGGAGCAAGTCAGCTTGATGCAGACGTATTTCAGCTGCACCTTACTTTATTAAAAAAATGGAGCCCTGAAATTCCAAAGCATGGAAACAGAATGGGATTTCTGGTGTATTTAGAGCTGCTGTGCCTCTGAGGCTGTGTCTATTCCTTCATCCCAAAGGTACACCTTTTGAATAGTGTGATTCATCCTATGTAACTTCAGACATATAAACCATCTACATCATACGGAGACATCTGAAGTTACATACGTAGGTGTTTGCAGATGAGATGAATCATCCTGTATTCCATCAACTGTACAGGGAGAAGAGGGTGGCCAGCTAATACCTATCTGTGTGCAGTATAGGTTTCTGGATTTCATCTGAGCATCCTCACCCTTCATGTTGCCATGGTTAAGAAGCAATGTGAGTTCAGCACTAAAGATTTTCTTGTCGTTGTTTTCACATGTACTTTCAGGCCACTAATGAAAACCCTCCCATGAGTTCATTGTAACCATCAACTCACAGGTGCATTTCAGCAATACATTTCTAAGAAACTAACTTCTAAACACTTGCAAATATGAATCAACACTGTCTCTGGTAAGATTGGGATGATGTTAAAGCACTTCAAAGGATGCCTCAGGTGCCACTTGGGAGTGTTACTGTCACATGTTGAAGCAGGGCAGATCTGAGACCCCGTGGATCAGAAGTGGGAGTATTCACTGTAGCTTGACAGACCCTAGACTTACTCTAGCATCTGTGATATGATGGTTGAGAATCATGTCCGCTCTGTATGTCTCAATTTTTTATTTGTGAAATAGGAAGCAGCCTTTTCCTTTCCGTTAAGTGCTTTGACTTTTACAAGTGAGAAATGTTAAACAAACAGATTGAAACCACTGCAGTCATGGGAATATTTCCTTTAACTTCAGGGAGATTTGGCTTATGGCCTGTACCATATTGTATTGTAGTGGCTCAATTAGAAAAAGAATAATGAATTAAAAGGTCACAGCTCTTTAAATTAAAATGCAGGTAAAAGGGTATAATGTGTGTGGTGGGGTTCCTCTTTAACTGCCCCGAGCATTTGCCATTAAGTACCAATGGGAACTCTCCGTCCAACAAGTTCACTAATCTCCTTTTAATCTCATTGAGCCTTGCACATTTTCTGGAAAACATTTTTCAGAACTAATCTGCTCAGGCAGGGCGGGGGAAATGTTAAAACACACAAAAATCTGCGCAACAGGAAATAATGTTAGAAAGCTGTGAAAATCATTTATCCTTTTGAAGTGTAATGGTTTTTAATTTTCTCATGCCCTGATCTCCCTGGCAACAATTTAAAAGTACATAAGCATTCATGAATCAAAGCCGTTCACGTCTGCATTTTTAATTATGTGTCATTGGATTGAAACTTTCCCTTTGATCTTTGCATTTAAAGGGATTTACAATTTAATGATTACAATCCCCCTCCCCCCTCAAGTCTATGCTTGTTATTGAGCAGTGTCACAAAGGGGTCACTGTTGGACAGGGGGAAGACAGTTTTGTTCAGGATGTTATAAGCATGTCTGAAATGCTCTGACTCATGGAGAAGATCCCTGTGTGATGATGGGGCTTCCCAATGGTGGTGACTCTAGGCCTTCTGCTCTAGGCAAGACATTTAGAAACAAAATGAGATAAAATAGAGAATAAAAATAACCTGATTGCCCATTTTGCAGTCCTGTGCTCTAGGCAGCTGCCCCTCGTGCCCTGTGTAATGACTTCAGAGCCATGTAGCATGGGCACCATGACAAATGGAGGGAGAAGCACTCTTAGCTGCTTGCTGTGAGGGTAGTCGGAAGTGGTTGATGACTTTGAGGTGAATAGAGCAGTTTGTTCTTGCCAGCAGAAATCAAGCAAACAGAAGCACCTGAACACTTTGATTCAAGCTGGAGGAAAGAGCCAACTATTTCATTGTGCCTGTTGGGGAGAATGAGCTCCAGGGAGGCAGGTCTCAGCAGGGCAGAAAACAAGCTTTGGGGTTAAGGCACAGGTTGACAGAAGGGGTGTCAGACTGCCTCAGGGTGAAGAGAGAGCTGGTGGTGGGAAGATGATGTGGTGGGTCTGGAGTGGGGAACAAGTGAGGGTGACAGCTGTAATGGCTTTTCTGTGTAGCATCAGCCTGCAGAGCAACAAGGAATGAAATCCCTACAGAGTACGGAGACACTACAGCTCTGAATGCCATGTAGGTGGATGACCTTGGTGAAGTCGCTTGACTTCTTTGTTTTCTCATGAGGCTTGTAAATGCCCAACTACATCCTATGTATGTACAGCAAGATAACCCCCTCACCACAGAAAAGACCATCATGCTCACCACTGGCATTAAAAGATGTCAACAGTTTCCCATTAGATGTGTGTACGTGCGTGACTTGATGCAATGTGTAGCACATACTAGGTACTCTCTAATGAATCATTGTTTCAAAGCTTTCAGCTAGATGTTTAATTTTCTTGCTGAATAACAGTTTAAAGGTCATGTGGATCAGTGACACATGCAAAATGAATGAATGTTACTTTTGATGTGCCTGTGCAAAATTAAGACCTTGTGCAGACTGCTTTATATGCACAATGTTATTGTAGTTTCTTGTAAAAAATCAATAAAAAAGTATTAAACTAAAAACCCTGAGCAGAATATTTTATATCTTATTAAGCTACTTATGGGTTCAGCTAGGATAGCAAGGGCCCTATTAATCAATGCTTTAAGTTGACTCTATGGTGAGTTGATGAGTTGAAAAATTTGTTAAGATCCCTTTTTGTCTCTCTTTAGAGGGTCTTAATGTGGTAGATTTTGTGAAGTGAGCATACGTTTGTGCCATTAGCAATGAGTTAACATTGCATGATTTAATGTTAGAAACATAATTTATTGAGCTTATACTAAAAAAAAAAAGCTGGTGTTTTCACTGAAATGTGCTCTATGATGATCCAATTTTACAATCATTTTCTCAGATGAAAAAATTCATGGTTACACTATTGACAGCTGCTGTTAAATTGCTCCTGATGGGATTACACTTCAGGTAGACTACACAGAGGCTACACGAAAAGATCCTAAAAATTTCAGTCGTGTTACTGAGAAAACAGTCATTTTTTTAGTGCACAGGTACCATTTATAGCCTAGGAAGTGCTGTATATTAAGGATAAACCTGAATCAAACTTTGGGAATCAGTAGCGATAGCAAGCACATGAGAACTGAGGGGGTAGAGAAATTGTAGAAAAGAGAAAACTTGGGGCAGTCTTGCTTTCTTTGTTGCTTTTTTTTTTTTTTTGACTGAATGAAAATATTCATAAGGTATGAGAGAGTAGCAGGAGCAGTGGTTAAGGTTTTGAAGCAGCAGCAATCTATAGACTCTTTCTGCTCATAAGACAATTAGTGCCACAGTATAATTAGAGAGGAAAGAACAAAAGGAAGATAAGTATTGCTGAGGCCTTCAGTTTAATTTACAAGAAAATCTGGGTAAGCAGCTAAATATAATATACTTTTCTTAAAACATTATAGGTTGGTATTGGATTTTAGAGAGCATGTATTATTGGTTTGTAAGGGTAGAACCACCGGTTCTGAGAAATACATCCATAGCTTTTAAGATCTCTTCTTTAGATTGAAATTCCTTTTATTGAAATACATAAAAAATTGCTCTGTGATACTCCTACTATTGAAGTATAACTCAATTCTGTACCCTGAATTGGGTGATGAAAATTTTAATTAAGAAGTAGCTGGGAAGATTAGGCCATTGCAGTCCATCCCTCCTCCAAGCCCTGCGCCCCTGCAGTAGCTGGTGTGTGGTGGTGATTGTGCAGCACAGAAGTCTCCTTTTGTCACATCTGTATTTTTATTCTCAGGCACAGTTGCCAGCGAGTCCACTATCTGCAAGGATCCAGAAAAGGTGGATCTTGTTTTGAGGCTGGGAAAGGTGCTTTCGACTGGACTGATTTGCTCATTGTTTGCACTCATGTGCAGTCCGTCACTCCAGTTGCCTTCTGTGGCACATAGGAAATAAGTTGTTTGGAAAACCTCACTAAATCTGGTACTAAAAGCAGGACTGTCTTTGTTGGCAGTGCTGGTAGATGGATTAAGAAAGCAATGAACTTGGTGCCCTGATTTTCCTTTTGCCTGCAGAAGTGGTTCTTCACATAGCTGGTACATGTGCCATCAACAACCTGTTGGCAGAATGTCAAATTGTTAGTAAATAGGTTTCTAACATTGTCTGCTCGGAATTGCTTTGTCCTTTGTTATATTAATATTGCATCTTCTTTTCCGGGCTGAAGATGTGAAACATACTGTGAGAAAGCTCAAAGCTGACATACTTCAGGCTTGGAGCATCCCACGTGTGTGACTGTGCTGAACTTCCTGACAGGATTCCTCTAAAACACTCAGGAGCTCCAGATAAGCCACTATCAAGCACTGGTCATTGGTGAATCTGTAATACTATTCTTTCCCACTTGTGCCTTAAGAGCTTCCCTGTTTACTGGCGTCTGCTTGTCTCAATCTTTTGTTGTATTTTTTACATAAGATTATGGACTATAGGGGACATTCAGTATCTCATTTCCTGCACAGCTCCTATCAAAAAGATCCTCTGTTCTTGATAGGAGTACAAAGAATGATTACAACTGGCTAAAACAAGTTGATTCCAATAAAAAATAACAAAGAAACAATGCACATGCTGAAAAATAGTAATATAAATTATTCAGCAAATTATTAGCATATTTTCAGAAAATATTAAGTGGATGTATAGGTTTTGCAAAAAGAAAAACCACTAGATTAATTGAAAAACAAGAAATACTTATCTCAGGGCTGCACTTGTTTCTGTTATGGTTGTTGTGGCTGGAATGGTGGCACATCAGAGCACCAGCCATGAACTGTAAAGAGGAATTCCAGGGTCCTCTGTTACACAAATGTAACAAAAAAGCCCACTGCTGTCCCATAGCCAATGGAAACAGCAAACAGTGGGGTGCAGATGCAGAGGGATACAGTCCCGGACTGATGGGGACACAACTATACACCACCACAAACGTCTCACGTGGTGGGAGAGTAAGTGTAGCTCTCAGCTGCGTTACAGAGGAGTAACCCTCCCGCCCCGAGTACTATACATCTGAGTTGATGGGGCCATATTTTCTTTTTCTGCTTAGATTTGAAGGATTTAGAATGTATATTCAGGCTCACAAATGTCAATGAGATAGTTTGGAGGAATAGTTTGGGTTGCCAGACGTATGGGAACCCCAGATATGTTCCCTGCACAAACCAGCTTTACAGAACACGTGCAGTGAATTAATTCAGTGCTACCAAACCCGTGCTGACCTCACTGTGGCTCTGCTGTGCAAAGCCTGTACACACAGACCTGTTTGGGAAGTCCTGATCACAAACATGCCATCTCCCTGCCTCCTTCTCTTTACTTGTAAACCCATGACAGTGTGTTCTGCTGCGGGTGGCTCTAGGCCGTGATCCCACAGTGGTCTTGGCTCACAGGCACTCATCATATGATACAAATTTCTGAACAAGTGCGGTAGTATTGCTCCAAACCTCTGCAGAGGGTGTTCAGATCTCATCTTATCTAAGGTTTTCAGTAGTGGAAGTCAAACATTACACTCCAGCCTTGGGTGATGACTTAGATTGATGAAAGAAAATTAAAACTTTCAACTCCCAGTCCTAGAGGGAGAACATAATGATCCAGACCAATCCCACTTTCCTCTTTGAAATTATTGTTATCTTTTTTAAAGGAAGCCAATGATTTATGAGATGTTTAGTGGGCAAAAACCTCTGCAAACACTGGTCTGGCCAGGTTATAAATGATCTGTACACAACCTGGGATTTTTCTGGCAATTCATATGCTGTCTATCTATGACTAGGTCTTCTTTGTCCAAGTTGCAGAGCATACAGAAATAAAAATGATTTGCTGTGCTTGGGTAGGGTTTAGGCAATGGTAATTACTGCATGGAAAGGTACTCCACTTAATCAATGGGCTGATGCACAGCTCATTTGAGGTTTCCTCCATTGCTCCAGCATAAAGGAGAGAAAACAGAAGCAGGGGAAACAAAACTGGCCACGAGGAAAAACACTCAAACTCGTTACTGAAAACTCTCTGCACTGCAAGTTATACAAATGCAGAAATACAGAAAATACAGAGAGGAAAATAAACCAACACAACAAAGAATACAAAAAGGATAGTCTCTGACCTGGAAATGCTTTAATAAGAACAGAAAACAGGGACCAGCAGAAAGATGGAGAGAGACTAGGAGTGCAAAGAAGCAACGCAACATTAAAATCAGCATAATAGATTTACTTAGTTACAAGTCAGTTTGAGATAAAACCAATTCACTACAGAACCAGAAAGCAACACAATTTGCAAAGCTAAAGCACTTTCCAGGAGAAGTAGAAGGTGAGACAGTATTTAGTTTTAAGGGTGACTTGGTGGGTTTGCTTTTGTGCTCTCATAGGTCATGATTGCCCCATGACTTTAGGCTTTTTACCTACACCACGTGAAGAAGGCTCTCCTAGGGGTGATGAGCCAAATCTGACAGGAGGCACTGGGAGAAATGAAGCAATTTGGCCAAAGACTTAGGACAAATTTCACTTTGTTTCACTGCTAAGCTACCCTGCTCTGGGTTTAATGGTGGTTGTTCTTTGCTCATTCTTTCAGACTGTGTGTTCTTAAGCAAGTTCCCGACTGCTGGTGTCATCACCCCTGAATTCACATTCTTGACTGCAGGCACCTGAGATGCTTAGGCTCTGCCCATCAAGTTGTCAGGTTCTTGGTGGTGTTCCTGATCTATTTGTGTATTCTCTCTTATGATTATAATCAGAGCAGGTGGAGTTAGGTATCATATTCCATGTATGCAGGAATGAATAGAAGTCATGCAGCACATGCATTGCTGTTGGAAAAAAAAAAAAAGGAAGGGAGACTCAGAAGGCTGCTGGACTTTTGGCTCTTCTGAAAACCAGGCTGCTGCTTAGTAAATCTGTATCTTCAAAATAAGAAGCCCTTGTGGGAACTGTAGCTGTGGAGGAGTTTGTTCAACCTCCCAGTACAACAATTCTCAAAACCTTTTGATGGCATGAGTGAAAGTGGTGTGTCTTACTCATGCACATCTTAGGAGTGGGCCAATCCAGTACATTTTTGCAAAATGCTACATGCTCTCTAAGTGGAGGACACATTAGATTAGTCACTTGGAAGCCATATAAAATAAATATGTGCATTATATATCTTAACCTTATAAAGCCGAGGGATAAGATTCTGCAAATGCTAAATGCATTTGTTTTCTTTTGTGGTTATCCAACTGAAATTTAACAAAAATGTAGCTGGAAGCTGTGAAGACTCACGCAGCATGATGATAGTCATGTAGGAGTATTGTCAGAGGACATGAAAGAAACTAGGATGGTAGGGAGAAGTGTATTTTATTAGACTGATGTTGCTGGGAAAAACAAACACATTTTTCAAGCTCCCAGATGGGCATTTCTGGCAACAGTTCGGTTTGTGTGTCATACCAATTCAGTCTGAGTGGTGGATGAATTCGTGCTGAGGATAGGAAAGCAGTGCCCCCTTTCTTCCTCTCACTGTGGAACACCTGAAGTAGCCAAAATTAACTGCTGTGTGGGTCAGGACTTTGCTTTTCGGGGATCATCAGCTTAAGGATGTTTGGGTGTAGGCTGTACCGTATCTGACAACTTGTGTGTGCTCAGTATGTAGCCATGTTGCATAGAAAATACCCTTATCTGCATCATTGTTGAATGAAAGGTCAAACTCAAGCTGACATGGCTTTTCTGGGAGTTTGCTTCTCTGTGCAAAAACCACGACAGCATTATGCCTCATCACAGGGGTACTCAAGCTACAGAAATGTGATTGTCTCCTTGTCTGGGCATATAACTCCACGAACAAATGTGTGCGCAGTACACCAACTGTGAAAACGAGAGATCCCTCTGAGGCTTTCAGGGACACGGGTACAGTGTTCCAGCAATGTGCTGTGAACCAGGAAGGTTCAGCTCACAGCATCCACAGAGGAAATTGTGTGGAAATTTAGGAATTCTTCTGCCCTTTGCTTTTCCCTTTGAAAATGTCTTCCTTTGGGGCCTCAGCACATGCTGAAGGTATCTAACCATAGGTACTCTGACTTGGAATTATTAGCCTGCATGCCATAAACACTAAACAACAGCTATCCATAATACAGCACAACATAAATAAAACCGTACTTGTAAAAACATTCAGGGTTTAGGTCATAAGAGTGTATATTTTCTTTTTCCTGACTACACTGCTTTTGAGGTCTGCTTGCAGGGAGACAGGACTAGCACCTCATCAGTGATTCATTTCCTAATGAAATGGAAACTGGCATCAGGAAAGGAGGAAAGAGAAAAACCTGGGGAAAAAAAAGCCAAGATAAATGGCTGGCTTTCTGAAAAGCATGCAGTGAAACAATGGGACTAAATGAGATACATTCCTGACAAAGATCTCTTCTGTTCTCTAAAGGCTTTTATTGTACCTAGAGTTATGTTTTATCTTTTAAAAGTGATGTTCTTTATTTTATGTGAGCTCTCTCCCCCTCGCCCTCTTTTCTGCTTGCTGAGATTTAAGTAAGCTCTTGTAGTGCTCTATCTCTGATCAGGCTTAAAGATTTGGAAAGCCCTGAGTTTGCAAGGATAAAAAAGGCCTTAGTATCTAGACACTGATAGATCTGATTCATCACCTCAGGAGGACATTACCACACAGCCTGTGCCACAGATTGTCTTGATAACAAGCTCTGGATTTTTCTTGGCATGCACCTTCATTTAAAGGTCAAAGCTCTTCCAAAGAAAGAGGAATTGCTGGGTTAGGAGAAAAAAAAAAGTGGTCACATTATCCTGACAAAGCCACAGTCTTCACTGAGGCCAGAGGATTTAGAGTGAGAACATTGGACCTGATTCTAGCTGAATAAAAGGTGCTTTGGGCTGTTCTTAGCTCCACAGAGAAAGCAGAGCTGGAGCATGGCTGCACAGGCCAGCAGTCAGCTCGGGCTGGGTTAAGTGTCCAGCTGGAGCAAGTGGACTCAACTTGTGCTCCTTCCCCACTTGGGAGCAAACAAATGACAAAACAGGGAGGTGTTAGCCCCAGTCCCTGCAAGACCCTGACCTTAGGGATAAGGAGAGAAAGACACCCCAATTCAGTGGATCTCCAGCCCTGCTCTGGTTTTATGGAGCAAAAATTAACACCTCCAGCTTTAGACCTAAATGCCTTAGTCTTGTATTTCTGGTTTTCCTTTTCTTCCCTTTCCTTCATATCTGAGCAATAATCCACTGCCTAAGATGTGTTGAACTTCATCTGCTCTTAATCAGGATACCTCCCTGGGTAGCAATTAAGCAATGATGGCTGCCACTTAATGGGGATGGTAATTTTCACTTAATTGGGGTGTTTTCCAGTGCCTTAGACTTGTGTGGGTCTCTGTGTATTGTCTGTCTCTGGTTTTATATGACTTTTTAGCACAAACAGTGCTTCCCCATCACCTTACCCTGTCTGCTCACTTGACCTTTCTGTAACAGGCAAGGTCAATCAATATTGGCTCTTCTACAAATTCCAGTGGTCAGCTAATGTAGCAATGCCTTGCTCTCTTTAGCAATTCTCAGCCCCAGCACACAATCTCCTTCATTTCCCCCCACATTTTGGCATTAAATTCACTAAGAACATCAAAACAATGCCCCTCCTATGAATTCAAACCACTGATGGCACTGTGCAACAGAACTGAATTTCACCATCTAGCACCACCAGTGGAGGCCAGCAAGAGGACCCGAGCCCCAGGAGAATGGAATTAGGAGTAGATCTAATTCTTTTCTCCAGGCTGCCCTGTAATCTGCTTTCTGACACCAGCCTAATATTTTTATCACTTTGAACTGAAATTTCATGATCTGGAAAGTTATTCTACTGTGGAGTGAGCTGTGTGTGCATAACTGATTTGTTTTTTGGTTGTGAGAGTGGATCAAAAGGAAGCCAGGTTCACCATTTGACAGAGAATCAAAAAGCTAAAAAGCAGTTTGCCCTGTCATAAAGTATGAAAAAAATTCTAAACACTGGTTTAAAAGTAAATAAAAATGAAAAAGTATAGTTTGGAGCTAAAACAAAAAAGGAAAAAAAAATGTCACATGTTGACATTTTTAGAGTTTTTAAATTTAGATTACCGAAGTGACAATATTGAAAATGCACTGCTTGCCTCAGCATTGCCTAACTAGCCTGTCTGATTTAATTTTGAAGAGAAGAAAACTATGAGCAAATGGAAACCAATGATCTTTTCCCATCTGCTGATTAAATGAAAAGCCTAGAAGGCACTCCCACACTGGACAAATGAGCAAGTATATTTCTTTAATTGACATAATACCTGTTACAGGAAATGGTTATATCTTCACAACGTTTGACAAGACACAGCAGGTTTTTAAGGACTGGAGAACCTATTGGAGATAGTGGTTGTCATAAGTAGATTCCATCAAGGCTTCTAGATATTTTCCATTTTAATCCTATCTGTAAAACATTGACTTTTCTAATCAATTGTGAAAGTAAATCCTCAGGATTTCCCAGATTATGTGTGAAATGCAATAGGGAGTACTTAACTATATCAGTAAATAAACAAACACATAAATCAAAAACTAGAGGGGGAGAAAGCAGCAGCACTCAGTATCCTGGCTACAATCCATGTTTATTATTTAACTTTAAAATGACAAATCAATGGCGAAATGGAATTAAGTAGCTGTGTAAGCACAGAAGTAATTTTATCAGTGTATGAGATGCTCATGTTTTACATTATACAGAACACGGTGTGTTTACTGAGCAAATGCAGAATCATCAGCGAGAGCTGGAATTGGAGCCAAGGCTGCAGGGAACAGGGATGCCATCTGAGAGATGAGACCCTGGGGACAAGTTTCTGATGGTAACAGCATGGACAATAATGGGAAAGTGATGCATTCACGTTCTTCAGAGAAGATAATGAAACTGGCTTTATGATCTGAAGGTAGAGCTGAGCAAGAAGAGGAAAGACCTTGTCTAGAGGTCAAGGCTGACACAGTCTCAAATAGTAGGATGTTTAAGCACAACTGATCTGCTAGTGGATACAGTTGTAACCCTAGGACTGACCTTGATTCACTAAAGTGTATGTTATAAGGTATTACTGTCTTCTGTTGTAGTGGAAATTGTGTAAAAGTGAGGTTGTTCAAGCAGAGAGCTGGAACACACGCGTCATGTAATTCTGTACAGATTTTGTGCTGTTCACTTAGGAGGTGCCCCCTTACACAATATCTCATAGTGGCTATCTTTTTCAGCCATCACAGGTTGATTTTTTGGGGGGAATTCCTACCCTTGTGGTTTAGTTATATTTTACAGTTTATTTAAAGTCCTCCTTTTCCAGAAAATTAGTAAAACTGAATTGTCATCTGTGGGCATATTCAGGGGAAGTGGTATTAGAACCAATAACAAGTAATTATTTAAACATGACAGTAAACTCGTTATGTAACAGAGAAAGAGTTCATGAGGGTAGATGGTAACAGTGATGAATTAAATCACTAGTTGCTACTCCCAAAACAGCATTCTGTGACTAAATGGCTGGCACACTGTATGGTGAACCAAGAATACCTGAAAATCAAAGGAAACTTTTACAAAATTTGCCAACTTCAAATCGTACAGCTTATTACAGTGATGTTTTCTGCAGAATAAGGTCTAATTCAACTTGAGTAATAGTAGGAAAAATCTCACTATATGTGATCATTTGCTGCTATGAAACAGTCCAAAGCAGTCAACAGATGCTATTCATAGTTTATAGTTTACCCAGTTTTCCCAGCTGGGTTGTCTGGAGCCCAGCTCAGATTTGTTTAAACTCAGCCTCAGCTTGGAAAGGTCTGTGGATTGTTAAGATACAGCACACATTGTGAGTCTCACTGGACCTGCCTGCACCAGAAAACTGAATCAAATTCCAGACACTGAAGTAGGCTCAGATGAAAACAGAAATACCAGGGGTGTTTTTACTACTGCTGTCTGCCCCTGTGCCAGGTCAAGCCAAAATTGTCCCTTACCTGCATGTCAGAAGTCTCAAAAGTTCACAGGAAGGAAAAAATACAATGGGATTGGGGGGGAAGTGGAAGCCAATGAAAATAACAGCAAATCAGGAAATCCAGATTTCATCTGAACAGGGGAATTTCTGGGGTCTGTCTCACAAGAAACAGTAAGTGTTCTGAATAATGCCTGAATGTGTAGCTGGAGATCAGGATGGCAAGTGAGCTGAGGGAGTGTTGCCCTCCCCTCACAAGGTCCCCCAAGCACTGCTGACCATCACACACATGCTTTGGCTGCCTGGTCGCTCTCTCACGTAACGTGAAAGTCAAATTCTACCTGTGACCCAAATTCTGCCCTCCCCAAATCTTGCAGCCATCTTTGCCTTCCCCCGATCTTGCAGTCATGCTTGAGCCAGCTCCCGGGTGAGCTGCTGTGAAGGGACGAGTGTAACCGAGGCTGGGAGATGGTGCAGTTCACAGCAGCAAAGGTCACAGAAGGCGCAGTTGTTTTAAATTAAATAGAAAGGAAAATAAAACAGTGAATTATTTCCCTAAATCAGTGAAGGGATCTCAAAACTGCAAAACCTCCCCCATCATGGATTCTATGGCTATTGTAGAGCTCTACTGACGTATTAATGGTATAGATGCTAGAGAATAGTTTTATACAAGGAGAAAAGAAAGCTAGAGAGTAATTGAGGATTTACTACTAAATCAACATACAGAGGCTTTCAAATGCTAGGGCCAACAAATCAGAAGACAAGTGACTGCTTGCTCTTTTGTTATGAGCTGTAGTAGCCTGTTATACCTTAGTATTACCAAGAGGCTTCAACTAAGACTAGAACCTCCTTGGGCTGCATTAAGTATGAATTTTGGGACCTTTCTCTTTGCCTTCTAGGTTTTCTTGTTTGATTGCACTGAAATTGCATTTTTAGCTTTTTCTCCACAGTCTTGAGGACTAGAAACTTTATTTCTTTGCTCACAAGACCAAATAGCTGAAGCTGTAGAGGAAACATGAAGTATCAAAGACCTTTAGTGGAGTCAAGAGAGCTGGCAATGCTGACCTCCTTTCCTCTGTGTTTTCATTTCAGTTTCTATTTCAAATCTTTTTTACTTCCTGTATTCAGCAATCACTTTGGTTGCTGAAGCTCTTGGGGATGTAGTTCAGTAGGTTCTGACCTTGATTCAAGGGAGTTGCATTTTACTGATAGGTAATACTTGAATGTAGAATAGCGATGGTGTTGTGACTATTTAAGGATATGAGAGATGCAAGTTTGCAGAAAAATTTAGTATCTTTTATTATCTAGTCTGATATAGTTGGAACAGCAGTTTTGGGCACACCAGCCTGTTGTTAAATCATTCTTTCAGCCTAATGGCTGGATAAGAAGCGTGGACATAGGGAGCCCTGTCCCTCATCCTGGCTCTGTCCCTGCCTGCTCTGGGGCTTGGGTCAAGTTCATTCCCGCTCTGCCAGGGCTCAGTTTCCCCCCTTGTAAAATATGTAACACAGCTGACCATGTGCAGGAGTGGTGCTTAGTCTAAGGAATATCACCTTGATAGCTCTTTGGCATAAGACCCATAATATTTCTGCTGTATTTCACACAGTTCTGCTCAGCGAACATACGCTCTCTGCGCTACACTTTTCTAAACCCATGTCTTCATATATTCCTGGTCTAACTGATTGCTAAGGGAGGAGCTAAAAGCCAAAAGGGTTTGCATCTTCCCTCTGGCCTCTGGTTGCCTCATGCCAGTGCCTTGTTTCGGTGCGTGCAGTTGTTCAGTGCGCATGGTTATACGTGTGGGTGAATCTACTGCAGCTCAGATCAGGGGTTGAGCTTCTATCACATGGAAGTCCTTCGCACACAATGGCTGTATGGAAGGTCTGGCTGCCCTGTTCATTAATCATCTCTACTGAAAAACCCTTTTAATTACATTATGTTCAGAATCCATAAAATATAATTAAAATATGTAAATCTATTAGATTATTTAATGAGTACATTGAGACCTGAAAGTTTAAATTAGATGTAAAACTGATACAGCCCTATTGCTATTGATTACTTATATTAATAAATCATTGCAGCCTTGGACAGAGATTTTTTTTTTCCCCTACCAGATGGCAATGTCTTCTTTTTATTTTACTTCATCCATCAATTCTTACATTTATACAGTCTTTTAAAACTAGTATGGAGTAGTAATGAATAACTATGTAACTTTTCTGCAACTAATATCCATTCTTTAGCATGATTTCTTGGAGTTCTGTTCCCTTCTTTTGCCCTTTCTTGGAAAGCACGGCAGACTGCTAGCAGTACAAGTGAGGTAGCACAAATAAGTCCCAGCCACTTCCCCCAACATTTTAGTTACAGACATTACATCAGACACATATTTTAGGATTAGTATCATTTTCTGGGAGCATAGGATGCCAGTATAGTGGATTTAGAGCACTAAAACCTTATGGTATAGCAGGTTTGAAAGCTACCCTAGCTTTGAGTCTTTTACACTGGGGGAGGAAAATTTAGAAATAAGGGTTGTGCTGGCCCTGCACTGGGAAAAACTTCTTTACTACTTGCATATAGCTGGCTGGGTGTATTTAACATCTATCATGGTGTAGAACCATGTAGGCTCTGAAGTAGGAAGTAAAAGTTTTATTTAGGATATTGTCTTATTATTGCCTGCTTTTTCCTCTTCTTAAATGCATTTTCCATCATATGTACATCGTGTTTGTTTCATGGGGGAGGCTTTTCTAGCAGAGTTTGAAAAAATAAAGGGGCTTGTTCCCACGGAGGCGGCATACCAGCCCTTGCCGGCCAGCTGCCAGGCTGGGCAGGGTCTGTGGGGCGGGCAGCAGAGGGGGAATGGACTCGTACATCCTCCTCCTGCCCGCCCAGCCACAGACCCTGCATCGCCACAGAGCTGCCGACAGTAAAACCTGAAGGATATTTCACAACAGATTATAAGTATTTGAAACCAGAGCAAATGTCAGGCTGCTCGGCAGCAAAAGATAGCCCTTCAGCACAGCCACCTGTATTACCTTTCATTTTCTTGATTTGGCAAGATCGCAGGCTTCGACCTCATTGAATCCCCTTTTTCTGCATTTCCTTCCTGTAGGGTAGACATACATCTCCTCTCCGTTCACCTGTGCTGCACAGCTCACCAGCTGCATGCCAAAACTTCCAAGGGAAATACTCAGGAGATGAGAAGTCATCAGCAGCAAAGTACCAATTTCATGTCAGGCAGTGTGTCAGTAATATGAGATAAAGCAGCCCTTTCACCTGTTTAAAACCCTAATGCCTACTAGATATTCAGATCAGCACTTTGGGCAAGATTTGTATTTTCAGATACCAAGGTTATATTCTTAAAGATAGGCATTTAAACCGCATACAAAAATATGCAGGCAGGGGTGCAAAGAGGTAATTGCGCGTATGAAATATGCAGTTGCAAGCACCCACTGGGTAACTGTGTGCTCACAAGCATTCAGCTGCACCTGCAATTTCCTGGTTTCCCTTTGGAATGACTTGTGTGTGTCCGGGTGCATGTGTTTGGCACGTTTCTTCTCCGCGCTTGAAACTGTGGCCCAAAGCACCGTGTTGCTGTTTAGCACAGATTTAAGCTTCTGATTTCAAAGCTGCTGTAATTAGTAACTTGCAGTCAGTGTATTCTACCAATTCTTAGCCCACTGGGATATTACCAGACGTTATTGTTTCTTTCTGTCTTTGTGGAACTTCTGTAAATCTTTTCTTTGATAGCAGCTAGGGTTTCAAAGCTGCCCACGTTTGAGCCAGAGGAGACTAATAATCTAATTAATGAAAGATGTTTTTCTCTGCACTGCTGTATTTTATCTCTTCCCCAAAGACTTCTTGGTGCAAGTCAACCTCAGGCACCAGCTAGATCCTTTTTTTTTCTCATGTATTTGAGAAATACACAGATACATCTGTATATATCCCATGTTGTTCTTGCTTGAGTGTGTAAATCTTGAAAAATCTTCCCAAGTGTAACTTGGATTTAGGAAGTAGCTTTGTTATTCCCAGAAGATTTTGCTTCCAGCTAAGATTTGTTTCTCTAGCTCAAACCACAAAGCCACTTTAACTCTCCCTAAAAGACTTCAGTCTGTGTAAGCTGCAGTGTAGGACATACTTATCATCCCCCAGTGGGTATTCATTGCCCCTCTCCTCCTGCTTTTTCAATTTCACTTTCTTTTTATTAATTAATGAGCTCCCTTAATTATTTATAGAAGCCTTAAAATGCATCAGGGTTGGATTCCACAGTCTCTTCTTTGCCACATTGCACTGTTTTGCCACTGGAAGGGCACAGATTCCTTCCCAAAGGCATGAAGAGTGTTAGCAGCTTTAATTGGCAGTGCAGTAACACATCATTATACACTGGGTGCACAGCAAGGGAGTTCCTGCCGTGTACTTACGATCAGTGAGTCTTCCTTCTCCCTTTACAGCTCTTCGGGGCCAAATAGCACTGGGCAGGGCTTCGACCATCCTCTTGCTTATTTTAGACTGGTGCAGGGCAAGTTCAGTGGATTGGAGGTCTGGTCTCTCATCCATCATGCTGCATGAACTGACTGCATGAGAGGCATTACAGCAGCATAATTTTTCTCCCCTTTTTACTCCTACCTGATTGCTTTCTAGGTTTCTTGTTTCTTTATCACAGGGCCAACAATGGGAGTGGGGTTTTTTTAACTACTCCTTTGGCAGATGTGTTTTACACATGCCTTGGAACCTAACCCTTCAGTCTGGCTTTACTATCCCCAGACCTTTTCCTTCCAGCCTTCTTGGCTCAGAGCTGCCAAATTAGTCCCCAAAAGTACCTAAAGTGTTATGTCTGATCCCATTCAACCACAGAGATGCTGGATAGCTGGGAGGAGGCACAAGGAGCATGACAGAAGAGAAGAAAAGGAAGCACTTCAGTGGCAGAGATTCAAGCTGGCAGGCAAGTTGTGTCACTTTGTGGTGCTTTATGACCTTGAGACACTGTCTCAATAAATCATGCCAAGTAATTAAAAACATGATTTAGAACTTAACTAGCATGTCAAAACACTGGGTATACACCGGTGATGCCTTTCTGTTTTCCTTCCCTCTCCCCCCCATGATGCTGGGCTCCAGTGGAGTGAAACCACCTACTGAAGGCAAAAACTCAAACACAATTAATGGCTTGCTGCCAGCCACTTAAATACAAAGAAGTTGATCTAGCCCAGCTAGCGATCTGCAGGTGCCCTGGAGTCTCCTGCTGTACATCGAATGGCCTCCTCTGACACTGTAAGAAAAACCCCAGGTTCTCCTGCAGCATAAATATTTCCTCAATGGTTTAAATAGAAAGCAGATGTGTCTCATTTACTTGAGACCCTGAACACTGTGACTAGTAGCAAAGGCAAGAAAATGATGGCAACATATGGGGCGCTTTAGGAAAAAAAGGATGGCAGTGATAGAACTCAGACAGAAGTTGCTGAGTCAGGGACATCATTTAGCTGTTCGTTAGATTCTTAGAAAATAAATTTTCATTGGTGATAATGGGCAAAGAATCGCCAGTTTTTGGATACCATTTGTCCCCATCCTCCAGCCCATACTAAGTGCAACACAGAGTTGCCTTGTCAACATGTGGGAGTCCCAGCTCCCGTGTTGGTCTTTTTAGCAGTGTTATGGTAGTGAGATCAGGTGTGAAAACAAGAAGAGGGACTTGCTGCCCTTATGAAACATTCTCAGTAAGAAGGACCTAAGGAAGAGGAGAAATTAAGAGCTGCTTCATTAGACACTGAGGTGTGAGAGAGTGACTTAATCTGGGACAGAGCTGAGCCATACCTGTGTTTCTGGCAGGTTCAGTCCTCACCATCCTTCCACCACAAAAGACAAAACAAATGCAGGAACGGAATAACCCAGATGTTGGTCAGAGCTCTGACCTGGACTCAGGCTGTTTGGTACTTTAGTAGCTGGGTAGGAACAATCTGCCTGATCCCTGTGGAAGGCTGACGCAGAGATAGCAGGTCTGTGGGAGCAGGTGAAGGATCAAAATGGCTTATTGTCAGAACATGGCTGTGTATGTCCAGGCAAGAGAAGCAGTGAAATAAAGCAGACTAAGCTGTGTTCCTCAGTGGGCAGTGTCAGATGGATGAAGGTGCTCCTGTGTTTCTCTTGCACTTGTTTGGAAGGGAAAAAGAGTACAGAACATAGTATATCTCTCACAGTTCAGTTACTTTGGCAGAAGGTCTCACTGTTTTTCTTTTACAAATTAAGCAAGTCAGAGAGGATATTCTCACCTTTCTTTAAACTGTGCTGGAGCCTCTTGCCACCAGCTGTTTCCGTATTGTTACCCACCCCTGCCATTTCGTGGGGCTGCATCAGAGCTTCTTTCTGCTGGTCGCCACCCTGCTGGCAGTTAATCGCCTGAGCACAAAACTAATCACACAACAAAAAACCCAAAGAGCTAATTAATTTTTAATTTGTGTCATTTAAAAATCCCTTGCATCTTCTTGCAGTTGGATTCTAAAGTGTGTCATTTCCTCAGGCAGGGGGACAGCCTTTCCTGGTTTGGGCAGAAGACCCGGCTCTCTTATCAGACCAGTGCCATGCTGGGTAAAACCTGGTGCAGCCCATCTGGATCGGATTAAGTTTGACTTAATTCTTTTTTCCTCTGTTTTTGGCAAGAGCTTTGGTACTTCATTTATTAAAACACAAACTTGACTCCATGCTGTAATTGCCCAGCTTGACAATAATAAATCTTATAAGCAGGTCTGCTGTTTGCATGCTTGAAGTAACGATTTACATTCATTCACACAAAATTTTAGGGCCATAGTTTGTTTTTACAGCTATGTATTTGGAATTCAGTACAACAAACTGAGGAAGTGTGGTGTTCCCCTCTGGTGCCTGTTCCAGTGGGAGAAAACAGCCCACCCCACC
Source organism: Athene noctua (assembly GCF_965140245.1). NCBI lineage: Eukaryota > Metazoa > Chordata > Aves > Strigiformes > Strigidae > Athene > Athene noctua. The sequence goes on from NC_134055.1 coordinate 10,329,470, forward strand.
CGCCAGGGAACAGGGTTGCCTTTCAGTTGGGGAGCAGAGGTCTGTGCTGCGCTGCCAGAGTCAGCTGGAGGCAGCAGGCGTTACCTGAACCCCCAAGGGAAGGCTGCAGTGCTCTTTCCTTTGTACCATTCTGTGATCATAAATTTCATGAGCATTTATAGTTTGAGCTGATATTTCTCATGCCTGGATGATGATCAATGAGTTGTTAATTTGGAAAGTTAAAGCAGAATCTATTTAGTTTGCATTGCAAGCAAAGAATTGCCTGAATGGTTTGAAGAAAAATGGGGCCTGTATTTTGGATGGGACTTAGACCAGCAAAGTGCACCAGGATATTAACATAATGTACTTTTTCAGCTTCATGCAAATATGACAATTAGGCTATGGCTATACTACTTGGCTATACTACTTTCTAGTGTAGTTGTCTGCACTACAGAGCCTGGGGTGTTATGTCAATAATCCCTGTAGTGTTGGGCTTGAATTCAAGCCTGTTCCCACTGCTGGGCTCCAGTTTCCCTGCCGGCTGACACAGCTTGCCTGGCTCTGGGGATACCGAGGCAACAGGGAGCCTGGAGCGACCATGCTCATATAGACATCCTTCTAGCACCTGGCTGTGACACAGAATAAATATGGAAATAGATCTCAGTGAGGACTAGCTGCTTAGCCTAGCTTGTGGAGAAAAAGAAATGCCTTTGCTGTGCCACTAGGAACAAGAAAAAATTGCTCCGGGGGGACAGAGCCACATTCTAAATTTGGAACTGCCTATTTCGTTTTGCCAGTTCTGCCTGTTTGGGAACCCAGTTATCTGCAGGGTCTTAAATAGAGGGTAGAGGAGCCTGAGTGGGAGCAGAGAGACATGGGAGAGCTGGGGACACACTGGATTCATTCCTCTCTGCTCCTGTGACCAAAGGAGCTGTAGACCTGTCCTTTGGATTTCTTTCTGCCTACTACAAAGGTATAATAATCATGGTGAAGACAATGAAGAATCCAAACAGAGGCTCCATTCACAAGTTTCTGGCAATTCTCAGTGGCACAGCAGGACAGCTAGTCCGCCATGGTGCCTGATAACCAGCAGCAAACCCCTGCCTGTCTGCTATGGCTGGGTGAGATCATTAGGGATGCACTTCAAGTGTTCATAAGCACGGAGCCACCGCTGTGGGGAAGCCTTGAGCCTGAGAGCTGCAAATCTGTTATTGTATGTGCCTGATGGCTGTCTCACCCTCTCTCTTACTGCTGTGTTCGTAATGCTAGATGTGAAAAATTAGCAAGACTCCCTTCATGCAAACAGTGGGAGGAAGTCTGCCCCTCCTGATTTATGCAATATGAGGAGCGAAGGCAGAATGTCAAATTATCAACAGGACAGGATTTTCTTGTGCTTTCCTGCCTGACTCAAGGCATTTCACAGATGTCACAGATTTATATCTGAGAAGGTTTGATCTGTTTGGGTTTGCAGATGGGTCCTCCAGTCACACTTCCGAGGTGAGATATTGAGTGACTTATGTCTGGATTTTATTGAACCTATACCCTTGGGATGTTTTTTCACATAGTGCTGATTCAGGCCAGTGAAGTCCTAGGCATAGTAGGTGCTCCGGACAAATCAGTATTTGGCTCTTTACATCAAAATCCTGGCCAAATGCACGCTGGACTCTGGTATGGCAGAGGGCTTTGCTGGCTGTTCCCCAGCCTTGCCTGGAGGTGGCCAACCCTGGAGCAGCACTTTACAGCTGATTCTTTTGTTCAGGAAGACAGGATATTTGTTTAAAGAGGAGCAACCATGGTAATACTTCAAAGTCAAGTAATTCATTTCAATGGAGAACAAGAATATGACACTGACAGCATCAATGTGAGGCTCCCACAGCAACCACAGTAATACGCCTCAAAATCTGAGCAGCTGACATTCATCTCCTGGAGGCTGAAAGGAGGGGTTGCCCAAACCCACCCTCTCCAGCCTGTTTTCCTCTCCCATCTGCAGACCCCAAAGACGCTAGTTACATTTCCTGCAGAGCTTTAGTTATCACTCAGATCCTCAAGTCAAATGGAAAAAAAAAAAAAAAAAAATTGTGCTTCACCGAGCCAAGGGAGAAAGAAAAATATGAGATATTCAGAAACATCAAATGCAAATATTGGCTTGCCTCATCCCCCCCAACATTGGTTATTACTGAAAAATCAAGGAAGTTTGAAATGCACTTTGCACACAGACTCAGCATAAATAACGCTACTTTGCATTTCATCAGCCTTATTTTCCCCATGGGTTCACTGTCATCTCTCATTTAGGCACCACAGGGATGATCAACTTCAGAAAGAAGTTGAGATGAAAGGCGCCAAAATATAAGTGGGTAGAAAAATTCCTGGCACTCAAGAGCAATCCAGAAAACTTCCCACTCCACAGGTGCATGAGCACTGGGGGATTGAGTCAGTCTTCTTTTTTAAACGAAAACTTTTTCTGTATCAAGATTTTATGAAGTCACATTTTGCTTTTAAAGTATTTACTGACAATATTTGGTGTTGTCTGTGACACTAGATGCAGTACTTTTGTGATCACTGTGAAGCTAGGAATTCCTGTGCACTGGAGGGAGAGATGCAGGCAATATATTAATAATTTGTTACTTAATTTTTATTTCAATGGTATAAACTAATTACAGCTTCTATCTACAAGGAAAGGAAAAAAAGGTGAAAGATAATGGCATTCAGATTAAAAGAGATGCAGTAAGACAGAAGGATATTTCTGTGGCTGTGGTGTCTCAGGCAGGATTCAAATCTGGGTTCACTCTCCATCTTCCTGTTTGACCCAGTGCAAGTCTATCTCCTTGTGCTGCAGTTTCCCAGTTGGTAAACAGGGGTTGAAATATCCCTTTCTCTCAGGCATTGCCTGCAGTGACCAACCAGACAATGAACTGTTCAGAACAGTGTACACTCATGAGATGCCCTTTGCAAGTCCTGCCTAATAGAAAAGGGGGAGAAAAGGGCAGACCTGAGTGTAGGACAACAGCAGAGGTGGGAGCAGAGAGGCAAGTGGAGCTTGAAAGCCAAATCAGTGACTTCAGAGGAAGACCCACAAGCCTGAATAAGACCAGGACCTGCTGACCACAGAAGGCAGTGACTGCGATCTGTGGATGTGCCATGCACAGAGTGAGGATAGCCTGAGGGGTGGCTGAGGAGGAGAATGGGCCACTCACACCCACAGAGCACAAGGAAGCCTTGACTTCAAATGGGGCTTACAAGAGAAAATGCAAAGACTAATAATACTAGACAAGTGATTAAAAATACCTTGACAGCAACAAAAAAGGGATAACGTGAGATCAATTCATATCTTTTAAATACATCTGGTACATGTAGATGTGCACAGAATAATTTTGGGAAAGGTGAAGCAATATTCCAACAGCTAAATATCTCCACTTTTATTTGTTTTATATGCAGTGATCTTCCAGAAGGAGATTAATTCAAGACATCTGAGTAATATAGCAGAGAAAATCCACACGTGGTTCAGTAAAAGGTCACTATACTGCATCCTCCAGAGGAGATTTATATACCTCGGTATACGTGTATTTTTCTTCGTATTTGGCTGTATGTTTATTCTTTTGGAGAACAGTGCACTGTAGGTCAATATGAGGTGCCTTTGGAAACTTCTAGGTGTAGAGAATTGCTCTGGCTGCCACTAGCAGGTTTTTATACAGTATGGCTTCCTTCTGTATTGAAATGGCTTAGGAGCAGCTTTCAGACACCCATCATGCATAATGCTTTCATATATATCATCCAGGCTGTGTTTTGCGTCCATTTTTATAGCTATAGATGGTGCTTAGTCAGGCAATTTGCACAAGGTCATGAAGTTAAGTGGCTAAGTGAACATCTTCAGACCAGCATCCTTATTAGTTCCCAGCCCCGCCTTAAACACATATGGCCAAGAAGGGTCAGGTTTTCCTCGTGGCATCCAGCAGATCAGTAGTTGTTGCCCTTCCCTCCTGCTCTCGCCTATAGCAGTGAGGAATATCTGCCTCATACAGGGGAGCATGGGGGAGCTGCACCCTTTCAGGTATCTGCTTGGGCTCAGCCTCCAGCAGTGCTGAGCCCAGCCTCAGCCAGAGAAGTCAAACAGAAACCCTTGGTTCTCCAGAGTGCTGCATATCAGGCTCTTAAGATCTCATAAAACCACTTCTCAAGCATTCTCTGTAGAGTTGTCTGTTTAAATGTTTAATTTAGGGACTAGCTAAGAATAATTTAGCAGCTGATTAAGAAAGATGCCAGTTCTGCTGTTCCAGGATTGATAATCTATAATGTACACATGTTATTGCTATTGTAGCAGTGTTATGTTGTGGGTATGAAGTAGCATCATCATTTTCTAACTAAGCTTCGGCTATCTGTCACCTTGATTTTGTCAGCCTAATCATAAAATAAATACTGTTTTAAGGACCTTGCTGGTGAGTGTCTTTCTGTTAGAATGAAAGTGCCCTATGCTAAAGATATTCCAGGGAAGTAGAAGTAGTAGTCCTCATGGAGACTAACTCTGAGGTAGATGGGAAGACATGAAGAGAACATCAAATTAATTTTTTAGCCACTAAAAATAATTGTTGCCCTGCTGTTCACCTGGAGAAGCCACTTCCGTTGCTGAAGCACAGCAGAAATTATGAGATGTGCTGGTTACTGTTATCATAGCATAAAACAAAACTGTGCTTCCTTTCTGGAGTTGTTTCCCCTGTGTGTGATCAAGGAGTGATACAACCAGAGTGTGCTCGGACTGTGAACTTTGTTTCCTGACCTTGACATGACTCGAGGTTAGAGAAGCAAATACCCCTGTCACCAAATGTGGCCTGTATCCATTGACTCGAGCCATTTTGTTCTGTGTCTTTTCAGAAACATCTTTTTGATTATGATAGTGCTATTTACAAGGTTATTCTTCACAGTTATTCTTCCCTGTATAAGGCAATATCTTTGTCCTCAAAGGTCCTGAGGTCTGAGCTGTCATATTTTAGAAGCTCTCGTTCTTTCTCATCTACTGTCTGAACAACAACTTCTCATCAGTCATTTGAAATCATTGATTTCAAATCTCATTCTGCTACTTGTGCCCGTTACGTTACTACTACTGATAGCCCCTGGGTCTTGCAGAGTGAGAGATCTTTAAATCAGACATCAGTTTCTTTATGCCCATTTTGTGCTGGGTAAACTGAGGTATAAAAAATATAACTTCTTTTAAGATGTTAATGGGCACCCGTGGTATACACCTTTTAAAAGAGTTGAAATGTCCAGGTGCCTTTCCGCTCAGCTCTCCAGTCAGTACCAGTTTTGGAGATTCTGAGTGGTAGGGGGCACAGAGCCCAGATGCAGCTATATACCAGATACAAATCAGTTCCATGTTATTTCTACTGATTAAATAATAAAGGAAAATACTGGGAAAATAACTAATCAGTCCAAAATTACCACAACATTGTTGTCTTCATGTGAAATAGCTGTTCCGATTTCCTTTGAAGGCCACCGAGGACAATGGACATTTTTAAGGCATGATTCCTCTTCTAAAGTGTATGTCTAAAAGCAGGACAAATCAGCACGCAATTCTCCTTTGGCTGAAACCAGGGTGAGATGTCTCGGTGCACACGGAGGTGGGGTTAGAGGAGAGAGCTTCCCTCTCCCCTGCTCTGAGGGGAGGGCCAGTGTTGTCCATAGGCACAGATCATGGAGAACTGGAAGCAGGGCTCACCCTGCAGTTCTGCCCCATCCCTTGTCCCCTTAATCTCCTTCAAACATACAGCAGCAAACAATTACTGGAACCCAAACAGCCTGGGAGAAAACACAGAGCTAGATCCTTTCGTTTAGCCAAGTATATGATTTGAAAACAAACAAATGCTTTCTTTAAAACAAATCCAGTACAGCAATTTATTTACAAAATTCCTGGAGTGGAGCAGAAGCCACATAAAAGCTTTGAGGCTGTGGACTGAATCAAGGGTACGTTGTATTTAGCAGATGCGAATAGATAAGCCACAGAGAGAATATAAGGGAAAGGAAAAATACGTTTCCATGGTTGGGAGGATAGCACATGTTTATATCCGGGATGTTTCACTGACTTCTCCAAACATAACACTGAGCACATTAGCAAAGGATGCGTCACATTTACTGATTATTGCATTAGCCAGATATAGAACAATATTGAATTCCTTCCATCAGTGGCCCCTTGCAGATGGAAACAGCGTGGCTGTGGGGTAGCAGAGCTGTGGTTTGGGTACGTTCAGAGGAAAGTTGTCACCAGAATCAAAGTGTCACTGTTTGTACATTTCTCCTTGCTGTTTGCAGAGCTGTTGTTATTAATTATTATTCCAGGAGTATCCCATGGGCTGTGGCACAGAGCAGGCCTCCACAGTGCTAGGTGTTGTGCAAGCACTGATGAAAAGGTTGTGCCTTGTGTCATTTTGAGGTTGCAGTTTGCACTGCGGTTTGGTTAATAACATACTTGGAGTGACAAGCTTTTTAACCGCGTCAAAAGCACTTCCTGTCACTGGGAAGCACTGTTCTGTGGGAAACCCTTGTCCAAAGCAACTGGAAAGACAGTGTGACTTTGGAAATATCAAGCCTAAGGCCTTCATTTTGAAGTGGTCTAAACCAATACAGCAAGGATCTTTCATGTGAGTTGCAATTTTGGCCCTGAATCTTTGACTTTGGAAACTTAATGACTGAATATCGGAAGTGAAGAAAAGCAGTTTTCATCATGAGGAGTGTATGAAAAATTAGCAACTCTTTATTCACACTCTTCTGCTGAGACTCCACCCCATACCTAGAAATATGTAGAAATATGATGACATCATCTTTGGATAGATATCAATTTTTCATAATATTCCAGGCATGCACCCAGGTCAGCTAACTAATGCAGCACAGTCTGGCTGCTAATGGACTGAGCAGATGACCGGGAACTATTCATTTGCTCAGATAAAACCTCTGTCCTCCTTTTCAGGAAAATTCCTACCATGGAGGTGGTTAGATTTATTAGGTGAAACGTGTGTGAGATGAATTCAGGTGCTGTTTTGTTTTATCTGATAGAGTCTGCCATTGCAATCAGGGAATTAGATTCTCCCTCTCCTCCGAAGTTTAGTTATGGATCTGTGGGACGAGAACAGAGCCTGATGCAGGAAGCACGGTGCAACCTGAGACCACCTCGAGTAAGACCAGATGTCAGAGGGTGCTTGCTTTCTGGGTTAGTTTTTTCTCTCCCACTTGGTGCCGCACACATTTTAACTCCATTGTAACAATTCACACATCTTCAGAAGGGAGTTTGTCATAATCAAGGAAGTAAGTCCCATCAAGAGAAATACAAACAGAAGGAAACTCTGTTCCTGAGTTCACTCATCATCGTAAACACTTCACACTTCCCTGGACTCTCGGAGCTCTCTAACAGTATAAATGTGGTAGGAATCTTTTGCTTGTTGCTGGCATGTGGGCGTTTGTATCGTGAAACTGAGCAGCTGCTCACTGATCACTGTCTTTTCCTGCAGTACTTCTTCATACAAAAAGAGGTGAGGATGAATCCATGGCTTTAAGTAGGAAACATGGAGAGATGCTGGTACGTGCAGTGGGTTCGATCCATGCCATGTCAACATTGATTTGCTATGACATGTCTGTACCGATATGCTAAAACTACTGGGGTGGAAGAGTGTCTCACATATATATGGTAGATAACATCCATATTTCAAATGTAAGCATCTGAATCTATCAGCGGGGCGCTTAGTTCACTACTAGTCCAGATATTTTGTGTTAACAGAGGCCAATTGATTGACCGAGAAAGGAAATGCATCAAGAACTAGTACTGAATATAAATTGAATCTCCCTGCTTTTTAGGTGTCGGCTTGGTTTCGCTTTTAAGAAGGAACAATATGAGTGAGAGAATTTATATTAAAACTTATATTTAAGATTATTAAATCCTACTTCACAGACTGCAGATATTAATTTCTAGGCCATGGTACCAGATAATCTCCCAGCAGGGAGTGGTGTTTGAACCATGAAATGTCGGTGTTCTCTTGTAGGAAGAATGAACTTAGGGTTTTGCGGATCTGTGTTGGGAAGTTTAAGTTCTTACTTGTGAGTAAATATAAAATATTAATTATTGAAGGATATTTTTGAGGGGATGTAGTCTAACAGTGGGTGGTTGTAAAGCAGCTGCCCCATGCATTCATAGTAAACATGATTATAAAGGAATTGTAGTGGGTAAAGAAAACATATATCTAATATATTTTGAAATAAAAGTAAATCCTTAGAAATTAGATATGGCTGTCAATACTCTGAGAAAATCTCTAACCAAATTAATGCCATGATAAGTATATTTGTTGTGGGTTTAGTGGATTTTACTAGGGAGGCATGCCTAAGAATTTGTAAACACTATTTATTAAATTTGATGGAGGGGAAAATTTAACCATATGGTGGTAAAGCATGGAGTGAGCATGCTCTGGCTTGCAGAGTTCTTCATTATCAAAGTTACTGCTCTTCCGAAACACGCTCACCTCCAAGACTGACCTCAGGGAGAAAGTAATTCCTCTTGTAGATGGCTTGATAAAGTTAGAAAACGAGTCAATAGCTGAGATTGAAAAGGAGGTGATAACTGAAGATTCCCTGATGGAGAGGAGTGGGGAGGGGAGGTGGTGGGCAGCCCTGGCAGCTCGGCGGCCCTCGCTCAGCGCGGTGCTCTGCGAGTGCCTGGCGTGGGCTGTACGCGGAGCGAGGTGAGATAAGGAGTGTGAGCTTTATCTGAGTGCTCCATGTAGCACCTCTGTGTGTGCTGGCTCCTTGGGGTTGCTGGTCAGCTGCCCTGAAGAGGGAGGGTATCTATTGGAGTGGGTGAGCTGAAGAAGCTTCATCTCCCCTCCACAGGCTGTTGGGAGGATTCCTTGGCTTAAACCAATCCAGCAAGAAAGTGCTTGTAATCACGTAGCCAACCTTTTAGATTACCTTTTCAAGACAAGGAGCTTCTAAATTTTTTCAGCTATGCTTTTCACCTGTCCCATCAGCCTGCCCTGGCACTTTCTCTCTTGTGCATTCACAAAAGCCTGCAGTACTTTTTCATGGATGCCATGGATGTGTGCAGCACTATGAAGTGTGCCGGGCCTTTCTGTGGATATAAAAGGAAGAAAGGGAGAAAGAATGCAGTGGAGAGGCTTCCCTCAAGACATGCATGTGCATACACAGGCTGTTACTGCTTAACACTTCTGTTTCCTCCAGGATTCAGCCTCCAGTTTACCTAATTTCTAGTGTTTTATTTAACCTCCACTTAACCTTCCTCTTTAACCATCTGTTTGTTTACTGACTCCTAGTTTCTCGTTCTCAGTATTCCCTTCAGCAATCACTGCTCTTTATTAAACCTTTCTTCTTCCTGCACCAGAACCCCATTCCTTTCCAAAAGCAAAGAGCAGTTGCTCAGTTGAGCAGGTTTTGGTATTGTGGGTTTCTAGAGCTGTTGGTGTGATTCCCAAGACCCGTTTCCAACTAGTTTACAGTCTATTATTAGCCATGGAGCCCTTTTTAAACGCAAGCTAACACACACAGACACACTTGAATAGTATTAGCTGAGTTACTTGAGGAAGCTTGCAGCACTATATCTCGTTTTTTACTGGATGGATACATAGAGGAATTTATAGCATTTCTAATAACAGATATTATAAATTTCCAGTAGCAGGTAATGTACCACAGATTCAAGATCCTGATTCTTACTTGTACGAAAGTCTTTAGGGAAGGCTTTGGTCACCTTGGGTCCATAAGCAGTGACTACACTGGAATTTGACTACTGATTTTTTTATACATTTATGTTTTTTCCTGAGTTTTCTGTGCCTGTACTAAATGACAGGGCAAGGATATGTTCCTAATTGTGCTCTGTAGTTTCGAATTCACCATTTAAATGGTGAATGTAAAAGAGAGAAAAACTGAAATGAAGAGGAGCACAGCTTTGCCTAAGGCAGTCTGCTGAAGATAGGGAAGAACGAGGCACTGAATAAGAGAAAATAAAAATTGCAGGTATTAGAAAATTGGCCAATGAAGAGGTCTTGAATTCCAGTTGTAAAAGAAAGGAAAAAGCTTTCATTCTTTCCCAGTTTCAGTGTGCTATCCTGCAGACAAACTCTGTGTATTATGGTGTATTATCAAGTTCGAACAGTAATTTTACATGATTGCTCCTTAAATATTGCTATTGATGCTTTTGGTTAACTCACCTTTTCACAGCTCTCCTGCTACATAGCGTGTGGCTGTGAGGAGAATACTGACTCGTTCTCAGGTTGGCTACTGATCTGAACACTGTCTCTTTGAATCTGAAGAGATGACAGGAGATGACCCTTCCCTGAAATATTTTGTAGAGACACAGGAAGTACATTAGAAGTTGTAATACAATTCCTAAAAAGAGAAAGAAGATGTTAAATCTGAGAGTAGATTATTTTTCACTCTAGAGCAAAGCTTTGGGGATTTTTCTGACTGTGCCTAGGACACTGCGGCAGGCACGAGTGTAACATGATAAGGGAGTTTTCCCTGGTCTTCTGGGTAGGATGGGTGGCCTCAGAATCATTGCTGGTGTTGGAAGGAGAACATACGGTTGTCTACTGGAAATGAGGAGTAGTGTTTATTCCCACCAGCAGGTCAAGCCCAACCTGAGGCTGATTAAGACTACATTGGTCAAGTCAGTTTCTGCATTTCTGGGTTTTTTTGGAGCTTACACCTTTAACATAAAAATGTCCAAGCACAGTCTGACTGTATAAAACATGATTATATCCTTTTCAAATTCAGATTGGGGAAGTATGAAGTGCTTAATCTCATACTTTCTTCATTAATTGCAAATTTAATTTATAAACAGCTGCATGAGTTAGAAATTCCATCTCCTGTGATGAATACAGACCAATTAAGGTTATAAGTAGAAATAATTTATGGGATGTGTCAAAAGCAAAAATAGATTTACATAGAGCTGTATTGATTGAAATGCAATCTCATCAATCTGGAGGATGTTCTGGACAGTATTCAAGGAACTTGGAGATGAAAAAGATGGGAAGACAACACAATAAACTGAACATCTTCATTTGTAAGGCAACTAAAACGTATCACTGAATCCCAGCTGCTATAATAATTCCCTCCCTTCTCACACAGCTCCGCAATACTGACAAATCTAAATATGAAGAAGAAAAATGTCTCTAGAAGGCTGTTATTTTGCCGCCTGAATTGTGTCAAGGAAGTGTAAATATAATCACATTTTATCCTCTGATCTGAAATGGATTTCAGTGGCACAGATCACAATGTAGCTTGCCTTGATTGATAATAACTCCCTTGTTACCATGAGTAATATGGTGAGGTGGGGAGGAAGGAGAAAGCAGTTCAGTTCACGGCAGAATTACTAGGCAATTCACTCAAAATCCTGTATCTTTATTTATGCCATGAAGTGAGAGTAGACTCCAAAGCTTTGCTGTGAGAAACAGACCATCCAAGGAAATTCTTTCTACAATTGTTTGGATGCAGGGGCCCAAGTAGTATCACGAGACACACACTGCCATGGCATTTCTCTCTGAGTGATCTGTAAGAAGCTTACAGTTCTCTTGGATTTGTTATGCATAAACTAAGTCTAGATGATACTTCTTGGTGCCTTCAGAAACAGTTGACAGCAGGTCAATGGAGATTCAAAGCACAAGCTGCCTTGGTCAGTTCTGGAGGGGATTCTTGCTCCTTCTGGTCCACAGCTGGCCATAAAACCCCAAGCTCTTCCTTGCCTACTGCAATCCCTCCAGCAACAACCATGCTCCCAGAGTGGAAGTGTCTCTTCTGAATCTGGTTGGGTCAGCTGGATACTCCCCTGCTCTCAGCTACTCGTCCCACCTCCCCAGTTGGAGAACATCAGCCCTGTTCCTCCCGCACACAGCTGTGCCCGCAGCACTCCTGTGAGCACTTCCAGCCTGCTGGGGGCAAGGGCAGCTGGTCCCTGCTGGCTGTCAGGCTCCCCGCCTGGCTCTGCCAGGGCATCAGCAGGGCAATGCTGCCGTCAGCTGCTTTGCTAGCAGGGCTCGGGGGGCAGGACCACCAGTGGAGGGGGACCAGGCTGCTCCTGAGGGAGCTGTGACATCTCCCAGCAGCACAGCAGCCTGCCGAGCAAAGTGCAGACCATGGTCTCGGCACTCAAGGCCTTGGACAAGTGCTACTCTGGAAAGGCCGTTGTTCTCCAAGCTGGTCCTCTTCTCTAGAGGTTATTGTCCTCACAGCTCTGACTGCCGAGCAGGACATGTGGGCACTTCTGTGGCTGCGCAGAATCAGCGCAGTGGTGAGAGGAAACTGGGGGTGCTTTGGCCTTCTTTGATCACTTAGTTGATTTATTTGGCAGCTGCAAACAGGATGACTGTTTGCTCAGGAAAACAGTAGAGGGAAGATGGGTTCAGAAGTAGCTGTTTCTTGTCTTGTCTGGGATCCTCTATGCATTGCTGTATCATAGGGTCAGCTTTTGATGAAGGAGTGGCTGATGCCTGACACATCTGCGGCTTTAGAGACTTAGGGGAGTCCATACGGTGCCTTATAGATTGCAAATGAAATCCCAGACTGAAGCTGTCTCCCAGTTTTCTCTCATCCCAGTTTTTCAGCAAATGAATTCCTAACCTGTTCACCTGGCCAAGCCACTTAATTTTATCTTGAATTTACTGCTCACACAGCTCCATCCATTTCCTCTCCCTTCCCCAAGCGTGACTATGCAGTAGCTGGCAGAGCTGTATGAGGGAGCACAGTGTGTCTGAGGCTCTGCTAGCTTGGTAGCCAGCCAAAAATGACGCATGTGGAGACCCCCCTCCACAGCTGTATCCTTTTCAAAGTGATGTTTGTAGCAGAGAGCTACAAAAGTGCTATTATGTTGTCTTGAGTGGCTATGCGGGTTGCATTCTAAGCAGAGCAGGGATTAAATTTTGCCATCACTGCCCATGAGCAATTTGCCATTGTGCAGCGAGCAGCTTTCAGAGCAGGTTATTATTGCTGTCTGCGCTGTACCATTCTTATTATATGAAACCTGAAACAGGACTCCCAACCTTGGAAGAAAAAAGATAATCCCTTTTCCTCTATTGTTGGCAATACCGTCTTAGAAGCCAAAGAAATGCAGCCCCCCTTCTCCTCCCTTAATGATCCTGTGCTTTTCTACTCAGTGTTATTTCTGTGTTTGCTTCTGCTGCATTTCGAATAATGCTGGGACTAATATGGCTGTTCCCACTGAACGGTTCCAGCTGATGGAAGGCCATGTCTTGCCCAGAGATCTCCATCTGTGCACAAATGAGCAATGACAGCCACTTCTGGGGACAGGAAGTTAACTGTGAACAAGGCAAGTGGCAAAACCTGTTGAGGTGTATTTATGTTTATTTTATTAGGGGTCAGACTTATTAGTGACAGAGAATGGCTTTTCGGAACAGAAATTTCTAAAGAAAAGGTATACTTATCACCAAGGGATGTTTCTTTCATTAATGTTATCTAGACAGGGCCAAAATTCTAACAGCTCAAGATGCTTTGAATTAAAGCAAAACCCCAGTCCTTCCCTTCTCATCCCACTCCATCTCTCCCCCAGTCACAATCCAGATGACAGAAATGCCCAGCACTGCCTCTCAATCTATTTTTTTAAATTTCAGGCAGGCAAAAAATGTCACACTTGACTGCACACTATCTTGAAGAGGTACTGCCATATGTTTGCACTTTTCTGTTTTTCCATTTTTCTCTAACTGTTCTTCATACTCCCAATTAACCCCAAATTTCAATTCTTTTCCATGTTATATAAGAATCCAATTGCTGTTCAGCTGAGCCCCATGGAATAACTTCATATCTGTCTTAAATACCAGCTTAATACCAAAGTAAATTTACCATTAAAATACGTTCCAGTAATTTCTTGTTTGCCTCAACTTCATAGTGAAGGAGGACCTGGCTCTTTGCAAAAGAAGTGCTGATGGAAATCAGGTGACAGCTGTAAGTCTCCTATCTTATCTCATATGAACCCTCTTCTCTCAGGCCTTCTGTATGAAGATGAAGACCCTAAAATCCCAGAGGAATTCCTGGGAAGATCCAAAGAAAGCTATCTGTGTGGATGAAATTGCCCCAGGAATCACAGTGGCTTTTCTTCACTTTTTCTCACGATCCATATTTATTCTACATTATAAAAAGTCCTCTTTGAGAGAAACACTGTTATCACTTTTTACTCTAAGGACCCATACAAATCTCTTTTTCAGAAGAAAAGGCTAAAAATTCAGGCCTAGGGTCAAAATCAACTTCTTAAAAGAAAATGTCCAGACATGGAAAGAAGCCCAGTGAAGACCTTTTTATTGTTCCTGATTTTACATGTGGTCGATCCTATGGTGCTAGGAGCAGTGCAGGAATCAAAGTAGTGATCACATTTGTAAGCATCACAGGTGATGAGGTTCAAGGAAACACTCTGCCCAAGGAAATGTCAGGGCTTCTGGACTAGGGTCCTGGATCTGGGCTTGGTTTGCCTGAGCTGGTATAAGTTATAATGTTATAGGCTGCTAATGTAGTCCATCTTCCTCTGGTCCATAAATGATTTGCACTGTGAGCCAGAATGTCCCAAGTCCAGTTTCTTCTGGATCTCTCTCTCTCTCGGTTCACTGTCCAAGAAAGTACAAGCTTTGGCTGAAGCTTTTCCATGGCTGAGGCGGTTTCCATCTGCACTGCCCAATGAACACACACAACAGCCTTTCCCTTCTGCACCTTGAAGCAACGCTGGTCAGGGCCACAAAAAATCTGTGCGATTCATTTTCCTGGAGGGTTCTACCTGTATGTCAAATCTTTTTTAAATAGGTTCCAGCACATGTTAGGGGGAGAGCATGCAGATGCACACCCAGACAGCCAGCATGGGCACCTCTGCATCATTTCCATAGGAAACAAAGCTACAGCAATGTTGGATTGGATTGACCTGCTGTTTGAGGAGGTTGTGAAATTTAATTAGCACTCAAAGAGGCACTTGGCAATCTTGGGACACAAAAGTGTGATTGAAGTATCTTTGTTTCCACGCTAGTAAAATCTGCCTGAAAATGAAATAACCACATTGCTTTTCTGGTCAACATTTATTGGAGCAGAATGATAATGGGTGGAGGAGGGAAATACATTTGTGCTGCTCCCTTTCTGCTCAGGCTCGGGGCTGTCAGTCTAGTGCTATGCCCTGTCAGCTTCACAACAGGGAAGCGGTACCAACCCAACAAGCGGGGGCATTCAAATCAAGCATGGTGATCACACAGTAAGTGCCTAGGAAGGAGCTTTGTGTTGCAGTTTCACATGTAGGAACGAAGGAAACACCCTCCCCTCGCTCCCCCATGGCCCCTCATTTCCGACAGGCTTGGAGGCTCTAATTATGCTATTGCGCAGCTCCTGGCAATTGCAGGGGCTTTTAATGCTGCTGCCTGCTTTGGAGGAGAGAAACTGGAATAATCTGCTTTGTGTAGTGTCCCTTGTTGGAGATAAGAGACAGAAGTGAGTTGCAGAGAATGTAAATTGAATGAACATATTGCAGTTGCTGGACACGGCTCTGGTGGGTCTGCTCTGGCTCCGCTTCTGACTGACACAGCCCCTTGCCCAGCGCCACCGCACCACGTGTCCCTGCTGCTTGTCCCAGAGTACAGCCCTGAAACAGGCTGTGGCTTCACGGTACGGCGTAGGAGCTTTCAGTGGGTTTTCCATCATAAATTTTTCTTTCTTTACCTTTTCCCCCTCTTCCCTTCCTGTGAGCAGATGAAACATGCACTTAATTTTCAGGAAAGTCACTGCTGTGGTAGCAGCTGTGGGAAATCAAATGCACAGCAGGCCCCCATAATTCACAATAATTTTGTGTAGCAGTTTCTGATGATGTGATATCAGGTGAAAATTATCCCTGCTACTTTCTCGTGTGCCACATCTTTGAACTCCAGCCTGCTTTTCCATTGGCATGTGTGCCTAGGGCTACCAGATTATTGACAGGGGAGAAGAAGTAATATCATAGATTTAGTTTTAAAATCTTCCTTCTAAATGTATTGCTGAGGATGCACACAGGGTGCTGCTGGAGCCTCAGCAGCAAAGACCATTGTTGTTAGCCCTTTAATCTCCACTGTTTGTATTTAATATACAGATTCCTTTGCTAAGAATCATCCATTTTGATCTATTATATTTACCCACAAATGTGATATTTACTTCTGACGAGATAAAAATGATAATGATATCTCTGTGTCACAGGATTTTATTTCAAATGAAAGATCTAACGGAGC